>NC_059107.1:8482500-8782500 GCF_020740685.1 Jaculus jaculus | reverse complement strand
AGTCATCCCAAGGTCACTGCCATCTGAAAAGAGATGCTTCTCTAACCAAAAGTGAGAGGAGCATTAATATGTGGGTATGACCGTTAAGAGAAGTGCTTACTGGGCAGTTTGGTGAGCATAGTATATACATTTAGCCAGACAGCAACAAATGTTACACCCCTAGGGCTCATGACTACTCCTGTTGTAGGTTTTTAGTATCAGGGATATATTCCCTCCCATGGAGCAGGCCTCCAGTCAAATTAGAGGGTAGTTGGTTTCCCCCATAACAGATGTGCCACTAATGCACCCATTGGCTCATTTAGCCTGGCTGGCCAAATATAAGGCTTGCAGTGTCCACTGTTAGGTATCTTCACTGGTGATTTCTCTCTCTCTCCTATTGAACTGCATGCAGATGGCTTCTTCCAGCTTTCTGTCAGCTGGCCTACATGGAGGAGGTTTTCAGCTCAGTTACAGCAGGATTTCTCAGTGGCCTTGCAGCCCAAGAGTCTTCAGCAATAGGGTCTTACCATCTCTTCCTGGTGGGAAACCAAGGGCCTCAGCAATGGCCTATAATGTTTTGGGGACAGAAAGGACCTCCCTGGCCAACAACTCACTGGAAGGTATCCCATCCTTGGCACTAAAAATTTTTTACTAACACTCTATGACTCCTGTGTGTTCCATTGCCCAAAAAAGTAGGTTTCCATATGACTTGTTTATATCCTCTTAGATTTTGATTAGCCTTCCCTCCTTCTTTCCTTTACCCAATCTCTTCCCCTGACCTCACTTGGCCTTTCCACCCCCATTACTCTGTTCTTCTACTTACATATATATAATACCAAACTATTAAGTACCCCCCTCCCTTCCTTTCTCTTCCCTTTATATCTCCTTTCTAGCTAACTGGCCTCTGCTATTGAGTTTTCTTCCTACTCACACAGAAGTCCAATCATTTGTAGCTAGAATCCACATATGAGAGAGAACATGTGACATTTGGCTTTCTGGTTCTGGGTTACTTCACTTAGTATAATCCTTTCCAGATCCATCCATTTTCCTGCAAATTTCATAACTTCATTTTTCTTTATTGCTGAGTATTACTCCATTGTGTAAATGTGCCACATCTTCATTATCCACTTATTAGTTGAAGGACATCTGGGTTTGTTCCATTTCCTAGCTATTGTGAATAAAGTGGCAATCAATATGGTTGACCAAGTATCTCTAAGGTAGTGAGATGAGTCCTTAGGATATATGCCTAGGAGTGCTATAGCTGGGTCATACGGTAGGTCTATTTTTAGCTGTCTTAGGAACCTCCACACTGATTTCCACAATGGCTGGACCAGATTACTTTCCCACCAACAGTGTAGAAGGGTTCCTCTTTTTCTGCATCCTCACCAGCATTTATGGTCATTTCTTTTCATGATGGTACCCAATCTGACAAGAATGAGATGGAATTTCAATGTAGTTTTAATCTATATTTCCCTGATGACTAGGGATGTAGAACATTTTTTTACATGTTTATATGCCATCGGTATTTCTTCTTTTGAGAATTCTTTATTTAGTTCCATAGCCCATTTTTTTAATTAATTAATTAATTTTTTTAATTTTTATTAACATTTTCCATGATTATAAAATATATCCCATGGTAATTCCCTCCCTCCCCACCCCCACACTTTCCCATTTGAAATTCCATTCTCCATCATATTACCTCCCCATTACAATCATTGTAATTACATATATACAATAACAACCTATTAAGTATCCTCCTCCCTTCCTTTCTCCACCCTTTATGTCTCCTTTTCAACTTACTGGCCTCTGCTACTAAGTATTTTCATTCTCACACAGAAGCCCAGTCATCTGTAGCTAGGATCCACATATGAGAGAGAACATGTGGCGCTTGGCTTTCTGGGCCTGGGTTACCTGACTTAGTATAATACTTTCCAGGTCCATCCATTTTTCTGCAAATTTCATAACTTCATTTTTCTTTACCGCTGAGTAGAACTCCATTGTATAAATGAACCACATCTTCATTATCCACTCATCTGTTGAGGGACATCTAGGCTGGTTCCATTTCCCAGCATAGCCCATTTTTTAATTGGGTTGTTTCTTATTATTTAATTTTTTGAGTTCTTTTTATATCCTAGATATTGATCCTCTATCAGATGCATAGTTGGCAAAGATTTTCTCCCATTCTGTAGGTTGCCTCTTTGCTCTATTCACAGTGTCCTTTGCCATACAATAGTTTTGTAATTTAATGAGGTCCCAGTGGTTAATCTGTGGTTTTATTGCCTTTTATTTACTTATTGCAATTGGTGTTATATTCAGAAAGTCCATTGCCAAGACCAGTATGTTGAAGGGTTTCCCCTACTTTTTCCTCTAGCAGCTTCAGAGTTTCAGGTCTGATATTAAGGACTTTGATCCATTTAGACTTAATTCTTGTGCATGGAGAGAGATAAGGATCTATTTTCATCCTTCTATAGATACATACCCAGTTATCCCAGCAATATTTGCTGAAGAGGCTGTCTTTTCTCCAATGAGTGTTTTTGGCATTTTTGTCAAAAATTAGGTGGATATAGCTACCTGGACTTACATCTGGGTCCTCCATTCTGTTCCATTGATCTACATGTTGCTTTTGTGCCAGTACCATGCTGTTTTTGTTACTATGGCTCGGTAGTATAGGTTAAAATCTGGTATGGTGATACCATCAGCCTTATTTTTGTTGCTCAGAATTGTTTTAGATATTCGAGGTGTTTTGTGCTTTGAAATGAAGTTTTGGATTATTTTTTCTATTTCTGTGAAGAATGCCTTTGGAATGTTGATGGGGATTGCATGAAATGTGTAGATTTCTTTTGGTAAGATTGCCATTTTCACAATATTGATTCTTCTGATCCAAGTACAAGGGATGTCTTTCCATTTCCTAGTGTCTTCTGAAATTTCTCACTTGAGGTTTTAAAGTTTTGCTTGTAGAGATCCTTCACTTCCTTGGTTAGGTTTATTCCAAGGTATTTTATTTATTTATTTATTTTTTGATGGAATTGAGAATGGGAGTGATTCTATGATTTCATCCTCTGTGTGTTTGTTGTTAGCATATAGGAAGGCTACTGATTTCTGTGTGTTTATTTTGTATTCTGCTACATGGCCATAGGTGTTTATCAGCTCTACTAGTTTGATGGTAGTCTTTAGGGTCCTTTATGTATAGAATCATGTCATCTGCAAGTAATGATAACTTGATCTCTTCCTTCCCAATTTGTACCCCTTTTATGTGCGTCTCTTGCCTTATGGCTATGGCTAAGGCTTCCATTACTATATTAAATAAAAGTGGTGACAGTGGACACCCTTGTCTTGTTCCTGATTTTAGTGGGAAAGCTTCAAATTTTTTCTCCATTTAGTATTATGTTGGCTGTAGGCTTGTCATAAATAGCCCTTATTATGTTGAGATGTTCCTTCTATTCCCAGTCTCGGAACATATCTCAACATAATAAAGACCATTTATGACAAGCCTACAGCCAACATAATACTGAATGTTTACTTTTTTTTGGTTTTTCGAGGTAGGGTCTCCTGTTTAGCTCAGGCTGACTTGGAATTCTCTATGTAGTCTCAGGGTGGCCTCGAACTCATGGTGATCCTCCTATCTCTGTCTCCCGAGGGCTGGGATTAAAGGCATGCACCACCACGCCTGGCTTAATGTTTACTTTTTTGATACAGGGTCTCATGTGGGCCAGGCTGGCCTCAAACTCACTATGTAGCCAAGGATGATTCTGAACTCCTGATCCTCCTGCCTTCATCTCCTGAGTACTGGGATTAAAGAAGCGGACCACTATGCCTGACTGAAGTGTTGAGAACTTATAAAGGCCTGGCCTCTTCTTGTGTGAAACGGGAATGATTTCTATCTCGTCCGATTGTCTGTCACAAATACCATGTGCATGAGAGCAGTCCTAACATAGTAACTTCAGTCATGTTGCCAGCACTTTCTGTCCCCACTCTGTCAACAGGTCTAGCTGGTGTGGGGGAGGGGAGAAACAAAGATCACTGGGCTCCAGAACCTGGTGATGCCTAAAGTTCAAACGAAAGGCCTTGGCACTGCTAGGCAAGTTCTCTACTCCTAGGGCACAAGAGGGACAGATCGGGCACTCATGTACTGTATTGCAAGGACA
The DNA here is from genome assembly GCF_020740685.1 of Jaculus jaculus. NCBI lineage: Eukaryota > Metazoa > Chordata > Mammalia > Rodentia > Dipodidae > Jaculus > Jaculus jaculus. The sequence continues at coordinate 8,778,376 of NC_059107.1, read as the reverse complement.
CATTTGTATTTCCTAGCGTGGCAAAGAATCTACTCATACACACTGTAAACACTCGGCCCATGCATGCTGTGTAGTCTCTGAACTCCCAGCACCGGTGGTCGAGGGTGGGGGACCGAACTGATACCGCAACGCTAACCCAAATTCAGCATCCCCGGGAGTCCAGAGAGACGTTAATGAGGGAGAAGTGCAGAGGGTAAGGAGAGAGGCAGTGACCACGAATCTTAGGGACAAGGCTGGCCACCTGAACAGACAGACTGAGCCCTGGAATGATTGACTGCCTTTGTCTGCCCTCTCTGTGGCCCGCAGGTTGGAGATGAGATGAAGGCAGTTTTCTAGGGCATCAATCTGCTGCCTGCTCAGCTCACCAGCTCTTGGAGTAAAGCTCAGTTTAAAGATTCAGTTCCTGTCTCTGCTCGCTGGCCCCTGGGGTCAGTCGGGCAGCTTGAGTGCCTGTGTTCCGGCTACGCTACCACTGAGCTGCGTCTCCAGCCACGCACTTCGGGTTTATGAGAACCATGGATCACCTGAGAGCCAATCAGAGGCAGATGAAAGAGAGAGAGAGAGAGAGGCTGAGGGACGCCGCACAGGTTGAGAAGGAGGCTTGGGTAGCTCTCAGTGCAGGACTTCACTCTGTCTCCCCGAGTCAGCGCAAAACCTCTCTAAGAAAGTCCTACCACCCTTGGGGCTGGGGAGGCGGCTCAGTCAGTGAAGTGCCTGCCTTGCAAGCACGACAATCTGAGAGCGCGCCCCCAATACTCGTGTGAAGTGCCAGGTGCGGTAGTGTGTGCCCAATACCAGCATCAAAGACAGGAAAGGCCCTGGGGCTCTTGTTGATCAATCAGTCTGCCCTACTTGGCCAACTCCAGGCCAATGACAGATGCTGCCTCAAAAAAAAAAAAAAAGGTGCATTGTGGGGGGGTAGCGGCTGGAGAGATGGCTTAGTGGTTAAGGCACTTACCAGCAAAGCCCAAGGACTCAGGTTTGATTCCCCAGGACTCACGTAAGCAGATGCATAAGGTGGCGCATGCATCTGGATTTCGTTTGCAGCAGCTGGAGGCCCTGGTGCAGCCATTCTCTCTCTCTCTCAAGTAAATAAATAAATATATATATTTTTAAAAAGGTGCATGGGGTGGCAAGGAGATGTGTACATGCACAACATGTTTGAACATCTACATACAAAAGCCCCTCATCTACTGCTGGGACTTTCAGTATGCTTTCAGAGGCTGGTGCAGTACTTGACCTAGTCCTCAGACCTCGTTCCAGTCCACGCCCTTGGGGTTTCCAGTCCTCAATGCTTGTGATAAGCCCAGGACCTGATAAGGGCCAGCGAGGTCTGGCCTTGGGCTCCCATCTCTATCAGCGGCACCCTGAGCAACCTTGAAAATTTCGGCAGCTTCGCTGAGCTCTTTCCTGGCCCTGGGAGGCCCCTGGAGACCAGGCCAGAAAAGCCTGCAGCAGGAAGTGCCCAGGCAATTCTGTGTCTCGGGGCCATGGCATTGAGCAACTGACCCGCACAGGTCTGAGGGCTGGACCGCGAGGGAGAGTCCTGGTACAGGCTGTCACCTGGGGCCAGCGTCATCCAAAGGCCATGGGGGACATCCCCTGCATGTCTGTGCCTTTGCCGTGACCACGGATCCACACAGCAGGACCGCTGGCTTTGCCCCGAGCGCTCGCGGCATTCATCAGTAGAGGAAGTGGACAATCAATAACGATAACAATTTACACCCAGCAACCCGTTATTTCATTAACCCCTCATGGAGTTCATCAAAGCAGGATCTCCGCCATCCTCCTAAGTGCGTGCTTCCCACCGGGTCGTCTGAGAGCGAAGGGCTGTAGGACACAGCTCCTGCTTGATGAGTGGACAGTGGGCTCTGACTATTAGCCTCTGACTGGGAGGAAGAAAGGAAAAAGGACTGGATGACGTTTGATCTAAAAGACTTGGTGCCTGAACTGTGATCCACTGTGCAGTTGGTTTGCCAAATATTGGGAAGAGTCCAGCATCGTTCTTGTGCATATGCTCACGTTCATGTGCAGGTCAGGGGACAACCTCAGCTGCCATTCCCCAGATGCTATGTGCCTTATATTAATTAATTTTTTTATTTTGAGACAAGATCACTCACTGGGCTGAAACTCACCAATTAGGCTAGACTGACTGGCCAACGAGCATCAAAGAACCTGTTGTCTTCACCTGCCTAGTACTGGGCTTACAAGCATGTGCAGCCACACCTGGATTATTCTTTTTAGGGCTGGGGGGGAATCAAACTCAGGTTCTCATGCTTGTAATGCAAGCATGTCACTGACTAAGGAAGCTCCCCCGCTCCAACTTGCCACTATTCATGAGCATCTTATGTATGCACAGACTTCTCAGGATGCCAAGGGCAGGAGTTGGATGAGATGCTTTGACAATGGATTTGTTTCTCCCCACCCCTCTCTCTCTCTCTCTCTCTCTCTCTGTCTCTCTCTCTCTCTCTGTGTATGTGTGTATTAGACCTTGAGGTCTTGTGCATGCTAAGCACTCTATCTGTGAGCCACATTCCCAACTTTTACTATGATCCTATAAAAAGATCATCATGGGCTGGGGAGATGATTCAATCGTTAAAGGCATTTTCAAAGGTTAAAGGCAAAGCCTGCCAACTTGGGTTTGATTTCCCAGCACCCACGTAAAGTGGCATATGTCTGGAGTTCGTTTACAGTGACAAGAGGTTGACTGTCTGTATGTGCCCTCTCTCCCTCAAGTGCATAGATACATACGTACATACAAGATCAGCATGAACTTAGACTGAACAGCTTAAAATGTCACACATGGGGCTAGAGATATGGCTCAGCAGTTAAGGCACTTGCCTGAAAAACCTAATGACCTATCTAGGTTCAATTCCCCAGTGCCTCCATAAAGCCAGATGCACAAAGTGGCATGTGCATCTGGAGTTCATTTGCAGTGGCTGGAAACCCTGGCACACTCATGCTCTATGTCTCTATCTCTCTCTCTGCTTGTAAATAAATAGATGAAAATAAAATGTCACACACTTTTGATGTCAGAAGTCTGAGCATGGACTCACTGGGTTTTCCCCAAGGCTGTCATAAAGGTATTTGCCTGGGCTGGTGCCTCCCTGGAAGGCTTAACTGGGGAAGATCTTACAGAGAGGTATCCATAAAAGACGGGCGTGTAAGCTGGGTGTGGTGGCACACGCCTTTAATCCCAGCACTCGTGAGGCAGAGGTACAAGGATCACTGTGAGTTCGAGGCCACTCTGAGACTACATAGTGAATTTCAGGTCAGCCTGAGCTACAGCAAGACCCTACCTCGAAAAAAAAAAAGATGGGGGTGTAGTCTCATATGTTAGTGGGTTCACTGAAGGCAGAATAACACAGTGCACTGACATGAACCAGACAACACAACCTGCTACCCAACTAAGCTGTATGGTAAGAGTGTGTGTGTGTGTGTGTGTGTGTGTGCGCGCGCGCATGCGCGCACGTGCACACACACTTTTTAGCCTATGACTGGGGTCATGATGAACAAAGCAATAAGAGATTCTTTAAAATAACAAAAGGACAGTACAGTAATTAAAGAGGCAATAACGTGGTAAGTAGTTATCTGTTTTAGCTCATGCTATAGCGCTGTAACAAAATCCCCGAGTCAGAGTAACTACACGCAGGTTTATACTGTTCATGATTCTAGAGGTTGGAGGGTCCTGACGGCGTGTGCTGGGGATCCAGTGAGACCTGGTCGACATCACAACGCGGCTGGGAAGGGCGAAAAGGACGCAGCTGCGTGCAGAAGAAACCCAGTTCATGGGTGGGTCTCACTTTATAATAACCCGCTTCACTCCTATGCGAACCAACGATTCGGTGAGACCTGCATTAATCCATCCATGCAGGAGGAGTCCCTGTGACCTAATTGCCATTCCCTGAGTGCCATCTTCTTGACTTGGCAAAACTGGAGGTGAAGTTTCTAGCACGCGAATCTTCTGCAGTCATAGTCAAACACATGCAAGCCGCAGCATTGCTTTTGTCAGGCATTATGTGCTACGGATAATCCCGTTGCTCGTGTGGCGGCAGGGCAGTAGGTTTGTCCCCACTGGCACCAGCACGAACACGTGGATAGTGCCTCTTGCCACCACATGACCTTGGCTGTGAGATCCGTAGACAATGCATTTTTCAGTTGCATCCTAATTGCAGGACAGCTGTGGTGTACATGGTTCATTCTAGTGATTGATTATGTGGCCCACTGAGAGGTTCAGGTCCTTACAGACTTCACGACAAAGAGTCTCAGTTCCAAACTAGTTGTTGCCTAAAGGTCATACCTCTGTTCCCTGGTATGTGGCCCTCCCCAACACGGACACTTGCTTCCTCAATACCGGAAAGGGAAGAGGCCTGCATGACAGACATCACCATCTTGGGAAACATAACCGTAGCACTCATGTCCAGAGCCAGTGTGGTGGCACATGTGTGTAATTCCAGTACCCGGGAATCACAAGTTTCAAGCCAGCCTGTCTCAAAAAATCACCTAACCAACCAACCAAGCAACCAACTAGAAGCAGCCTTCTGTCTCTGCCATATCTAGAGGAGTGAGTCTCAGCTCCTGGCCCCTATCCGGTGAAGGTCACACGTGGCCGTGGGCAACGGGAACCGGGATAATTGCTGTCTGTTTTAGGTCTGTCTGCTGTCGCTCAGTTTACAGAAGACAGATATAAAATATAATTACCAGAAAGTGTCATCCAGGCTAGGCGAGGGGGAGAAGTCCAGAAATGCCTCCCTCAGGCTCACGGAGGAGTGTTCAAGCCGTGGCGAGGCTAAGTGGGATCTGCGGAAGAGCCTTGTTTTCCACACACAATGCTTTCTTTGGTCCCTTGACTGTGAACGTGATGCTCAAGGCCCCAGATGTACTGTGTGCAGACCGAGACTGCGGTAGCTGGAGCGCCACGGGAGCCATGCAGCGCTGGGGCGCCAAAGTACTGCGTCCGAGGCAGTGGGCCTGGGGAGCCATGCGTTAGGGGTCTATGCCATTGGAGCTTTTATTAGCACCTCATTACAAATAACAATGGGTGTCACCGTGACACGGGCGTACATGTACATATTGTATTTAGAGCATTTCCTCCCCCTTGTCACCTCTGTCCTCCCCTCCCGCTCCTGTAGATCCCTTCCTGTTCCTCATGAGTCAACCTTCTACGCTCGTGTCTTTTATTCTCGTGACCAGCGCGTTTAATTAAGGCTGCTTTCATGAACATGAACTAGGAGTGGTTGTTATTCATAGGAGCACAGGTAAGTTGCCAGCGGCTATGCCACGGAAGCAAATGTTTCTCCCTCTCCGGCAGCTGTTAACTGCCACTAGATCCCCAGGGAGGGGCGGAACCTCATGAAAACAACTTGAGGGAAGCAATGTTAGGAGTTTCAAAAAATATTTTTATTCACTTATTTGAGAGACTTACTTGAGGTGGACCTGAGCCCTCTCTCCAGGCCCTGTTAGGGCTTTGGAGGGGCTTATAGTTTCAAAAGTTCACGGCAGGGAAGCCAGGGCAGAGGGAGTAACCCTGACAGCTGGGGCTGGTAGATGAGGTGGCAGATTGTCCACATAGGAGCAGACAGAAAGCAGAGAGAGCCCAGGCTACAACCAGGGTTGGGGCTGACCAAAGGCTCCCCTCCTGATCTACCTCCTCCAGCCAAGACCTGTCTCCTAAAGGCTCTGCAATTTCCAAAACAGCATCATCATGGGGGGACAAGCATCCAAAACACGAGCCTGTGGGGGGCATTTCAGATTCAAATGATAGCAGACTCAATTTGTCCAACTTTAAAATAACATGGGGGCACTGGAGAAATGGCCAAGTGGTTACGGCTCTTTCCTGAAGAGCCTAATGACCAGGGTTCGATTCTCCAGTACCCACATAAAAAGCCAGATGCACACGGTGTCACATGCATCTGGAGTTTGTTTGCAGTGGTTGGGAGGCCCTGGAGCACCCTCTCTCTTCTTGCAAATAAATAAAATAAAAGTTAGGGCTGGAGGGTTGGCTTAGCAGTTAAGGTGTTTGCTGTGAAGCCAAAGGACCCGGGTTCGATTCCCCAGGACCCACATAAGCCAGATGCACAAGGGGGCACATGTGTCTGGAGTTCATTTGCAGTGGCTGGAGGCCCTGGCACACCCATTCTCTCTGTCTGACTCTCTTCTCTCTCTCTCTCTGCTTTCAAATAAATAAATAAAATTAAAAAAATATTTTAAAAGCTTTTAAACTAAAAGTTAAACAAACATTTAAAATGACATGCCTGATGATCTTGGAGACCCCGCCCTACCCAGTGCTGACAATTCTGTATCCCCATTTATTTCCATATTCCCAGCTATCTCTATCCTGGGCTGTAGCTTTGCAAGCCTACAGTCAGGACTGCCTGTCAGTGTGGCTGGCTGACTGATACTCACAATCTTGCCCTTTCAGGAGCATTTGCCCACTCAAGCATGCGAGACATTCACTCAGCAGGAAGCTGCTCTGGCTGTGTTTAATCTGTGGTGCGCTTATTAGGATTAGGGTTTTAATTAAAATTGACATTTCAAAGGCTACTTATGATGAAGCCCTGTGCGAATGAAAAGCCCATCATGGCGGCAGAGGCGCCCCTCCCTTGTGACAGGCAGGTGGCAGTGGATTCATTACAGCAGCACCCCATTGCTGCTTCTCTCTGCCTCAGTTCACCTGCCATCTGCTGGTGACAGGTGGACCCAGCCACACCGAGTCATCGCCAAGGCACAGGTACCTGGGGCTGAGACAGTGTGTGCTGCCTTGGGGGACCAGGACTCCCTCTGCATAGTGCACTGATCCTTCTGGAACTCAAGTTTCCTCATGCAGGAAATAAGTAGAGAGCTTACTGTGTACGTTATGTGTGTGCGTGTGCACGTGTGTGTGTGAGAGCGAGCCTGTGCCTATATGGGTGCACGCATGTATGTATATGTGCATCCATGTGGTAGCCAGAGGACAACCTCTGCTGTCCTTGAGTGTCATCCACCTTCTGTTTGGAGATTGTGACTTTCACGGGCCTGGAAGTGGCTCAGTAGGCTACACGGGTAGGCCAGTGAGCCCCTGAGATCCGCCTGTCTCTACCTTCCCAGTGTGGGCTTACAAGCACATACCACTATGCCTGACATTAAAAAAAAAACTTGGGGGGTGTTGGAGAAATGGCTTAGCGGTTGAGGCATTTGCCATCAAGCCAAAGGATCCATGTTTCATTCTCCAGTACCCAAGTAAAGCCAGATGTACAAGGTGACACATGGGTCTGGAGTTCATTTGCCGTGGCTAGAGGCTCTAGAACATTCATCCTATCTGCCTCTCTCTTTATCAAATAAATACATAAGATGTTTTCTTAAAAAAAAAAAAAAACCCAGGGCTGGAGAGATGGCTTAGCTGTTAAGGCATTTGCCTACAAAGCCAAAGGACAGAGGTTTGATCCCCCAGTACCCACGTAAAGCTGGATGCCCAAGGTGGTGCGTGTATCTGGAGTTTGTTTGTAGTAGTGGAAGGCCCTGGCGCTCCTAATCTCATCCTCTATCTCTCTCTGCTCTTCTCCCTTTCTCAAATAAATAACTAAAATATTTAAAAAGCATGACTGTGAATTAAATGAGTACGTATCAAAAAAATCTTGTACTGAGCACTGATTACATTCTGGGCACTATCCCAGTGTGGGAGACAGTGTGATAAATGAAGCAGGGACAGTGGTCTTGTCTACATAGGGCTTTCTTCTCACAGAAATAATGTGACATCAGGATCAGGAAGAGGAATGGCGATGGCTTCTGCACAGAGTGCTCACACTCTGCCTCATTTTTGTGTCACCAGTATTGTTAGCACGCAGGTGCCAAGTTTCCCCTTTTCTGATGGGACACCTGAAGGTCCTACAGGCACTGGGGACTTCGCCTGAGGTGACTCGTCAAGGAGCCCACAGAGCTGAGGTCCCCACCTGGGTTTGTGACTCAAAAGCTTGACCCTTAACAGCCATGGTATTCTGATTTAGGGTTGAAGTGATACCAACTGATGGGGTGCTTAGTCATTATGGGAGTGTGTGTGTGTGTGTGTTGTGTGTGTGTGTGTGAGAGAGAGAGAGAGAGAGAAAGCGAGCTCTGAGAACTTTGGTGGGCTGATGGGTGGTGGGATGTTGTAGATCAAACTCTTCCCCACAGAGCCCCAGCACCCTCCTTTTCTCACCTTGCACAGCACCGGTGGTGGTGTGAAGGCTCTTGGGGCGTCTCAAGGGAAGCTGCAGCCCTTTGAGGCAGCAAACATGAGTGGCGTCTTAATATGAAAACCTCTGAAGGCAGAGGGGTCTCAGAGGATTCTCGTCAACATCCTTTCTTTCAAAATATTTATCCTTCGGCTGGAGAGATGGGTTAGCAGTTAAAGCATTTGCCTGCAAAGCCAAAGGACCCAGGTTCGATTCTCCAGAACTCAGGTAAGCCAGATGCACAAGGCACGTGCATCTGGAGTTCATTTGCAGTGGCTGGAGACCCTGGTGCACCTATTCTCTCTCTCTCTCTCTCTATCCCTCCCTTAGCTGCTCTCTGCCTCTCTCTCTCTCTCTTACATAAATAAGTAATTTTTTTCTTTTCACAATTTTTATTAACATTTTCCATGATTATAAAAAATATCCCATGTTAATACCCTCCCCCCCCAACACTTTCCCCTTTGAAATTCCATTCTCCATCATATTACCTCTTCTGGGCCCAGTGGGCTCTGGTGTGAAGAATGTTCATGTTGTTCAGCTGAGGTCACAACTGGAGGTAGAGGTCACCTTCAGAGGAAGGCGGGAGGCACTTTCCACCATCAGATTATCCAACCATGCTCCCAAGTGAGGAGCCCTGGCACAGGTGGTGAGCCCAGGACAGGGGTCCCCTGAGAATTCCCCAGGAAGAAGTCTTGTCACTCACTGCTCCTCTGAGGGACCTGAGTAGAGCTACCTTCCCTTCCTGAAGTCAACATAGTCAAGAGCTTTGTGCCAGGAGTTAAATCCAGCTACAGGCCACAGAGGTCAGACATATTTCGGGCCTTATAGCTGTAAAGGTCTTGTTCTTCCCATTGAATAAGAGGTATAGAAAGTTCTGGAGGCTCTGTTGAGCTGCTGACCAGAAAGGAAGAGAAAGGATGTGAGACTCCCTAGGAAGCCAAGTAGCCCGGCGTACTTCCTTGACCCTTGGTGGCCTTTCTGCAGATTCAGTGAGCGCAGGATTGGAGTGTGTCCCAACAACCAGAGATCATGAATGATAAAGCCGGACTGGAACCAAAACCTCCCCATTTCCCAACTCTGCACTCAGAGCTGTTTCTCATGACTCCAGGCTGGCACGGCTCAGGAACATTATAATGCAAGCACCCCAGTGTGACATGCTGACTCGCCCAGTGATTATGGAAAATTGTCCCCAAATTAATTTCTTAGCTAATTAATGAGTTCTCCAAACATTTCTTATTTGTCATACACCCTGCCAAGCGCTTTTCAGATGTGATGCTTCTGTTTATAAACATGTGCCCGATGCCGGGCACACAGCAGAAAGTGCCAGAGACAGGACTCTCACCTCTTAGCTCTTGAAAAAGAAGGAGATGGACCGTGGGGACGGCTCAGTAAAGCACTTGCCTTGCAAGCATGAGGATCCGAGTTCAACCCCCAGACCCCATGTAAAGAGGATAGCCAGGGTGCTGGAGAGATTGCTCGGGGGTTAAGGTACTTGCTTACAAAGCCCGGAGACATACCCATTCTCCCCTCCCTCTGTTTGCTTGCAAATAAATAAATAACAATTTTAAAAATGATGCTAGCCAGGCATGGAGGTCACTTGCAATCCTAGTACTCCGGATGTAGAAACAGGAAGATCCTTTGGGTCCTCTGGCTGGTCAGTCTAGTCTAGCCTACTTGGTGAGCTACAGGCCCATGAAAGACTGCTTAAAAAAAAAATAAAAAAGGTGAGCTGGGCGTGGTGGTGCACACCTTTAATCCCAGCACTTGGGAGGCAGAGGCGGGAGGATCGCCATGAGTTCGAGGCCACCCTGGGACTCCATAGTGAATTCCAGGTCAGCCTGAGGCTAGAGTGAGACCCTACCTCAAAAAACTAAAAAAAAAAAAAAAAAAAAGATAAAAGGAAAAAGAGGTGGACAGTGTTCTTAAGGAACAACACCCAAGGTTGTTCCTTCACACACATACAAATGTGCACATATACCTGCAAACACATGAGCATGCACATGCATACACACATACACATGCATTAGAAAAGTGATTTTTCTCCTCACTTCACAGATGAGGAAACTGAGGCCCAGAGGAACATCCTAGCCACCTTGCTAACAAGGTCAAGTTGAGCCTTGAGCCCAGGTCAGCCTTTCCCCTGTGGAGACTTGGCCTCCACTTAGAAGTCTCCTTGAGCAGCGCCAAGTAGCTGGCTTTCTCTCTGCTCACACTGCAGGCTTCCCTCAAAGGGCTTGCCCCTGTTCCCACCACGCAGCCCTTCGTCACCTTCCGACAGCCCTCCACCCAAGGTAGGCTTTCCAGATCCTTCCTCTCCATCGAGTCTCACCTTGTACCTCGGGCTGCAGAGGAAAACTAGTCTGCTCCTGGCCGCCCCCAGCACGCCTGGCTTCTGCTGCTGAAAATTCCTTTCTGTGTCAGAACATCCAGTCCTCCCTCCTTCAGGACCTCATGCAGCTTCTCTGTCCTCTGCGAAGCCACCCCAGCCTCCCAGGCCGATGCTGGCCTGGTCCCTTCCCCGCTTCCCATCTGCTCTGGAGAGATTCTCACCGTCTCTCCTGCTTGCCCGTGAGCTCTGCCAGGGATTGGACCACCCCGGTGGCCTGTTGCTGTTGTGTTCCTGGCACACATGGTGTGCTCAGTAAATGTTTGTGAAACCAGTGCCTGTCTCTTCTCGCTCCCATCCCGCTACAGAGCGCCCCGCGGTTCAGCTCCAACCTCACTCTTTATCCCCACCGCGGACTGCGGGTTAAGCTTGAGATGCTTCATTAACCAATAATAATGAGTCACTGCACTGGCCGCAGGATCATTGTAAATGATACAGTGTCAGGAGAAGGAGGAAGAGGGATGTGGAATTTCAACGAGGCTGGAGTGGCTCCGTAGGATCTTCTCTGAGACTCTCTACGCCAGCTTCAGACCCAGCTCTGTGTCTCCATCCCTTCAAGGCTGGCTGGAGGGACGGGGAACTAGAGCCATAGTCAAGTGTGGTAGTCCCCAAAAGATATCCATGTCCTGATCCACAGAAGCCGTAACTGTCACCTCACATGGCCAAAGAGGCTCTTTGCAGATTGGATGTAGCTAAGGATCTTGACACGGGGAGATTTTCTGGGATCACTGTGAGAGCTGCACGTATAAATCAGATCCCTCCAGGAAGAGGCAGAGGGCTATAACAAAGACCTAAGAGGATGAGATGGGTGACACAGCAAGAGAGTGGAACGATGTGCTTAGAAGACAGAAGGGACCACATGCCCCCAGGGAATAGGAAACGTAAAAGAGCCAGAAGGAGAGCCCACCTCAGAGCCTCCTAAGGTGCCTCCCTCCCAACATCTTGACTTTAGCCAGGTAAAATTGATTGCTGGCTCCACAACAATGAGAGAATAGTGTCTCTCAATTACCTCCTGGCTGCCGGAACAGCCGTACCCAGCCGGAAGTAGCTTGAGGAAGGAAAGGGCTTATTTTCAGCTTATAGTTTTGAGGGAGAAGTCAGTCTATCATGGTGGAGAAAGCACTGGCAGGAGCTGGAAGCCAGCGTCCCATCATCACATCAGCATACAGGAAGCAGAGAGAGATGAATGGCAGTGTTTAGCCATCTTTCTCCTTTTCATACAGTTCAGAATACCCAGCCCATAGTTAGGGTGGTTCCTCCCATCTCAAATCTGACCTAGAAAATCCCTAACAGGCAAAAATAGGAAGTCCTTCCCAAGAAGCCCATGGGCTCAGGAAGTCCTCCCAGAGGCTCTCAGGGGCTCGGGAAGTCACAGACACCAGAATGGACCCTGCACCCTGAGCAAGCAGTGCGGCTCCCGCTCTCAGGCCAATGCTGCTTTTCCACAGGCTTTTTCACCCACAACCTCAGCACACAGTCAATCAATGCTAATCCAATCTTCTGGGACCAAATGGAGCAGCCTGTATGCAGAGGGCCCAGGCTCGCTTTGCTGATTACCAAGCGACTTACATAACAGCTCTCCCCGCAGCCCTCCTGGGAGGGCACTGCTGCTAGCTGGGCCAAGCAGGCACTCTCCCTGCTGGCACCTGGCTTCTGGGTCTTGCCAACCAGAAAGGGAGAACCTTACCATGGGCTCCCAGGGCCTGGTCCTCACTGTAGATCTAAATTAGCTTCCCATGGGACTCCAGAAATGCTTACTCCCACCAACATTGTCCCCATCTCCAACCGCAGTTTTCTCTGTTTGGCGTATGAGAGGATTGAACCAAACCCATTCTGAAGTCCCTCCTGGCTGGGCATGGTGGCATAAGCCTGCGGTCCCAGCACTCAGGAATGTGGACGCAGGAGGGTCAGAAGCAAAAGGTCATCCTCAACTACATAGCAAGTTGGAGGCCAGGGTGGGCTAAGTGAGACTTGATCTCAAACACACACACACACACACACACACATACAAAATTAAAGAAAGATCCTTCCCCTGCCCTGTGACTGATAGTCAGTCAGTAATGCCAGCTCATTGGACTAACTAGCCCAGCCTCAAGACGTGTCCAGGGACCGGTAACCATGGAGCCTGTAGAAAGGACACGAAAGCTGAGCCTAGAGGCGACAGCACAGGTCATGGTGAGTGTGCACCTTGCAGTCCCACGCTTGTTTCTATGGTGCAGCAGCATGCAGACTCAGCACGTCCATGCTTGTGCACGCATGCACACACACGGAATATTTGAGTATCTCTGAACAGGACTGCATCCTAGAGGACGAGAACTGGGTGGGGGTCTGGTAAACAGATTAAAATTTTCCTGGATCTTGACTTCTTAATAATTTCTTAACCATGTGTGTAGCTACTTGGCACCTTTTCTTTTGGTATGTATGATGTGTGTACATCTGTAGACATATTCATGTGTGTTAATGTGGGTGCACACTTGTGTGACAATCAAGGGACAATTTTGGGTGTTGGCCCTCACCTTCAATCTTGCTTGAGTCAGAATCTCAAAAACAAAGTGCTCACCCACTACGTTGGCCAGGCTAGCTGCCCTGCGAGCTTCCAGACAATTCTCCTGTCTCATCTCCCTTTCATTCTGGGTGCACTGGGATTATAGGTATCAGTGCTCTAGCATCTGGCTTTATGTGGGTCTTAGGAATCTGAACTCAGGTACTAATACTTACATGGTAAGTGCTTTATCCATTGAGCATTTCCCAGTCTCATTAGTGAATGATCTTAGAGATGGTATATCAGGGCCCGGATCGATAGCTCAGTGGTTAGAAGTGTTTTCTTGCAAAGCATGATGGCCCAGTTCGATTCCCCAGTGTTGTAATCGGTTCCACATTGCTGGGATGAACATCCAACCAGACATAGTTTATGAGAGGAAGGAATTTATTTCAAGCTTACAGATCCAGGGAAAGTTCCATCCTTGGCAGAAGTGGCTGACTTCCATAGATCCAAGCAGAGAGGAGAAACTGCAGCAAGCAAATGCCAAGAAGCAGCCAGCATGAATCCAGCAGCAGCAAACAAACCAACCAGTCAGAGCTCAGACCTGCTCTCCACACCTTTGGACCGGAATCAGATTCTCCCCCAAACACACCTTTGCGCTGGATCCCAGGATCAGCCCCTGGTGACACCTCCTCCAGCCAGACAGTGGAAGATCCAAATTAGAAGCTTAATTTTAATAAACACCTGAGTCTATGGAGTCATATATTTTCAAACAATCACACCCAGTAACCATGGAAAGCCAGAAGTACAAAGTGGCCCATATTTCTGGGGTTCATTTGCAGGGACAGGATACCCTGGTGTGTGCTCATTCTCTATTTCCCTCACAGATATAGAAATTAAAAATAAATAGTATATCACATATTTGTCTTCACTTGTTCACTAAGCATCAATTATGAGCAGGTTCCAATACAGAAATTGTGAGTAAAATGGCCCTTGCCCTTGGGAAGCCAGTATTCTAGAGAATGACAGTCGTATGATGTCAGCTGAGGGCATGTGTGGTGGTTTGATTCAGGTGTCCTCCATAAACTCAGGTGTTCTGAATGCTAGGTTCCCAGCTGATGGAGATTTGGGAATTAACACCTCCTGGAGGCAGTGTATTGTTAGAGGCAGGCTTATGGGAAAGGTGCTGGTTTGATTCAGGTGTCCCCCATCAGCTCAGGTGTTCTGAATGCTAGGTTCCCAGCTGATGGAGATTTGGGAATTAACACCTCCTGGAGGCAGTGTATTATTGGAGGCAGGCTTATGGGAAAGGTGCTGGTTTGATTCAGGTATCCCCAATCAGCTCAGGTGTTCTGAATGCTAGGTTCCCAGCTGATGGAGATTTGGGAATTAACACCTCCTGGAGGCGGTGTATCGTTGGGGGCGGGCTTATGGGTTTTATAGTCAGTGTCCCCATGCCGGCATTTGGCACATTCTCCTGTTGCTATTGTCCACCTTATTTTGGCCGGGAGGTGATGTCCACCCTCTGCTCATGCCACTGTTTTCCTCTGCCATCGTGGAGCTTCCCCTCGAGCCTGTAAGTCAAAATAAACCTCTTTTTCCCACAAGCTGCTCTTGGTTGGGTGATTTCTACCAGCAACGTGAACCTGACTGCAACGGAGATGAAATATATGTAGCCAATGCAAATAGTTTGAGTTTGAGATTGCCATACCTTTCCTGATCATCAGTTCCCTCATTTATAAACTGGAAATACATATCAAAGTGCTGCGTAGTGACAGTGGAGCGTTCAACACCAAATGCAGCATCTCTACCACCTCCTCCAGGGCCCAGGGACCATGGCACAAGAAAGAGGTGGTAGAAAGACTGTAAGAGCCAAAGGAAAAAGAGACCGTTTACAATACTGTCTTCCAGACCCAAAGTGGCCTTGGTGTTCATGACCTCGCAGCGGCTGGCACTACCTATACTAGCCCTTCAAAACAGGAGGGGGGAAATGATAGCCTCAAAATAGAAGGGAGAGTACCTGGAAAGAGGAATAGAATCAGTGGGAGGGGGCAGGAAAGGGAGGAAACGTGGGAGGGGATTGTTGTCATGGCATCTTGTTTATATGTATGGAAGTTGTCAGTAAAAAAGTTTAGTAGGGCTGGAGAGATGGCTTAGCGGTTAAGGTGCAGGCCAGCAAAGCCTAAGGATCCAGGTTTGATTCTCCAGGTCCCATGCAAGCCAGATGCACATGGTGGCACATGAGTCTGGAGCTTGTTTTCAGTGGCTAGAGGTCCTAGCACGCCCATTCCCCTCCTCTCTCCCTCTACCCCCACCCCCCGTCCCGGTCTCTAACAAATAAATAAAAATAAATCTTTTTTTTTTTTGGTTTTTTGAGGCTCACTCTGGCCCAGGCTGACCTGGAATTCATTCTGCAATCTCAGAGTGGCCTTGAATTCACGGCGATCCTCCTACCTCTACCTCCCGAGTGCTGGGATTAAAGGCATGCACCACTACGCCCAGCTAAAATGAATCTTTTTTAAAAGTTCAATAAGATAAACTGGGAGTGGCAGAATGAAATGAAACGCATTGACGCAGCAGCTGGGACATAACAAGGTCTAGTCAGTGTTGGCCATGGGATTGACGTTGCTGGAGGACACTGGATGACCACGAGCTGGATAAGGACTGAAAGGGTGGTGAGCAGACAGTCAGGACACGGGGCCACTGGGGGAGGAGGTGGACGTACTGGGCTGGATAAGGGAAGGGATAGCAAGACAGAGAGAGAGGAGCTGCGTAAAGGGCCCACCCCAAGAGAGAAAAGTGGAGTATGAGCAAGCCCTTCAGACACCGAGGAGGCAGGGCTGCTCAACACAACAAAATACTTGATCAAATCAGACATAGTGGACATACCTGGAACCCAGTGGCCAAGGGGCCAATGAACTGGCTAGCTCTTCAGCAGAGCCAAACTTCTCCTCCATGCCACGCCATGCCATGGCCTCCTGGACAAGGCTTCTTCTTACCTTCCCACTAGAGCCATGCACCATGCACAGGGACAAGGCTCCTTCTTTAAAAAAAATTTTTTTAATTAGATATGGACATACTCAGTATGTAAACAGCCCATGTTGGTACCATCCTTTCTCTCATCCTTGGCCCCCCTCCAAAGGGAACCTCCTTGTTGGGGATTCTGGTCATTCCCCATGGGGATTATGGGTCGTGCATTGTGGGGTTAGACATCAGTTATGGGGAAGAGGCATAATGTCTGTATAGTGTCTGTGCATAATGTCCCAACTTGTGGTTCTAACAATCTTTCTGTTCTCTTCTGCAAAATTCCCTGAGCCATGTTGAGTTTGCTTTAAGTCTGCTGCAGTGATGGGCTCTTAGAGTCAGTCTCTGGATCTCTGCTTTGGTGGGTGTTGACTGTCCTCAGTGTCCATCTCCTTCACCCTTGTGCTGACATCAGGTTCACTGAGAAAGCAGCATTCTTGCTCATTTCCCCAGTTCCTCTTGAAGGACCCAGAAACTAAATGAGGCCATGACAGGCTTCAGTAGAGCGCTGCCCTGGTTAGGCCTAAGTTCTGAGTTTCAGCTTAAACAAAGGAACAAAGGGGCAGCTGCCCTGCCCCCTGCCCAGGACACCTGAGACTGGCCAAAGACTTGTCCCTCCTACCTCCCTGTCTCGACCAATCAAAATACATACAAATGTTATTACTGCTTATTGCTTAGTTACCTAGCTCCCGCCCGCCAATCTTGCTGCCAATGTCCTAAGAAATCAACCAATCATGTACCCATTCTCTACTTCTTCGTTCAAATCCCTATAAAAAACCTGCCTGCCAGCTGCTCGGGGCTCTTGTATGGACCCACTGCGTTGGTGAAGACAGGAGACCTAGCTTAAGCCCGAAATAAAGCTCCTTGCCCTTGCGTACGTGTTTGGTTCTCCCTGGTGGTCACCGGGGGTGCCGAGAACTGGGCGTAACACTCTGTGGTGGTTTCAGCTGGGGCTGTGGTGAAGTGCGATGGGTCATTTCTCTCCTCAGGTCCCGCTTCCGTCTAAAAAAGAGACACAGATTCTCCAACAGAGAGTGAAGTCAGCACAGGTTAAATGGGACACCATTATTTGTTTAGAGAGAATTTAGTGGGTGTAGACCCTCCTGTAGCCCAGAGTAGTGGGATCTGGATAGTGGAAAGCAAACTCATTATCTGGATGTGGTTCTGACCTGTTTCCCAGCTCCAAATATGGGTTCCTTTCCACTGAGCAGATCTGTTAGCCAATCCAAGAGCAGTTGGTTACCCACTTTTACAATCATGTTCACAGTGCTGGCAGAAATCACCCAATCAAGAGCAGCTTTTGGGGGGAAAAAAGGGTTTATTTTGGTTTATAGGCTTGAAGGGAAGATCCACGATGGCAGGGAAAACAATGGCATGAGCAGAGGGTGGACATCACCCCCTGGCCAACATGAGGTGAACAATAGAAACAGGAGAGTGTGCCAAATACTGGCTTGGGGAAACTGGCTATAAAACCCATTAACCTGCCCCCAACAATACACTGCCTTCAGGAGGCATTAATTCCCAAATCTCCATCAGCTGGGAACCCAGCCTTCAGAATACCTAAGTTTATGGGGGACACCTGAATCAAACCACCACATTCCATCCCTGGCCCCCATAAACTGATAATCTTCCATGATGTAAAATGCAATGCATTCAGTACAACTTTAAGAATCCCCATAGTTTTTATCAATCCTAATGATGTTCAAACATCCCCATAATTCAAAGTCTTTTAACTGAGCCCGAATACCAAAAAATACCTATAATGCACAAAATAAACATTCACACTACAAATTATGGCATCGGGCACAGCAAAATATATATATATATATTCAAGCAATACATAATTTAAACAGGGCAAACATCAAACAAAACTCTGTAGCTTCAAGTCCAACAACTCTAGCCAGTGACAAATCTCTAAATCCAATCATTCTAACCAGCAACAAGTCTCTGGCGTTCCAATTCTGCCCCTCCAGCTAGGCTACTCACAGGCCTGGAAAACTTCATCTGGGGCCGGCAGCTCTCCTTGGCAGCCTGACATCTCCTCTGGGTCTTCACTGCAATCCACGGTCCATCCTCGTGGCTCCATTAGGTCTCCATGCAGGCATCCAGCAAACTTGCTCCACACTGCCTATGGCTGTTTCCAAAACACAAGACTGTGTTGCAAACTCAATGACCTTCTCTTTCCTGCATTACTCATACTCCACAATATCAGGTAGGGTGCCAATTTGTTAATCCAGAGGGGAATAAAGCAGACTTTGAAGAACAGGACACTCCTTGAGCACTCAGACCCCATCAAAAGAGTCTACATTCTTCCTGTTGCCCCAGTGCAGGTCAGCTGGCTAAATCTCAAAGGTTGTCATCTCTCATATAATTGCAGCTGAACAGGCAGAAGTCTCAACCTGGAGATTTCATTTCTGTGCCTTGTTCTCTACTCCCACCAGTCTATTTCTACATAGTGCAACCCTGCACAAGCTATCAGGACACAGGCACAGCAGCAAGCTTCTCACACAAACTGCTTCTAGCCCGGCCCAGGCAAAGCTCCTTCTCACCATCATGAGCCAAACCTCACATAGTTCTTACTGTACTCAGGTCTTGCAGCTCTGACCGGAACAGTCCACCAGGCTGTACTTACGGCACTGCACTGCAAGGCAGGTCTCTTAGACCAAGGTTTCAAACCCTTCCACCTTTTTCTTGAAAATCGACTCCAAAAGGCCAAAGCCACACAGTCGGGTGTCTAGCAGCATTTAACCCCACTGTCGGTACCACATTACTGTTGCAGTCAGGTTCACATTGCTGCCAGAAAGCACCCAACCAAGAGCAGCTTTTGGAGAAAAAAAGGTTTATTTTGGCTTATAGGCTCAAGGGGAAGCTCCACGATGGCAGGGGAAACAATGGCATGAGCAAGGGTGGACATCACCCCGTGGCCAACGTAAGATGGACAATAGCAACAGGAAAGTGTGCCAAGCACTGGCAAGGGGGAACCAGCTATAATACCCATAAGGCCACCCCCAACAATACACTGCCTCCAGAAGGCATTAATCCCTAAATCTCCATCAGCTGGAGACCTAGCATTCAGAACACCTAAGTTTATAGGGGACACCTGAATCAAACCACCACACCCACCAAGGCTGTGTGCCACTATTGCACTTGTGTGAGCATCACATCAGGTTGTTTGATACGGCCCCTTCTTACCTTCATACTGGAGCCAGTCACCATGCTCAGGGTTAGGGACCTTGTCTGAGTGACCATCTTTACCAAGCCACTAGATGCAACTCAGAGCTGGAACCTGCTTGCTTTCCTCAGGGTTCCCGGCCTGGTGGGCTCCAGGTCTCCTGAGGAGCTGGTGCCAGTGCAGGCCCTGGACGGACTAGGAGCACAGTGGGTGGGGGAGCTCACACCTGATGGCTCAAGGCTACTCTCCTGTGCCACACAAATGCCCTTGCTCCCCAGGGAGGTGGGGGTGGCAGTGTCTCCTGTTTACCCAACTGGACTTTGCTATGGGCCAGAATCAAGCCATGGAGTCCAACTTGGATAAAATCAGCAAAATCATACTCTAGGACATTCTGTAGGTAGGGGAGTGTGTGTGTGTGTGTGTGTGTGTGTGTGTGTTGGACAAGTGCTCAGGAAGGACTCTTAGGCCTGGTACAAGGAGACAGCAGAAAGGTATAGATATGCTTCTTGAGGGAAAATAAAATTCAGAGAAACCCAATGTGGTAGTGCCTCTCAGTGCTTCACTGGGGAAGCTTGGATTCCACACTGACACAGCCAGGCTCCGCATGTTCCACTGCCAGAGCCTGGGGGAGGAGAAGCCGGCAGGAGCAGCCTCCTGAAAGCCCAAGATAAGAAACTAGCCAGCATCCAAAGGGCATACTGGAGGGCTCCTGAAAATCTATGTCCATGGCTTTTTGACAAAAATCCAAAATGTCAATTTTTTTTGGATTATTTTTTTAGCAGCTCAAAGAAAGCTTTAAATAGAACTCTGACCTAGAAAAGGGAGAGCCAAACAAATTGTGTGGTGTCATGCATGTGTGTATGTGTGTTCGTATGAGTGCAGGCACCTGTGTGTGTATGTGTGCAGGTGTGAGTGTGTGTGTACACCTACATCTGTGCGTGTGTGTTGGAAGACAGGATTGAGGATACAGACCGACCTGTCTCCGTCTTTCCTTCCTTCCCTTCTTTCATTTCTCTTTCACCTTGCTGAGGCTGTAACCCAATGCCTGACACGTGCTAGACAGGGGCTCTACCACTGAATGACCGAGCTCACTTAACTTTCTTTCTTTTCATATCTTTTTCTCCCTCTTCTTTTTTTTTTATTTTGGTTTTGTGAGGTAGGGTCTCACTCTAGCTCAGGCTGACCTGGAATTCACTATGTCGTCTCAGGGTGGCCTTGAACTCACAGCGATCCTCCTACCTCTGCCTCCTGAGTGCTGGGATTAGGGGCATGCGCCACCACGCCCAGCTTTCTTCTCCTTTTCTTTTTACAAAAGTCACTAGGCTTTTATACATGTGATTCATGCCCATAAAATTGTTTTTTAATTCAAAAAAGTTCCAAGAACTTTGTAAAAGGAAGAAAGAAAGAAAAACAAAAACAAAAACCAGAGACTAAAACAATCTTGCTTTCTAGAAAATCACTAACAAGAGCTCAGTGGTTCTCTCTCCCTGGAGGTCTTTTATATGCAGATAAGGAATTCGGAAATGGGTATTTACTTCACATGGCTAGGCTCATAAAGTATCTGTGTCATTGTGCAATATGCTTCTCTTGCCTAAGCCGCATGTCTGAGTGCCTCTCCCAGCAATGTGCTCAGAGCTGCAGGCGGGCAGAGCACTTCACTGAATAGGCCGAAGACTATTTGCTGCTTGTCCTGCCCTGAAAACATGCTCACTCTCACACACCCCCCCCCTACCTCCAGAGATCATTAGAAGCTCTCTCAATTCAGAACACATTGTCCCACATGGGATCAACTTCCTAACTGTCCTTCCAGCTTCCCACCACCACTACCCATGGACCATATCACACATGATGCCCAAGCCGGCTTATTCTAGACACTGCTGAAACCACTGGTGTCTTTCCACAGCTCCCACAGTCCAGACCACACACCACAGGCTGAAGCATGAACATGTGTGTGGTCTGAGCCTGCCTCCCTGCCTAGCCTAACTCCTCTTCTCCATCCCACCATCCTTCACTCTTGATCCACAGTCTCTCCAGGTCATCACCTCCATTCTCCATCCACCCTCCTTCACTCCATACCCACAGCCTCTCCAGGTCGTCCCTCTCTTCTCCATCCCACCATCCTTCACTCCTGACCCACAGCCTCTCCAGGTCGTCACCTCTTCTCCATCCCACCATCCTTCACTCCTGACCCACAGCCTCTCCAGGTCGTCACCTCTCTTCTCCATCCCACCATCCTTCACTCCTGACCCACAGCCTCTCCAGGTCATCACCTCTCTTCTCCATCCCACCCTCCTTCACTCCTGACCCACAGCCTCTCCAGGTCGTCACCTCTCTTCTCCATCCCACCATCCTTCACTCCTGACCCACAGCCTCTCCAGGTCATCACCTCTCTTCTCCATGCCACCATCCTTCGTCCTGACCCACAGCCTCTCCAGGTCGTCACCTCCATTCTCCACCCCACCCTCCTTCACTCCTGACCCACAGCCTCTCCAGGTCGTCACCTCTCTTCTCCATCCCACCATACTTCACTCCTGACCCACAGCCTCTCCAGGTCGTCACCTCCATTCTCCATCCCACCCTCCTTCACTCCTGAGCCACAGTCTCTCCAGGTCGTCACCTCCATTCTCCATCCCACCCTCCTTCACTCCTGACCCACAGTCTCTCCAGGTCGTCACCTCTCTTCTCCATCCCACCATCCTTCACTCCTGGCCTTGTAGCATCGTTTGGTCCTCTGCTCTCTTTTACAGCTCACCAGCCTTTTCTCTCCATATATCTTGATTTGGGATCATTATCCCATTACTCTGTTTTATTTTTGTGGGTTTTTGCGGTTTTTTGAGACAGCATCTCCCCATATAGGACAGGCTTACCTGGGGCTCCAAATCTTCTTGCCTTCACCTCCTAATTGCTGGGATCACACGTGTGCATCACTACCCCTGGCTCTTACTGTTTTCAAATCCACATCACTTATCACTATGTGAAATTGCCTTACTGATTTGTTTCTAGACTTATTGTTTAGCTGCTCCACACCCCAGCCACCTCGAGGCAGGACCTTGCTCACAGCAATGGTACCCAGAGGTCATGAATATTTACTGAGTGATGGGCCTCTGCAAGACTCAACATTTGTAAAACACCTGTGCCCCCTTTCCCTGGCATGTGTGCGCTCTCTTTCTCTCCTTCTTGCCCTTAAAATAACTGCTTTTCCAAGGAGTACACATGCATGACTATCTGCATTCCCGGGCCCTAGTCGCAGCCCTCTTCCTTTGCTTCCCTCCGTAATTCTCAGGGTGCTCTCTTGGTCCTCCCTAAACTCCCACTCTTGGCCAGGAAAAACAGTTCTCTCTCCGGGATTCCTTCAGCTATGGACAGAGAGAAGCCCAGCGCCTGTGCAGTTAGCTCTGACAGTGACCTAGGGCACCAGCCCAGCTTTCAGCTGCTTTCCCACTACAACAGCACAGAACTAGAACTTACTTTTCTTTCTTTCTTTCTTTTTTTTTTTTTTAATTTTTATTTATTTATTTGAGAGCGACAGACACAGAGAGAAAGACAGATAGAGGGAGAGAGAGAGAATGGGCGTGCCAGGGCTTCCAGCCTCTGCAAACGAACTCCAGACGCGTGCGCCCCCTTGTGCATCTGGCTAACGTGGGACCTGGGGAATTGAGCCTCGAACCGGGGTCCTTAGGCTTCACAGGCAAGCGCTTAACCGCTAAGTCATCTCTCCAGCCCATCTTTCTTTTTTTTTTTTTTAAATCAGTCTGAAAATCTCTGCCTTGGATTTGTGGAGTGATTGGTGTATTCAAATTTAATGTGAAGTCCTGAAGTTATTGTTAGCTCCAAGTCAACATCTTGCTGTTTGTTACATATGCTCATATTTTCTTGGTTCCTTTTTGCCTCTGTGTATTTTAAATATTTTATTGTGTCTCTGCTATTGGTTTCTTTTTGCTATTCTTTCTCATTTTATATTTAATTGTTGATTGATAGAAACAATTTGTGTCCTTAACTTATCACTAGCTACTTAGAATTAATATAATGTAATATAATTGTATCAGCTCATGTAATGCAAGAAATTTATGCCAGCACATTCCCATTTATTCCTACTCAACTTCTCTTGTACATTTTACTTCCACAAGTTATAAACTCCTTAACATTACTTTTTTTGCTGCAGTCAAACAATTATCTTTTCAAAAATTTAGAGACAAGAGGACAGGACTTTTTGAAAATTATTTATTTATTTATTTATTTGAGAGAGAGAGAAAGAGACAGAGAGAGAGAATGGGTACACAAGGGCCTCCAGCCACTGCAAAGGAACTCCACGTGCCTGCATCTGGCTTACGTGGGTCCTGGAGAATTGGACCTGCCTGGGTCCTTTGGCTTTGTAGGCAAGCGCCTTAACCACTAAGCCATCCCTCCAGTCTTGAAGGGCCTTGAATACTGACTAACTTTAAATGTTTTCAGCTCTCTGCATTTCTTCAGCTAGGTTTGTTTCATTTGAAAAACTTTATTTCTTAGAGCACAGATACACTGATGACTTTTGTTTTCAGCTTTTGTTTTTCTTGGTAATGTGTTTATTTTGCCTGCACTTTTGAAGGATATCTCTCTGGATGTACAATTTTAGGTTGGGGGTTCTTATTTTTTTTCTCTCAATACTTTCCTTTGCCCACATTGTTTCTAATGAAAAGTGGCTTCTGCCTGTTTTCCAGTGCGTTATGAAGCTTTTGGGCTCTGGCTACTTTAAGAATAATTTTGCATTTTAAAAAAAAATTAGGGCTGGAGAGATGGCTCAGTGGTTAAAGTGTTTCCCTGCAAAGCCTAGGGACTTGGGTTTGATTCCCAAGTACCCACATAAAGCCAGATGCACAAAGTGGTGCATGCACCTGGAGTTGGTTTGCAGTGGCTATTTTGTTTGTTTGTTTGTTTATTTATTTATTTATGAGAGACAGAATGGGGATGCCAGGGTCTCTAGCCACTGCAAATGAACTCCAGATGTGCATCTAGCTTTACATGGGTACTGGAAAACCGAGCCTGGGTCTTTAGGCTTTGCATGCAAGTGCCTTAACTGCTGAACCATCTCTCTAGCCCTGATTTTACATTTTTGATGGAAAGAATCTGACCATAATGTACTTATTATTTATTCTTTGTGTTTTTCCTGCTTAGGGTTACAAAATCATTCGAGTCTGTAGATTATTCCCCATCATATTTGAGGGAGGATTGATGATCATTTCTTTCCATATTGTTCTTGTTCAACCAACTCCTGTTCTCAAATTCTAGTTACACATATTACACTGCTTGGTATGATCCCAATAGCATTGAGACTACTCGCTTTGAGGTCTTGTCCCTTCTTTTCTATTTATTTTATTTTTTACTTTTGGAGTGCTGTGGATGGAGCCCAGGCCTGGTACATGCTGGTCAAGTACTTTGTCATTAAGCCACACTTCTAACCCCTTCCCTTCCTACTGATTTTTATATTTTAAGTTCTCTAATCTTTTCTCTTGAATGTCTAGTCTGCTTTATAACCTATCCAGTGAACCTTTCATCTCAGATATGATATATTTTATTCCTAAGACCTCCATCTTTAAGTTTCTACTCTTCTACTGATGTTCTACCATAAGTTCAACAATGATCTCCATCTTTTCCTTGAGACCTTTAAAACATATTTATAATAGCCAAGTCCCTATCTACTAATCACAGAATCTCTTGATGGTTGTTGGTTTATTTTTCATGGTTACAGTCTCATTTTCTTTTGGATCCCATGAATACAGAGCTTTTGATGTTGTGACAGACATTATGAATATGTATTACTCAGAGCTTGGAATTTCATGTCTTCCTTTGAGGGATGATGAATATTCTGGAAGGGAGCAAATGTACTAGTGAATCAATTGGTCCTCTGAGAATTTTATGAGGGTGTGTGTCTGAAGTAATCCCTTCCTGGAGCTTGACTAGCTCTGTACCCTAAGGAGTGGCCTTCTCAGGACCTTAGTGGAGGATCTAGTATTTGGCAGGTCTCTCCACTCTAGATGACCAGAGCTTGTGTGCCTCCAGGTCCTGTGACTTTTGAAATCTGCCCTCAGCTCATTTTTGTTCTTATACATCCTTCCAGGTCTTGTAGACTCTGGCTGGCTCTGTGCATCTGCTAGTTTAGTCTTTATTTTTTCTTTATAAATGAGACAGGGTCTGTGATGGGCCATATGATTGTCAACTTGACAAGTCCTAGGATCACCTATGCGGGATGGGCATGTCTGTGAAGAGTTATCTTGATTGGGTTAATTGAGATAGGAAGACACACCTTAACTGTGGGTGTCTCCACTCCTTGGCTCAGAGTCCTGGGCTGCATAACAGGGACAGAGATGTCTCAGTGGTTAAGGCACTTGCCTGTAAAGCCTAATGACCTGGGTTCAACTCCCCAGTACCCACATAAAGCCAGATGCACAGAGGCTGGAGGCCCTAGCGTGCCTTTTCTCTCCCTCCCTTTCCCTCTCTCTCTGCAGATAAATCAATAAATAACAATAAATGCAAAAATGCACAATAAATGTGGGGGAAAGGAATCCTTATTCACTGCAAATAGGTATGTAAACTGATGCAGGTACTGTGGAAATCAGTGTGGAGGTTCCTCAGAAGGTGAAAATCAAAGCACCCCATGATGGAGATATACCACTGCTGGGCACACAGCCTAAGGACTCCGAGCGAACACACCACAGAGGTGCTTGCACAGCCTTGCCTATTGCTTATTCCTAAGAGTCGGGAAATGGAACCAGCCTAGTTATCCATCAACGCACAAATGAGTAAAATATGGTAATATACACATTTTAAGAAGAATGAAATCATGGCATTTTCAGGAAAACAGATGGAACAGTGACCATTATGCTAATAAGACAGAAATAAGATAGAGTCCGAAAGACAACTCCACATGCGCTGTCTCATGGCTGAACCTCGACATACAATGTGTGGGGCTGGGGGATGGGCAGGGTGTGTGATGAAGAGCGAAAGGGGACCAAGAAAGAAGGGGGAGAGATTTTAAGGGAGGAGGGTCACAGAATTCATGTGACCTGAAATCAGATGAGAGGATTATTGAAATGGAAGCTGGGTGCCAGCAAAACGAGGATAAGGGGATGGGAGCCATTAGGGAGATAACGAGGGGAAAGTGTGATATATATGTACAGAAATACCGTAGTGAAACCCATTACTCTGTATGCTAATGTGAAAAGTTAACAAGGAAGAAAGGAAAAGAGCAGGAGAGGAGAGGAGAGGAGAGGAGCAATTCCATGTGTTCACAGCAGAGCAGCTGGGCTGATGCCCTGTCATTTTCGACAAGCCATGTGTGTTTATTCCAACAGTCTTCCTTCAATGGGTATTTATATCGTTTCCAATCTTTCCTTACTATAAATAGCTCTTTACCAAATGGCTTTTGGCATATTTTTGGCAGTGTATTTTTTTGTGTTGCATTAAAAAAATAAGATTGCTGGTTTAAAGGTAAATGCATATGTAGTTTTCCTGGCTGTTGTTAAATTCTCCTCCATAGATTATATAATTTTACTCTTCTACCAAGCAGAATTTTAGAGCCTGTTTCTTTAGAGACATACTGACAGAAGATCTGTTTTTGTTATTTTATAGGGGATTGAGCCTAGGACCTCACTCATGCTAGGCAAGCCCCCTACCACTGACCTGTAGCTCAAGCCTTCTGATTTTTGATTTTGAGGTAGGGTCTCACTAAGTTGCCAAGATCCTCAGGGAGTGGTGAAATTCATAAGCCCTTCCACCATCCACGATGGAATGCTTACTGTCCCAGTCTTGGGCAGGTCTTCCGTAGATAACTATCGCTTCTTTGAATTCCAGAGAACAATGAGCACGTGATGTCTGTAAGACGGAGTTCTGCGGCACTCTTCCCATCCTCTGGCTCTTACATCCTCCCCACTGCCTCTTCCACAAGTTCCCTGGCCTTGGAGGGGTGACACTGATGCTTCATTTAGAACTGCACGCTCAATGCAGTCGCTGTTCTCAGCACTTTGACCAGATAAGAACCTCTGAAATAACCACCACCCACTGCCAAAATAAACTTCTATGACTGGCCCTGAGAGCAGCACTAAGCTATGGGTATGAACCTAAATATTTAGAAGGCAGTTTAACAGGTAATCACGACCATTTAGTAAAACAACAGCAGCAGCTTCCTCCCTAGGGCCTATGTATGGCTTCCCCATACAGGCCTCAAATCTAGTCAGAAAGTACTTGGTTACCCCAATAGCAGTAATGCCATGATTTAACCAGTGGGCACACCTTGTCTGGCTGCTCCATAAGGTAACATACAGTGCCTACAGCTGAGTAAGATTGCTGATGACACTTATAATTAGTGTATGACTTTTTGTTGTTGTTTGTTTTTTGTTTTTTAAGGCAGGGTCTTGCTCTAGCCCAAGAGGACCTGGAATTCATTATGTAGTCTCAGGATGGCTTCGAACTCTCAGTGATCCTCCTACCTCTGCCTCCCGAGTGCTGGAATTAAAAGCACGCACCACCAGGCCCAGCTTAATTAGCATATGACTTTTTATACATTCTTAGTTTGGTTTGACTTTCCCCTTCTCTTTGCTCCCCATTAGATGACATTTAAAAAATACATATAGTTTTTGGTTTTTCGAGGTAGGGTCTCATTCTGGTCCAGGCTGACCTGGAATTAACTCTGTAGTCTCAGGGTGGCCTTGAACTCTTGGGGATCCACCTACCTCTGCCTCCCGAATGCTGGGACTAAAGGCGTGCGCCACCATGCCCGGCTAAAAAATATTATTTATATTTATAAGCAGAAAGAGAGAGACAGAGACATGTCAGGGTCTCTTGCCACTGCAATGAATTCCAAACACGTGCTCCTTTGTGCATCTGACTTTACATGGGTACTGGGAAATTGAACCCAGGCCAGCAGCCTTTGCAGATAAGTACCAACCACTGAGCCAACTCTTCAGCCCCCAAATGACATTTTAAAAATATTGTATTTATTTATGAGAGAGAGAGAGAGAGAATAGGCACACCCAGGACTCTAGCCACTGCAAACAAACTCCAGATGCGTGTGCCTCCTTGTGCATCTGGGTTACATGGGTCCTGGGGAATTGAACCTGGGCCCTTTGGCTTTGCAGGCAAGTGCCTTAATTGCTAAACCATCTTTCCAGCCCCCAAATGACATTAAAAATATTTTTATTTATTTATTTGAGAGAGGGGGTGGGGAAGGAGAGAGAGAGAGAGAACATGGGCACCACAGGGCCTCTTGCCACTGTAAATGAACTTCAGAAACATGTGCCACTTTGTGCATCTGGGTTTATGTGGGTACTGGAGAACTGAACCCAGTCTGGCAGTTTTTGTAAGCAAGTGCCTTTAGCAGCTGAGCCATTTCCCCAGCCCAGATGGCATTTCTGATGTTCTCCTTCCACTAAGGAGTTGGTGATGTGCTCTGAGGGATCTTGTGGCTGAGGAACGCTGCTTCTTAGAAGCTCTTCTGAGCTCTTTCCTATGCTACTTTCTCCAGAGAGCCTGCCTCGCTTTCTTGAACTCTACTCTGCACACAGCTTGTGGTTCATGCTAAGACTTCCTGCCACACTTTTGATCTATCTAAGTGAGCCCTGTTTCACCTTCACGGAGGCCAGTACTTTGAGAATTGAGGTTTGCTCAGCGAAAGGGCTTGAGATCATCTCACAGTCTTCACTTGTCACCAACTCGCCAGTTCCAGCCCACATGCTTGTTTAGCATTGACATTTTCACAAAACTGAATTCATTGCCGGGTCTTAAAAAGAAGAGATTTTACATATCAATAAAAATTTTCATAGATCCTGTGGTGGGGCTGGAGGCAGCTGAGTGAAGCATGAAGTCGTGGATTTGGTCCCCAGCACTGCAGACGCCCAGCATGATTGCACATGTGATCCTAGCACTTGGGAGATGCGAGCAAGAAGATCAGAAGCTCACAGTCAGGCTAGAGAGATGGATGGCTTGGTGGTTTAGGTACTTGCTTGAGAAGCCTAAGGGCCCAGGCTCAATTCCCCAGAACCCACATAAGCTAGATGCGCATGGTGCCACATGCATCTGGAATTCATCTGCGGTGACTAAAGGCCCTGGGGTGCCCATTCTCCATCCCCCCCATCTCTCTTTGTCATTTCTCATAAATAAATGAATGCATAAATAAAAGAAGTTCAGAGTTATTCTTAGCTACATAGCAAGTTTGAGGCGAGCCTCAAAGAGACCTATCCTGGTATCTCTTTGTTCCTGTTCCCTGCCTGGCCCTGAATGTATTTAAGTTTATATTCTACTCTTAAAGCTACTGGAGAAAGACAAATGACAATCCTGGCCCTGGTGTATATAACAGGGCTTCATCAAATATCTGTGGAGTGAATAAATTCCCACTTAACAATCAGGCCTGCAGACTTGGGCTGATTCAGCAAAGGTCACGTGACCAGTGGGTGGCAGAGAAAGGGAGGTAAAGGTGTTCTGCCCGCTGCACAGGCAGGGCCGGTGCTTGATAGCTGTCCAAGGGCTGGCCCGCGTGTGCTTTCTCCCTATTAGCTGGCTAATGGCCCTGACTTGGTCTCGGGCCCTTAACCATCCTGGCTTGTCTCAGATGGAGCATTAGCAATCGCCCCATTAACACAGACCCTGGGGAAGGAGGCCGCACGCCCCGAGGAGAAATGGGCTCTGCCTGAGTGCGGCTTCAGAATTGGCCTTCGGTCTCCTTTCCTACTGCTTTGTCTCTCCACATAACTCCCTTAGGTCCTCTCAAATCCGCTGACAGTTGGCACCAGGGGATGGTGAGAAGACAGAACCAGGGTTGCTACAGGTGAGGTGGGGACCTGTGCCCCTGGCTCAAGGCCAGTTTACCTCAATAAAGGGAACAGCAGAGTTCACCGGGCACCCATTCTTCCAGATTCTTCCCGGTTTCGAGCGTCACCCAGCTCATCTCCCGGAGAAAGAAGAGCTAATTGTACCAACCACTGTGCTGTTGGCCAAGGCTGGGAGAACTCCAGAGAGGTGTTCCTGCATTCTGCAGGAGAAGCAGAAGCAGCTGACAGGGACAGGGTGCTGCGGCAGCAGGATGGCCATGGTGGAAGCGCCGGTCTTAGGCAGGGTGCTCAGCAAGGGCTTCCGGATGAGACCTGATCAACGGCGATGGAGTGGCGTTCTCCAGTGAGAGGTGGCGAGTAAAAGAGTCAGGCGTATGTGAGGGCTGGAAGCAGCTGGTGGGCTGGAGTGCCAGGGGACGCAGGAGCCAGGCCAAGCAGCTGGCAGGTTCGCTGTTGCAAGCACTTGCTGTTGGCCATGTTAAATGTCCTTGCACAGGGGGATGATGTGGAAACAGCCTCTTTTCCCTAAGAGTAGGATCTACCTCAGTAGAGAAGCCAGAGTTCTGTTTTCTCCCTCTTCGGATGAAAACCACCAGTAACAGTAAATAGCCATGCATTCCAGGAGAACAGCAGAGAGCTCAGCCAGCCCAGAATTCCCTTTCAGATCCTGGGTAAAAACTAAAGAGAGAGAGAGGCTGGGGAACATAGCTCGGTGGGTAGCGTGCATCCACAAAGCCATGGGTTTCCAGCGCTGCGTAAAATGAGCTTGGCAGTACATTGCCTCTGACCTCCTCACTGCAAAGGTGCAGGGAAGAGGAGTTGGAATTTAAGGTTCCCAATCATCCTTGTTTACAAAGCCAGGTTGAGGCCAGCCTAGGATAAAAAAAAAAAAAAAACAAAAACAAAAACACGGCTGGAGAAGTGGCTCTGCCATCAAGGGTGCTTGCTTCTAACCCACCGGTCTGGGTTTGATTCCCTAGTTCCCAGGTAAAGACAGGCACACAAGGTTGTGCCTGTATCTGGAGTTTGTTGGCGGTGGCAAGAGGTCCTGATGTGTCCATTTTCTCTCAAATGAATAAATAAAGGAATTTTTTAAAATCTTATAAAAATAAATAAAGCATACAAACACACAAACAAAAAGAGCAGTGCCGGGGAGACAGTTCAGTCAGTAAAGTGCTTGCATTGCAGGACTGAGGCTCTGCACTCAGATCCCCTGAACCCACATAAGGCCCGGAAGTGTGCCTGGGACGGTGCCCACGGCAGCGTGCGACCTGAATCCCAGCAGTGAGGACACAGAAGAGTTGTGGGGGAGGGGAGAGTCCTGGAACAAGCTGGCTACACAGACTCACCAAATCAGTGAGCAGCCCGCTCTTAAAAAAGCTAGGCCGGGGCTGGGGAAATGGCTTAGTTGTTAAGGTGTTTGCCTGCTAAGCCTAAGGACCACAGTTCAATTCCCCAGAACCCACATAAGCCAGATGCACAAGGGGACGCACGCATCTGGAGTTCACTTGCAGTGGCTGGAGGCCCTGGCGCGCCCATTCTCCTTCTCTTTCTCTGCCTCTCCCTTTCTCTCTCAAATAAATAAATAAAATAATGAAAAGGAAACAAGCTGGCATGTGCTGTGTCTGTACGGTGACCAGCATTTATAAAGCACCTGCCAATATCGGGTCAGAAGCATGTTGGAGGCAGCAGCTCAGGGCAAGTCTGTGGGGCAGGATGTCAGCCCCTCACATGCAGTAGAGAAGGCAGGCAGGTGTTGGGCACCTTGCCCAAGATCAGACACTTAGGAAGTCTTGGATCTGGGACTAAGTTCACAATCAGGGTTTAGATTAAGTAGTGTTTTTTTTAAACAAACTTTAAAAAACAATTATTTATTTATTTGAGAGTGACAGACGGAGAGAGAAAGAGGCAGACAGAGAAAGAGAGAGAGAGAATTGGCACGCCAGCACCTCCAACCGCTGCAAACACACTCCAGACGCATGTGCCCCTTTGTGCATCTGGCTAACGTGGGTCCTGGGGAATTGAGCCTTGAACCGGGATCGTTAGGCTTCATAGGCAAGCGCTTAACCGCTAAGCCACCTCTCCAGCCCTAAGTAGTGTTTTTACTTTTGACTGTTTTCTGCTGTAAAAAACATTGTCATAAAAGTAAACAAAAAGTTTTGTTTATTTATTTGATACAGAAAGAGAGGGGGAGAGAAAGAAAGTATAGGCAGGCCAGGACCTCCTGCCATTGCAAATGAACTCCACGTACATTCACCATTTTGTGCATTTGACTCATTGTGGGTATTGGAGAACCAAACCTGGGCCATCAGGATTTCTAAGCAAGTGCCTTTAATAGCAACACTATCTTTCCAGCTCTCAGTGTTTGATATATGCATGCAGTCTACACCCTGGTATCCAGGTAAAGATGCTGTGCTCTTCAAACCCACTGCAGGGTCCACCCTCCCCTCTCCCTATGACAGTTCAAAGGTCAGGCTGGCTTCAAACTTAACTAAGCAGCCACCCATGACCCTGAAGCCCTGACAATCCTGCCTTTGTCTCCAGAATGCTGGGATTGCAGCCTTGCTCCTCCATACCCCACACATCTTGCTTCTTGCCTCTAATGAGGTCTCTGAGTTTCTTCCCTGTCATTGCAGTCACGTGGTATACCATGGTATGTGGACATGCCAGTGTATGAAACTTTTCTCTTGACAAGGGGCATGGGGTTGTTAACATGGGCTGTGATCACAATCATGTGACATGTGGTGGCTCAGGTATGGGTGGGATCAGGTTCCCATGTCTCTCTGTGTTCCTAGCATGGGGAGTGGATCGCAGGGTCTGCTAGTTTTCTGAGCGCAGTGGTAACAAGTTGCTACAAACTTGACACTTAAAACAACACACGTGTGTCTTCCTACACGAAGGCCAGAAAGTTAAAATGGCCATCCGGGTGACGGTGCTGCAGGTGTGAAGAGAGGCAGAGCCTTTCTCAGCTCTGGATGGTTTAGCTTAAGGCTTAGAGTGCCAGACACTCAATAGTCCCAGAGCTCCCTAAGCCAGTGGCTCTCAAGTTCATTGTCTTGTAATTGGCAAGAGTGGACAGGTGCTGACACGGTGGCAGGACCAGGTAAGCAGGGTTTTATTCTTAGAAAGTAAAGGAGAAAGCTCCTAGGGTGGGAGGGTCCCCAAGCAGGTCACCATCTGGGAACTTGGACCAGCCGTTCTTATAGTCTCGGGGATATAAGTTAGGCATCAAGTCAGGGTGGATTCGATTGGTTACTCTGAATGGGTGTAAAGCACACTGTGGAATGTGTATGTCAATTATGCATCAGGTCAGGGTGGATTGGCTAATTTGTGTGTATTGGAGGGGGAGGGGCTCCTGATAAAAATGGAACAAGAGCCGGACACAGTGGTGGACACCTTTAAGCCCAGCACTTGGGAGGCAGAGGTAGGAGGATAGCTGTGAGTTTGAGGCTACCCTGACAAAACAGAGTGAATTCCAGCTCAGCCTAAACTAGTGAGACCCTACCTTGGGGGAGGGGGCATGGGGAAGGAATAAGAGCTCAAGGGCTGTGTGGCAGTCTCCTCTTCACCTCTTCCTTGCTGAGACAAAACAGCCAACTAGAAGCATCTTATGGGAAGACAGAGTTGATTTCCATTTACAGTCTCCTGAGGATGGGTCATCATGGCAGGGAAGACATGGAAAAGCAGAAGTTGGGCATCACATCTTGTTACATTAGCTGAGAGGTGGTGTTTCCAGTTGTAAGCCTTCCTTGGCTCTGGATGGGCTTATTTTACAGGTTAGGGCAATCAGTGGTCATCAAAACTCCCCAAGCCAGTGACTCTTGAGTGTGCTGTCTTGTGACCCGTGAGAAATGAAAAGTGCTGACATGATAAAAGCGTAGATTAAAGAAAAGCTTGGTGGCACACGCCTTTAATCCCAGCAGAGGTAGAAGGATTGCTGTGAGTTCAAGGCCAGCCTGAGACTACAGAGCAAATTCCAGGTCAGCCTGAGCTAGCGTGAAACCCTACCTTGAAAAACCAAGAAAAGAAAGAAAGAAAGAAAGAAAGAAAGAAAGAAAGAAAGAAAGAAAGGAAGGAAGGAAGGAAGGAAGGAAGGAAGGAAGGAAGGAAGGAAGGAAGGAAGAAAGAAAAGCTTGGTAGAAAAGAAAGGCAGAAAGTGATTTGGATAAGGGATCTTTATACCCTCAAGGATGTATATTAAGTATCAACTTGGGGTTGATTGGATTGGTTAGTCGGAATGTATGTTTGTTTTGGGGGGACGCTTCTGTTAGGTTAATATGTTAGACAAAGGATTGGTTTCTTTGTAGGTGTAGGTAACCTGGCATCTTGGTGAGTCTGCCTAAACTGGGGCTCTTGCCCTTTTGCAAGTCAGGCCTTTTTGGCATTTAGTTCCTAGCCTCTACTTTGTGAGCTATTATAAAATTTATATGCTCGTTAGCTCTGCCAGGCTGTATGAATATTGACTTCTCGTTACAGGGCCTGAAACCCTGACTACCTACTGACAAAACGGGGCAGTCTTACTCCTAATACCTATCAATAGCAGCAAGATTGAGCTGGCTCTGAACACACAGTGAGCTGAACTCATAAACCCCAAGGTCTGTGCCCAGGGACACTCCTCTTCCAGCAAGCCTCCACCTCCCAAAGGCTCTCCTAGCTGAGGTTGGTATATGAAGCTTGGTTACATTCATGGGCCATGGGGAACACTGCATACTCAAACCACTACGGGTTGGTGGTCAGACAACACCTTAGTGAGTCAGGGCTTTTTTGGAGTTCAGTCTTTGGACTCTGTTTTCTCAATTATCATTAGTGGTATTCTTCTTGGGCTGGTAACCCTATAACTACAAAATGGGGGCTACCTTAGTGTTAATTCCTATCAACAGGCTGATGCAGGCTCCTGAGGAAACTCCCTTCCTATCTTTTCTAACTTTGGGAGGTCACCTATATTACTTTGGCCTCTGTCTAGTCACACCTCCTCCTTATCCCTCTTGCCTTCCTCTTCCAAGATCTTCCCATTTGTTGTAGTTACCTTCATGTTGCTGGGACAAAACATAGGCCCCAAAGCAGCTGATGGGAGAAAAAGGTTTATTTTGGCTTACAGTCATGGAAGTTCTATAATGGCAGGAAAAGATGTCAGAGCAGAGACTGGACATAACCTCTGCCATAGTAGGTTGAAAACAGCAGCAAGAACATGAGCTGACTTATGGCAAGCTGGGTTCTAACACCCCAAAGCCTGCTTCCCGCCCCCCGCAATAACACACTTCCTCCAGCAAGGCTGTGCCACCCAAATTACCTCCAGCTGGGCACCAAACATCACCACACCCCCCAAAGCCCTTTTTGCCACATGTGAGGGTTAATCTTGTCAATAGTATTTAGAATCACAATAGAAACAAACCGTTGAGCATGTCTTTGAGGGAGTCTCTAGACTGGGATAATTGAAGTGAGAAAAAAGAAATAAAAAAGCTATGGATGGCACCATTCCATGGGTTGGGATCTTGGACTGAATGAAAAAGGAAAAAGTGAGCTGAGAAGCAGTACTCGTGGCTCTCTGTTTCCTGACTATGGATGCAATGTGACCAGCTGCCTCACGCTCCTGCCTCCATGCCTTCCCACCATGCTGGACTGCATCCCCTCAAACTGTAAGTACAATCAACCCGTTCTTCCTCAAGTGGCTTCTGGTCACAGCAATGAGTAAAGTGACTAATGTACCACAAAATATCACTTTACCAGAATCTGACATCCTCATCACTCACAGCTCTCCTGAAGGCCAAAGAGCAGAAACTGGTAGAAGGAAACAAGTTTATTACAACCCAACCCTGAAAAGACAGAGACTCCCCTTCCCAAACTTCTCATTCAGGGGGACCTCAGGGAGTGAAGAGCTCTTATGGGAGAATCAAGGAAGCGACAGAGAGACAAAAGAAGGGGAATCCGTGCATTTGCAGGCATCTTTGTCATCCAGAGATACATCTTCTGTCTCCTTCTCTGGAGGAACCTCGCAGTGGACTTGTCTATCCTCAGCTGGTTAACCAGGACCTGAGGAAGGGCTTCTCTTCAGCCAGAGGGGTTGGGGAAGGAGAGGCCAAAGGAAGGAATAGGGGCAAGTGGCAGTTTCAAGGGAGGTCATTATTCTCAACATACTGAACTGACCTGCTGGATAAGGAACCTTGAGGTGGTAGACAGCACCCTGGGGTGAAAATCAAGAGCACCAGGTCTTGGTCCAGATGTTGTTTGGACTCATGGGGGGACCTTGAGCCATCCACTCCCTCTCAGGGCTGTGGGTGGATGTAGCAGATGACCCATTCGTTGCCCAGTGGCCTGCTGGCCTCTACTTTGTGTGGCTCTTCAGGCCTAAAGCCTGGGGTTCTATATAGCCCCGGGAGAAGGACCGCATCTTCTGAGAAGTCCTCACTGTCCCTTCCTTCCCTTTATGTGGTCTCTGGGTCTTCCATATAGAACAATCTTTAACTCCACGGTTGATTCCCCAGTCTTCTCAGGCTGTGCCCTCCAGCTCTCCATTTTCCTTTAGGTAGTGGAAGTTTGAAAACCTTATTTGGATAAAAAAGAAGAAGAAGGAAAACACAGAGATTGGCCGCACAATTTTGAGGGCTTGGCTGATCCAGGAGGCTTAGGGCTAAGTACTAGGGAAGAACTAATAGAAATCCCAAGTGACTCATTTCTGATAGGAACCCACCTCTTCTGTCATTTGTATGTGATAGGTCTTTAAGCCATGAGTTCCTGCTAACTACTGAG
This sequence comes from Jaculus jaculus, assembly GCF_020740685.1. Classification (NCBI taxonomy): domain Eukaryota; kingdom Metazoa; phylum Chordata; class Mammalia; order Rodentia; family Dipodidae; genus Jaculus; species Jaculus jaculus. The sequence continues at coordinate 8,741,577 of NC_059107.1, read as the reverse complement.
AAGGAGGAAAAAAAAAAAATAACAAAACAGTTTTCATTTTTGGACAAACAAGAAGCCTTCTCTTTATAGAGAGTGACCCAGCAGCTTTTTGAGTCTCCATATTTTCTTTCCTTATTTGTTTATTTTTGTTTATTTTATTTATTTATTTGAGAACAACAGAGAGAAAGAGGCAGAGAGAGGGAGAGAGAGAGAGTGAGACTGGGCACACCAGGGCCTCTAGCCACTGCAAACGAACTCCAGATGCGTGTGCCCCCTTGTGCATCTGGCTAACGTGGGTCCTGGATAACCAGGGTCCTTAGGCTTCACAGGCAAGCGCTTAATTGCCAAGTCATCTCTCTAGCCTAAGCCTCCATATTTTCAAGTAGCCAAACAATTAATCTTTTTCCAGCAGAAAACTTAAAGCTAATCTTTATCCACGTTCATTGTTATGATCACTTTCTAACATCAGCCTTTCCACAATGCATGTTATGTGTGGTATTACTCCATTTGATACATACCTATAACACATCTGCTTCAGGTTGGGTGCTGTGTCAGGCACAGGGGACAAAGTAATAAGCAAAAAATAAACAAAAACACCTTCCCCCAAACACTACAAAAAAAAATAAGAATACTCACTTCAGGAGCTTGTATTGACAGAAGGGACAGATGATGAAACTTGTCAGCTCAGAGCACAGCTCCCTCCTCAAAGGAAACAGGAGACAATTTATTCTGAGCCAAACATGAATGGCCATGGGGTCTGGGGGCACAGATTTAGATGGTCCTGAATAGCATGTTCCCATGACTGAAATAGTCATGTGCACGTCTTAGAGTCCCAGAACAGAAGAAAATTATGAATCAAGACAGTTACCAGATACATAGGTGGGACCATCAAGAAGGAGGTTACAGCAAAGCAGGCATGTCTCTGGTGCAGGTATCACATGCTACCCAATGACATGCTGAGGTTCGGGGCTGGTAGAAGCCAGGGGTCTGCTCAGTTACTACATCCCAGAGGTTTTCCCTGAGGTTTCAGAGGACGTGAGGTGTGGTGGTTTCATTCAGGTGTCCTCCATAAACAGGTGTTCTGAATGCTAGGTTCCCAGCTGATGGAGATTTCAGCATCCTGGAGGTCGTGTATTCTTGGGAGTGGGATTATGGGTGTTATATCTAGTTTCGCCTTGCCAGTGTTTGGCACACTCTCCTACTGCTGTTTTCCCCCTGGTGTTGGCCAGAGGGTGATGTCCACCCTCTGCTCATGTTGTTGTTTTTCTCTGCCATGATGTAGCTTCCCCTAGAGTCTGTAAGCCAAAAACAAACCTCTTTTTTTCCCCCACAAGCTGCTCTTGGCTGGGTGATTTCTACCAGTAATGTGAAGCTGACTGCGACATGAGGTCATACACAGGTGGGCAATGGTGGGTACGCAGAGGAATAAAGATAGCCAAAGATGATTTCCCTGGGGATCGGCAGTATTACAATTCTCCATAACCACGAAGCTCTGGGTTCATAAATGAGTCTTTTTTCAGGGAGCTTCGGTCCATGCCACATAAACCCACAGACCATGCCACTATAAAACAGATGCCATGGAGAAAGAGAGTTCATGACAGGACACCATGACTTTGTCTTGGGTCAGTGGAGCTGGCTCCAAGGAATCCTTTTCAGCCAAGTTATGAAGATGTTCAGCCAGAACGAACTGGGAGAAGGAGGCCATGCTGGGGGAGCAGGGCAAGGGTGCTGAGCGGGGAGGAAGCCACGCAAGGTGAAAAGCCGTGGGGAGAGGCAGAGCGAAGGGAAGAGGGCGGGAGAAGCACCAGGGAGGGAGACTGGCCAGCTTGCTTTCTTTTCTCCCTCGCTCTTTCTTCCTTCTTTGCTTTCTTCCTTCCTTCACTTCCCTTCCTCCTTCCTCTTCTCCTTCCCTCCCTCCCTCCTTCCTCCCTTCCTTCCTTCCCTCCTTATTTTTTCTTTCTACCTTCCTTCCTCTCTTTCTTTCCTTCCTTCATTCTCTTCTTCTCCTTCCTCTTCTCCTTCTCCTTCTCCTTCCTCTTCTCCTTCTCCTTCTCCTTCTCCTTCTCCTTCTCCTTCTCCTTCTCCTTCTCCTTCTCCTTCTCCTTCTCCTTCTCCTTCTCCTTCTCCTTCTCCTTCTCCTTCTCCTTCTTCTTCTTCTTCTTCTTCTTCTTCTTCTTCTTCTCTTTGTTTTTGAGGTAGGGTTTCACTTTAGCTCAGGCTGACCTGGAATTCACTCTGTAGTCTCAGGGTGGCCTCGAACTCACAGCGATCCTCCTTCCTCTGTCTCCCGAGTGCTGGGATTAAAGGCGTGCGCCACCGCGCCCGGCTCATCCTCTTCTCTTTTGGAAGGGTCTCATGTTGCGCAAGCTGTGCTGGCTTCTCTATACCACCCAGGCGGCCCTGGGATGCTTTTCCCGTGCTTCTGCCTTTGCCTCTGCAGAGCGGGGATCACAGAGCACCGCATCTGTTTTATGTGGTGCTGGAGGCTGAACTGCACGCTCAGGTTCTGAAGATGCTAAGCCAGAGAAGGAGGCCATGCAAGGTCAAGACACCTCATAGAACCGGGGTTCCAGGTATATGTGGCCATGCTCAGCTGTTTGTGTGGTTGCTGGGGAATAGAACTTGGTGCAAATCAAGCATTCTGCCAACTATTGCTACCTTTATAGCCCAAGTTTTGTGCTGCTCAAATTCATCAATAAAGTGACAGGCTAGCCTTCAGCATCCTCATCTATAAAATGGGTACAAAAGCAGCTTCCCTGCAGGTATGTGTGAGGGTCCCCTGAGATAAAGAAGGCAAACTTACCCTAGAATCTGGTTTATGACTGTCCTTAAATAATGAGATCAGTGAGGGTTTGGGGTATTTTTTTCAAGCACGTGTGTGTGTGTGTATGTGTGTGTGTGTGTGTGTGTGTGTGTGTGTAGTGTTTGCACATATGTGTGTAGATGTATGAGCCCCATGTACACTCAAACGGGGGACAGAGAACCCTGTGTGTTTTTCCTTTAGATGGAGTCTCTCAGTGAACCTGGGGGCTGCTGTTTTCGGTCAAACTGGCTGGCTAGTAAACTCCAGAGATTCTCCAGACTCCCTTCCTCACAAACTGGGGTTCCAGGTGTATGTGCCCATGCTCAGCTGTTTATGTGGGTGCTGGGAACAGAACTTGGGGCAAATCAAGTCCTCTCAGGACTTCATATTTGCATGGCAAGTGCTCATGCCCACTGAGACTCCTCCCCAGCCCCAATGAGGGTATTAAGACGATGTGCCAGGTGGGCTCTTTCTGGGGTTGGTGGTCAATAGGGTGTGCGTGTGGGTGGTGATTCATCTAACTGCCAACTTGATTGGGTCTAGAGTCATCTAGTAGCCAAATTCCTGGCCTTGTCTGTGAGGATCTTCTAGATTAGCTTCATTCAGGTGAGATGTATCCTAAGTAAACATCACCGTTCCACAGACAGAGTTCCTGAGCTGAATAAAAAGGAGAAAGTGAGGGCCGAGAGACAGCTTAGCAGTTACGGCACTTGCCTGCAAAGCCAGCGGACCCAGATTCTATTCCCCAAGACCCACGCAGGGCCCGCTGCACAAGGTGGTGCATACATCTGGTGTTCATTTGCAGTGGCTGAGGGCCCAGGTGTGCCCATTGTCTCTCTATCTGCCTCTCTCTCTCTTTCAAATAATAAAATAAATTTAAAATTTTAAAAAATAAAAAGAAGGAGAAAGCGAGCTTTGAACCAGCTCTCATCACTCTTTGCTTCCTGACATCATGTCATGTGACCCCCCAGCAGGATGACAGTAGCCTAGAACTGTAATCCAAAATGAATCCTTCCTCTCTTTAGTCACTTCGCCAGGCATTTTGTACAAGCATGAGAGGAAACTAATATTGGCAGGGGGTGGAGAGGAATTAGATTTTCTCCATGCCCTGAATGGCTTCCACCAGTGTTGGGGAGTCACATCAACTAATTTTAGGGGGTGTTTTCACCCCGTGGGTGTTGGAGTAAGCTGAGGATAGAGCGGGCTTCCTTTGCAGTCACGAAGGCTGCTCAGAGAGGAAGGTGTCACACGCACATCACCGGGAAGCCCCATATTCTAGCAAGGGCCTCCCTCCCTCAGAGCTTCGGGAAGCAGAGAAGCCAGTGTGGCCCCCGCCCTCCTGCCCAGGTGTGGGAACGTGGAGATGGGCTTCTCTTATTAATCCAGCTGTGAGCAGTTTTTACACCAGCTGTCCTCTCCTCCCTGAGCCCCCGAGGAATGAGACACAGAGTGTGGAAACAACATCATTAAATTGCTGTCCAGAAGGAGCCTGCCGCGGATGCCTGGTGGACAGGCAATGAGGAGAGCGCAGAGCAAGCTGAGCCCTAGGCAAGGACAGGCAGAGGCAGGCGATGGGCTCCAGCCAGTCCCACGCCGCCCTGGGGAACGACTGTGGACAAGCTCCCGCTCCTCTGGGCCTGGCTCTCCACACCCCTAAAAAGCAAAGATGGGTGTCCGTGACATTTCTTTTATTTCTTTTTTATTTTTTGAGATAGGGTTTCACTATAGGCCAGACTGACCTGGAATTCAGTATGTAGTCTCAGGGTGACCTCGAACTCACAGCAATCCTCCTACCTTTGACTCCTGAGTGCTGGGATTAAAGGCGTGCACCACCATGTCCAGCCCATTTCTTTTCTTTTATTTAATTTAGTTATGAGAGAGAAAAAAGGGCAGAGATAGAGAGAAAAGGACAGAAAGAGAAATAATGAGTGTGGCCTCTACCCATTGCAAACGTACTCCAGATGCATGTGTCATCTTGTGCATATGGCTTTACATGAGCACTGGGGAATTGAACCCAGGTTATTAGGTTTTCCAGCAGACTGTCTTACTTGCTGAGCCATCTCTCCAGCCCCACTTCTAACCTCGAGGCAGGGTTCTGGGATGACTCAAGGCTTCCAGGCAGCAAAACTGTCTGTGTTTCCCCTCACCCCACGCCTTCAGCTCTTCCCTCTTCCTAAGATATATTTACAGGACATCTTTGAGTTGCAGGGTGCCTTACAAGATTCCAGAATGGAATAACTCTCCATACATTATAATTATAGCCTAACATATAATCTCCTTTGTGGTTAAATACTTGAGCTGCTGAATATGTGAATCTAAAATGGTGGGCGGTTGTTTATTTTAACAAAAACAAGATTAATAGTTGCAAATCTACTAGAAAGCTCCTTTTTTTTTTCTTTTTGCACATATGTATGCATCATGTGTGTGGAGGCCAGAGGTCAGTCTCCAGTGTCTCCCTCAATCGCTCTTCACCTCAGCTTTTGAGAGAGCTTCTCTCATTGAACTAGAGCTCACTAAGTAGACTAGCTGGCCAGTGAGCCCCAGGGGTCGGCCTGTCTCCATCTTCCCCAAGCGGTGATTACAGCGTGGGGGGCACACCACTACCAGCTTTCACACAATGCTGTACTTGCTTTCTCATTGTTGGGATGGAACCCCCAACCAGAAGCAGTTTGTGGAAGGAAAAGGCTCATTTCACTTTGCAGGTTCAAGGGGGAGTTTCACCCAGGCACGGAGAGCAGGACAAGTGCAAAGAGCCAGGCAGGGGCCGAGTGTCCTCAGTGACGGGGGACAAGTCGCTGGGAGCTGAGGTAAATTACTGCAAAGCCCGCCTCCAGCAACACACCTCCTACAGCAAGGCTCCACCTTCCAAAGCCCCCAAATCGCCACTGGCTGCAGACAGAGTATTCAAAAGCACATGGGCCAGGCTGGAGAGATTGCTTAGCAGTTAGTTATGCACTTGCCTGAAAAGCCTAAGGACCCATGTTAGACTCTCTAGATCCCACGTAAGCCAGACGCAAGCCCGAAAGGTTGCACATGCACCAAGAGGTTGCACAGTTCTGCAGTTCAGTTGCAGTAGCTGGAAGCCCTGGCACACCAATTCTCTCTCCCTCTCTCACTCTCTCTCTATCCTTAAAAAAACCATGCAGGGGCTGGAGAGATGGTTTAGCAGCTAAGGTGTATGCCTGCAAAGCCTAAGGACCCAGGCTTGATTCTCTAGGGCCCATATAAGCCACATGCACATTGTGACGCATGTGTCTGGAGCTCATTTGCAGTGGCTAGAAGCCCTGGCGTGCCCATTCTCACTCTCTCTCTCTCTCTCTCTTTCTGTTCCTCTGACTGTAATAAATAAATAAATAAAAATTTGAAAAAAAAACCACACACATGGGCCTATGGTGGACATTTTATTCAAACCACCACATGTGGGTTCTGGGGATCCAAACCCAGGTTCTCATGCTTTCGCAGCAAGCACCTTACAACTGAGCCGTCTCCCCAGCCCTACCACAATTCTTATCAGGAGGACCCAGACCTATCTTCTACTTCTGGGCTTCATGCCACTCCCCCCAACTTTGGGCAGCTTGACAGCATCTTCGAAAATCTCCAATTGGTGCTTTTTTCTGGACCTGCATTTCCTTCCCTTTAAATTCTATTGCCAGTCAGCTCAGCCCTCCTGTGGCTGGCCCTTTGCTTGGGCAGCCTCTCTGCCCATCAGGAAGCCCACTCTGCTCCACTCCATTCTACAAACCTTATCAGGGGTGCCTGGCACTACCCTGCTAGTGAATCACTTCTGCAAGATGGCTTCCACTTTGGCATGAGATGAAGCAGAGTGTCTCCTGCTGCGGAAGGCCAGGCTTATCGGCCCTGGCCCCAACTTCATATGCCTTACTTCCCTCAATTGCTTCCTCTCAAAGGTATTTGCATTTAAACAAGAGTTTGATCCCCTGCTGACTGCTCTCCTTCTTTGATTCCATTGCAAAGGCAGCCTGAGTCTGTGACATGTTGGTGTCTGACTGGGCTCCATGGCAACAGCCAGGGAGTTGAATGGTGTGAACTTCACCTCTTTCCTTTTGCAGAGACGATTGGCAGGAAAGACACATTTAGAGGAAATTTCAAGGAAGTGAAAACAAAACTATTTGTCACCCCTGGGTCTCCTGTGCCTGATTCAAGAACCTGTGGCTAGATTGCAGTGAGTAATCTTGGGAAAGGAGGAGGGTGCTGGGCAGGAGTTGGTGGGTAAACACCTGGTTTTCTCACTCGGGTGAGGCTCGTTCCTCAATGGCTCTGAGGATGTCGGGAGATTTGGAGCTTCAGGAGCTCACCTCATGGGTGATATTTTAAAGCAAGAGCACAGGGCTCTCTCAGGAAACTGATGCAAGGAAGAGAAATTTCCATGTCTGCTGGTCACCAACCAGCGCCATGATGATGGTTAACTTGGGGTCTTGCACACTGCTGCTGGGTGGCTATTTCCCAAGATCAGAAACATTCTCTCTTGGAGGGAGGACAGAAAGTGGAGGAAGGGGGTTTATGAGACTCAGGATAAAACTTACAAGATCCAGGAAAAAGTTACAAGACTCATGAGGTCCCTTTTCAAGTTTATAAAAGCAGTAAGGATTGCTGGGGAGAAGAGACTCTCTTTGGTGGTGCTGTCTGCAGGTTGGGCAGGAGGTTCTTAGGCACTGTGGTGATGCAAGTGCCTTTAAGTCACCCATGCTCCTCTAAGCAACCACAAGAAATTTATCAGTTCACTAAGCTAGACTTGGGCCTTTAGTCTGCCATCTGTGCCCTATCTGGGGTGAATTAATATACACATTGGCCAGGAAAAGTCACATAACACTGAGGGGGTGTGGGCCCATCCCAGGAGGCTTAGCTCACCTTGCATTCCAGCAGCCAGGGAAATTCAAAGTTCGGAAAGTGTTCAAGCTGGTGTCAGACAAAGCTAGGCTAATGTCCCATGGATCATATACAAGGTTTTGACTTACAGTCTTGAAAGGAAGCTTTGTGGTGGCAGGGGAAAGCATGACATGAGTAGAGTCTGGACATTACCTCCTTGCCACAGCAAGTGGAAAACACCAACAAGAGATTAAGCCAAACTTTAACAAGAGGGAACTGGCTATAATATTCCTAAGCCCATCCCCCCAAAAGGCTCTACCTCCAAGATTGTCATTAGCTGAGGACCCAAATATTCAGAATACATGAGTCTATGGGGGACATCTGATTCAAACCACCACACTCACCATTCTTCACACCCCATTCTTCCTCAACTCTTAGCAGTGCACACACATGTGCACAAGATTAATTTCTTTTTTTTTATTTATTTGAAAGTGACAGACAGAGAAAGAGGCAGATAAAGAGAGAGAGAGAGAGAGGATGGGTGTGCCAGGGCCTCCAGCCACTGCAAACGAACTCTAGATGCATGCACCCTCTTGTGCATCTGGCTAATGTGGGTCCTGGGGAATCGAGCCTTGAACCAGGGTCCTTAGGCTTCACAGGCAAGTGCTTAACCACTAAGCTATCTCTCCAGCCCATGGACTATTGTTTTTCTTCTTACCCTGCGAGGCCTGTTGGGTTGTAATTTGGCCATGTGACTTCTTGGAGCCAATGGACTGTAAGGAACTTAGCATAAGCAGAAGCCATAGAGGCTTGCAGATTTGGTTTGATTGTCTTCTGTGAACTGTCATTGAGACAACATGTCCTTATAGTGTTGGCTCTAAGAAGAACAAGGACACATGTAGAACATACTGGAACCCATTCATCACCCTGAGCCCCTCCCCCTGGTGGGAAAAATCTTGGAAGTAGAAGAAGAGTCTTTTGAACTTCTGATCCTCCTGCCTCCACTTCAGAGTGCTGGGATGATAGGCATGTGCCATCATGACTGTTTTATGTGGTGTTGGTGTTCAAACTGAGACCTCTGTGCATGTGAGGTAAGCACTCTACCTTCTACCAACTGAGCTACATGCCAAGCCCCAGCCCAGAACTGGGATTACAAGAGAATACTACCATGCCAGGCTCTTTTTCATGGGTTCTGGGGATCAAACTCAGTTTCTCATGCTGCTGAGGCAAACTTGACTGACTGAGTTCCCAAAGTTTTCTCTTATAGGGTGACAGGAGCACATTCCAGCAGTGACTACTCACAATCCTTGCAGCTGTGGACTCCGAATTGAACCTAGAGATATGCTATGGTTTGCTTGGGGCTTATTTGACTATGTTTCCTAAAGGACCATTGTGGTTAAAAGCTAGCCTGGTCCCTAGGGAAGTAGGGCATGCTCTAAGAAGGGACTGTACAATCAGTACCTCTCTCTTTCTCTGTGTTCCCTTCTTGTTTCTGGGACAAACCACCCCATCAGAAGCAGCTATGGAATGAAAGGGTTTCTTTCCATCTTACAGTTTCAAGGGGAAGTTTCATCATGCCTGGGAAAGCATGGCAGGAGCAGACAGCTGGTTTCACATCTTCACACCAGCAGGGAGGAAGTAGTAAGAGTGAGCTGAGTGCAGAAACAGGACTGGACTGTAATGCTCCAAGTCCCACCCCTAGAGGCACGCTTTCTCCAGCAAGGCTCCATCTACCAAAGACCCATTACCTTCCCAAGCAGTATCACTGGCTGGGGATTAAGCATAGAAACACATGAAGGTTATTGGGTACATTTTACATTCCAACCACCACACTCTCTGACTTCTTCTTGAGCGTCCACACACTTGTCTTTGGGCTTTGCCATGAATGAGCTTGTAACCATGAGGTTGTTTGGTAGAAACAAGTCTACCAAATTCTCCAAAATTATGAGCTAAGGTAAACTTTATTTTTCTTTAAAAGTTTAGCTGCCTCAGGTCTCCCATTGTATTAATAGAAAGCTGTCAAGTGTTGAATGTTTGCTCTGTGTCAAGCATTGCCCTAATGCCAAAATCTCACTCCTATAGAGGAAGATAGAGACAAGAACCATGATGAGCAGGGCCTTAGAAGCCCTGCGAGAGGAATGGTGAGGCACCCCAGAGGGATCCCACGATAGGGAGGCAACACTTCTCATCAGTGGAGGGGACAGGTAGGTTTCGTGGAGGCTTGAAGTTCTGATGCCATGGTAACGCACAGGCTGTTCTCTGCTTTTTCCAATAAGGTCTATTAGTTTTTACAAATTTGCATTTTCAGCTCCAATTAAATTTGAACATTTAATCATGAAGGAATCATTACCTTTGGTCTAGGTGCCTCAGTTTCTTTAATGTGTCTTAGCAGGGCTGAGGAGTGGCTCAGCTGCAGAGCGTTTGCCTAGCATGCATGAGGTCCTGGGTCCAACCTCTTGCACTGGATAAAAAAAGGTAAGGATTTTTTTTTTTTTTTTTTTTGAGGTAGGGTCTCACTCTGGCCCAGGCTGACCTGGAATTCACTATGTAGTCTCAGGGGGCCTTGAACTCAAAGCAATCCTCCTACCTCTGCCTCTCGAGTGCTGGCATTAAAGGCGTGCACCACTACACCTGGCTAAAGATGAGACTCTTTAAAAAATTTTTTTGTTTTATTTATTTATTTGACAGCCAGAGAGAGAAAGAGGCAGAGAGAGAGAGAGAGAGAGAGAGAGAGAGAGAGAGAGAGAGAGAGAGGGAGAGAATGGATGCTCCATGGCCTCCAGCCACTGCAAACGAATTCCAGACATGTGCACCCCCTTGTGCATCTGGCTAACGTGGATCCTGGGGAATCGAGCCTCAAACCAGGGTCCTTAGGCTTCACAGGCAAGCACTTAACCGCTAAGCCATCTCTCCAGCCCAAGATGAGGTTCTTAAGAAAGGGAATGAATTAGCATATATAAACATGCTCAGAACAGGCCTGTGCTGTTCTGTGAAACTTGTCCTCCACCCCAAAGGACACTGTTAGGGAGAGCCAGAGCAGTTCACATCTGCAAACTTCAGGTCCTTCCCCTGGGACCTGCAGGTGCCACATCTGGCCTCTGTGAGCTGAGATCCATGGAGGAAACCCAGTCAAAGTGAGCTTTACAGTGCCCTCCACAGGAGAATGTTGGGGGTACACTTGGGTCCTCACTGTTCCTCAGAAAACAACCATGTAGTCTGAGGGTGAGTTGTTGGCCACAGGCTTGTCGGTTTCAACACATGCAAATAAGCCAACTTAGAAGACTTCCCTGGAAGAATGACTGCTGAGAAGCCTGGCTCACCGGGAGGTAAGTCAGAGGGAACAAGCAAATCCATTTCCAGAAATGACACCCTAAAGTGGGGCCCAGGCCTTGTGTACTTGCTGGGCGATTTGTAAAACAAACTGTCTCCTGGGGTCTGGTGGGAGGCGGTAAAACCCAGAAGATGGCCTGTGGGATGGGTTTGCATTTTAGAACACAGCAGGAGACAGGAGCTTAGAGCTAGAACCTTTATTCCAGAATGAGTTCAAGATCCCTCAAAAAACCCAACAAAACAAAACACATCTGGGAATGCCAGGACCCACAGCTGGCTGGCCCCAGGTGTCAGGGTGGTTGTATACAAACAGACAAGGAAACACACACATTTGTCTGGTGTTCGGGTCCCAGAGTAAGTCCAAAGTCTCACAGCTGGGGGAGGCAGGTGCAAGCCCAGGCTACAAGGCGAGCCAAGGCAAAGATGAATTTCAAACCCAGTTTTGTCCCGTGGAGCGTGGTAGATGCTGGGCCAGCTCAGCCTATGTCTTTAAAGATGTCCTCTTTGTTGGATCAGAGTCGGGGCTGAGCCAAATAGAGCGACGTGGAAATAAAGAGAGAGAGTATATGAGCTCAATAGAAGGGCATTGTTCACTGGAGAACAAGTTGATGAACAGCTGTGGATGGCCAGCATCATTCTGCGGATCTGCGTCTGCCATGGGTTTGAGGCTGCCCACCGGGCTCAGTTGCAGCTGAGCCTGATATTTCAAGGGAAGGAACAAGCAGAGCAGAGAATGGGGAAAGGGAGAGGAGAAAGAAATGCAATGGGGCTGTAGCAGACAGCTTCAGGTTTGCTGAAATGAACTTCCAGACCAGGCACAGTTATGGAGGAACGGATATTTATGGAAGCTTACAGATCCAGGGGAAGTTCCATAATGGCAGAAGAAGCTGGCCTGCCTTCACAGGACCAAGCAGAGAGCGAGAAGCAAAAGCCTAAAAGCCAAAAGCCACAGCACACTTCAGGAACTCCAGCTAGGCACACTTTGCATATCTTTAGATTGAAATCTGAAACCCACCACCACGCCTTAAGATCCACCCAGTGACATTGCCTCCAGCCAAGTGGCTGCAGATGCAAACTACAAACAAATAAAAAACTGAATATATTGGGGGCCGCCTATTCAAACCACCACAGGGGCCATTCCCTTGGCTGACTTATTTTTCCAGGTTGACTAGTTCTTTGATGATAACCTGTTTGCAAGGTTCATGCGCCACAGCTGTCCTGTAAAGTTGTGGTTTGGAAAGCTATTTACAATCCAGAAGAATTTCTTCTGTGTCACAGCCTGCTCCAGGGACAGCACATCCCAGTCATTTCTGTGACTCTAATGACTGCTGGGATGGCAGCCTTATTAACCCTTACAATCTTCTTTCCCCTTCCTCATGATTTTGTCCAGCGGGAAAGACCACCTGTCTAACATTGTGATCAAAAACCTTGGCCAACTCCCCTGTGCGGATAAACTAGAAGTCCAGATCCTAACCCAACACTGTGGCCCTCTGCAATGTGCCCTTGGGCCCCTCTCCCCACATTTCCTGTCGCGTCTCGTCCACAGGATAACGCTCACTAGCATGGGCAGGTGAGGTGGCCCGCACCTGGAATCCCAGCAGTTGGAAGATCGAGGCGGGGACCACTGTGAATCTGTGTGTAGCTGGGGCTGTGTAGAAAGTTCGAGGGTGCCCGTGCTGCGCAAGGCCTTGTCTCAGTGAGTCAGTGAAAGGAAGGAAGCAAGGATGGAAGGGAGGGAGGTGAGAAAGGAAGGGAAGGAGGAAAGGAAGGACAAAACCTCACTAGCATACACATAAGGCTGTGTTTTGTATCTGAGCCTTGAAAGCCTTCCTTGCTCTTCCCTTACCCTAATCTTGTTACTTCCATTGTCATCATGACACACTGCGAAGGCCACACCTCCTCTCTCCCTGAGGCCACGCCCCTTTGCTCTGTCTCCAGTTCTGTCTCTGGAGTTACTCACTGTCTTGTTGTGACCAGTGGGATGTCGGTAAAGTTGGTTAGCATAGAGGCATGACAAGTACTTCTGTTCTCCTTTTCTCCGGAAACTTCTGCAACCACAGGAACAAGCCGGGAGATAGACTGCTGGAAGCTGAGAAGCCATGTGAAATCCCGTCCCAGCTCAGGGGCCTCAGCCAGGCAGCCCCGGGCCCTCCCGCATCTGTTCACGGACACGTGGATGAGTGCAAATTGCCGACTGCAGAATCCTGTGCTAAATTAATGGCATGAAGTCACACAGTTTGGACAATATTGTTAGGTAGGAGATTAGCTCCAGTGGGATCTCAAAAGCAAGACATAAAGAGTAGAGGTGGTAATGGTCAATGAACTGGGTCAGTGGCAGGCCCTGAAATGGTATGTAAGGAACAGTAACCTATTGGGGGGGGGGGTCTAACTACTGCTGTTCTTACAAGCTTCGTGGATTTCCTCATCCCGTGCAGCGAGAGGCGGGGAGTGGGGGGTGGAATCTCCCCTAGTGAACTTTTCAACTTTAGAGGTCCTTAAAGTCCTGTGCAGATTTGTGATGGTTCATCTTGTCACTTTGATGGGATTTAGAACAAAGATGGAAGGCTGGAGAGATGGCTCAGCAGTTAAAGCATTTGGCTGCAAAACCTAATGACCTGGGTTTGAGTCCCCAAAACCCACATAAAGCCAGATACACACTGGTGTATGCATCTGGAGTTCGTTTGCAGTGGCTGGAGATCCTGGCATGCCCATTCTCTCTCTTTTTCTCTTTCTCTCTCTGCTTGCAACTGACTAAATAAATAAATAATTTTAAATATATATACATAAAATAAGGATGGAAACAAATCTCTGGGAGTGGCTGTGAGGAAGCTAGTGGATTAGGCTCATTGAGGTCGGAAGGCCCACCCTCAACGGGGTGGTACTGTCCCTCCTGCTGCTGGGGCCCCAGAATGGATAAGAAGGAGAAAGGAAGCCAAGCACCAGCCCTCATTGCTCTCTGCTTCCCAGGGTGGACGCGCTGTGACCAGCTGCTCCTGTTCTGCTGCCGTGTCCTCCTAGGACTGCATCCTTCACCCGGGCAGCGGAAATCAACCCTTCCCTCCCTCAGCTGCTTCTTGCCAGGTATTTGGGTCCCAACTATGAGAAAAGAAACGAATCCAATATTCTCACCTCTCATACATCTATCGACGACAGACTGAATTTCGGGTGAAATGGGCTTCCAAGAAAAGCATGCCCCTTTTCTGGAAGTAAGTGCTGACCCTGGGGAAGGAAGAGGATGGGAGAAGACGAAAAAGAAAAATGCAAGCCCCTGACTGCTAGGATCAGAGTGGTTTCTTCTCCTTCTCCTCCTCCTTCTTCTTCCTGCTCAGCCTCTCTGCTCTTTTTAATATTTATTTATTTATTTACCTATTTGAGAAATAGAGGGGGCAGATAGGGAGAGAATGAGCATGCTAGGACCTCCAGCCACTGCAAACAAACTCCAGACTCCCGTGCCACCTTGTGCATCTGGCTTACACGAGTACTGCTGTTTTTAAAAAGAGTGAGGTAGAGGTAGGAGGATCGCCATGAGTTCAAGGCCACCCTGAGACTACGTAGTGAATTCTAGGTCAGCTTGACCTAGAGTAAGACCCTACCTTGGAAAACCAAAAAAAAAAGAGTGTATTCTTGCTTCCTTGCTCTATTTAAGCTCTTGACTGCTTGACTCCTGCTCAGCCACTGTGTTCCCTCTGGATTCTTCTCTTTCAGGGATATGAGACTCGAGACTGCTGTTGGGGTCAAGACCAGGGAAAGGGGTCATGGTTTGTTAGCACAATAGGTGACTAATATATACTGTCTTTCATCTAATATCCTTTGTGGGTAACAGTGCCCAGAATACAGATCCTAAGCCCAGCACCCCGGCCCTCTCCCAGGACGCCCTTAAGTCCCGCCTCTTCCTGCTCCTGGCCTTGCCCACTGCACCTGTACTCGCTAAGCACAGCGGGTGTGCTGTAGTTGGCGCTGGTTTTGTATTGATGAGTGCTCTTCTTCTGTAATCACTGCTATTAATTGCTGGGGAAGATGATCTGACTCCAGGGACAGCTAACCAATGGCTCCTCAACCCCCGCAATGGGCGCATGACCCAAAATGGTGTAAGACTCCAACCCGCAGGATTTTCTGGAGTTCTCGGAGAAATGATGCCCTTCTGCCCGCTGGGATAGCTGAACTCCAATAAAGGCAGCTTTCTGCAGCATGCGGCCATCTTCTCCCACTGAAAGGAGAGCCTGAGAGAGAGAGAAAGTAGACATTTCCTGCAAGCCTAGGGTCAACCTATGCCTGTGATCCCATCCCTCCTTGGGAATTTCAGCTATATACAAAAGAAAATCTTAAACTGGGCGTGGTGGCACATGCCCTTAATCCCAGTACTAGGGAGGCAGAGGCAGGAGGATCACCGTGAGTTTGAGGCAGTCCTGAGACTACATAGTGAGTTCCAGGTCAGCCTGAGGTAGAGTGAGACCCTGACTTAAAACACACACACACACACACACACACACACACACACACACACACACACTCAACTCAATTCTCCAAGGAATGACCTGATCTCCCAGCAAAAATAGAAGGTCAGGCTGGGTATGGTGGTACACACCTGTAACCCCAGCATTTAGGACTGAGAAGACTCTCAAGTTCAAAGCTAGCCTGGGTGACATAGAGAGGCTTTGTCTCCAAGAACAGGGATACAGTGGCGAGGGAGAGGCTCAGTTGATAAGGCTCTTGCTGTGCAAGTGTGAGGACCCGAGCTTGGACCCCAGAATCTATGGAAATGCCAGGCATGATGCCACATGCTTGCATTCCTGGCACTTGGGAGGGAGGCAGATACAGGTGGATTCCCGGGGCAAGCTGATGAATCGGCCAGCTCCCGGCTCAGTGAGAGACCATGTCTAAAAAAAAATAAGTCGGAGGGCTGGAGAGATGGCTTAGCGGTTAAGTGCTTGCCTGTGAAGCCTAAGGACCCTGGTTCGAGGCTTGATTCCCCCAGGACCCACGTTAGCCAGATGCACAAGGGGGCGCATGCATCTGGAGTTCATTTGTAGTGGCTGGAGGCCCTAGCATGCCCATTCTCTCTCTCTCTCTCTCTCTCTCTCTCTCTCTCTACCTCTTTATCTATCTGTCGCTCTCAAATAAATAAATAAATAAAAATAAACAAAAATTTTAAAAAATGAGTTGGAGATCAGTCGAGAAAGACAACTGATGTGGATCTCTAGCCTCTACACACACAACCCACATGTGTGCATGAACACACCCCCCACATACATGTGCATCCACAGGCCTATAAGCATGCATACACATGTGCACACTGCGTACATGTACACAAAGGGGAGAGAAAGTCATACTCCTTTCCATAGGGTCAACAACGCTAATTTCAAGCCAGAAACACCTGGGCTCAAATCCTCGGTTCGCTGTTCGATGGCTGTGAGTGCCAGGCAAGCCACTAACGTCACCGAGTCTGGACCAAGTGGTGGTTTTCCTATTACACACGGGACAGCGTTGTGGGGAAGAAGAAATGAGGAGTGCATGTGTGGAAATCACCTGGGATGCTTCTAGATCTTGCTATTACCAGAAAACCAACTCAAGCACTGCTTTCTCCCTAGAGCAAGAAGGGCGCCATAGTGGGCTCGATATGACTCACGGGTGACGTCCTGCCCTTGCTTTACTGTGTGACTTTAAACACAGCAGCGGCATGTCTTTGTACATGTGACAACTGCAGACAAGGTGACAAAGAGCGTGGTCTCTCACCAGAGCAAGCTTGGTCACTTCTTCCTGGCCATTTAGTCTTGCCAGGGCAGGAAGATGACTGATTCTGAGAAGAGGTCAATCTGGCTTCTCCACTTGGCGTAATTTCTGGTCTTTCTCTTCCAAGTGCAGGGGATACAACCTACTATCTCTGTGAACAGCAAGCTTTGCCCCAAAGCAGAAGCCAGAGGACGGTGTGTGTCAGATGGGCCTAGTGGCTCACCTGGGAGTCACAGTGGGGAGGAGGTAGGCTCTTGTCAGCTTGCAGACTCGCACGTGAGCTCCACAGCCATCTCCTGGGCCGTGCCTCCAAGCCATGGAGCCACCAACCCTTCTTCTAAGTTGCTTGGTAAGTATTTCCTTGAGGCACGGTCTCTTGCTGAACCTGGAGCTCACCGTTTTCAGGCATGTGGTTGACCGTGGAGCCTCAGTGATCCTCCTGTCTCTGCTTCTCTTACAAGCCTGCACACCCATGCTTGGCTTCTTCTGTAGGTGCTGGGGATCAAACTCAGCCCCTCAGGTTGTGCTCTTACCCATCCACCCATCTCCCCCACCCCTGTCCCTATGCTATAGTCAAGAAAACTGACACTTAAAAGGAAAAAATGGGCTGTAGTGGTGGCGCACGCCTTTAATCCCAGCACTCAGGAGGCAGAGGTAGGAGGACCGCTGTGACTCTGAGGTCAGCCTAAGACTATATAGTGAATTCCAGTGTAGCCTGAGCCAGAGTGAGACCCTATCTTGAAAATGAATAAATAAATAAAAAGAAAAAGAAAAAAAATGATTTGCCTGATGACAAGAGGAGGGGTTTCTGGAGACACAGGACCTAGCTGTCACCCCGCCATGTCATGTCTGGTGGAGGCACCCAGGGTGTGTCCCAGCCTCGCAAGGGCAGCCACTGGCTTGCTCAGTGACCCAGGTGAAGCCACTTCTCTCATCCGGGCTTTGAGGTTAGCAGCTGTAGAAGTTGTGGGTTGGCTCTGAAGCCTCCCGGGTGCTGGGTCAGCTTGGTTAAATGGTGAGCACCCCCCATGAGCCTGAGGTCACGGGGCAACAAAGTGACATATGGAAATCAATCATAGGACGGTAAGGTGGGTTCATAGAACCTTTGTTCACTGTCTCTTGTGACAATTTGATATCAATCTTTTTTTTTTTTTTTTTTTTTTGCCTGTTTTCAGATCAAAAAGGCTAATACATGTGCTTCCCAGGCATGGTCTGGCCATTTACAGGGAAGCTGTGTTTGCCTCCTGCCCTGGGCTATGGCATCTGAGCAGGTGGTTTGAGGGGGCACTCGTTCCTCCAGCCTTCCTCCTGATCACCTAGCTTGGCTAAATGGAGACGTGGAGGGGGAGAGATTTCATTGTTGCTGATGTTCGCTTCGTCTCCAACAGACACCAGAGATGTCTCTGCCTCTGGCAGAGATCTCACGTCACTGGCCACTTGAATGCCCATTAAGGAAGCTAGTTGCTTTCTCATTTGTGGGAAATGCCTGGCACCAAAGGGCAGGTACCACTTAGAATGTGGAAGCAGCTGTGTAGCTGGCAGGCAAATTTTTGTATAAAACCCTCCCTTTGTCTCTGGGGCACAGACCAGAGGTGAGATTCTCCAAGAGCGGTCAGGCACGAGGACCACCTTCAGTGAAAGAGGACGTCACTCCAGCGTCCGCCAGCTCTGCCCTCAGCACTCGGGTGCAGCAAGCCGGAGAACCAGACGGTCAAGGTCATCTTTGGCTTCACAGCAAATTCCGCGTCAGCCTGGCATACATGAGACCTTGATGAGAGAGGGGGAGTGGAGGGGACAGGGAGGGAGGGAGGAAGGGAGAGAGAGGAAACTAAGAGAAAAGATTCCATTGCTTGTGCCTTCCACCTCCACACTTCTAGTTGACTCATTCGTTCATTCATGGCACTCTGCTCTCCCACGGCTTCTCCTCATTCATCTCATCCATCACCTTTTCCTCCGTCGTGACCTCCCCTCACCTCCACTGCCTTGCCCACGTTCTTCATGACACGGTGTCCTACCCCGACCCTTCTTACCTCAGTCTGCTCTGTAGGCAGCTGCCACTGGGAGACCACAGGAGGAGACTTTTGTGGAGCAGTTCTCAGAGTTCATTTCCCATGTCTTCGTGCATGCTTACAAAATCTCCAGCCCAGCTTAGCCCCGACTGCAAGCCCAGAACTCAGGAGCGCACTCCATGAGGTCAGGAACGCCGTGACACACTTCATACATGAGTCCCCAAGGGTAGCTACTAATTGCTTTATATGGGGACCAAGTAAGCTGAAGTTGAGAGATTAAATATTCTGTCAGAAGTATCCCAACTGGTAAGTTCCTGATCTAGATTTTAGCAGAGGTCTGTGTCCACGCTGCCCCCCCCCCCCACCCCTCACACACACAGAGCTTTATTGCTTACAGTGGTTTAAGCTTTGCAGAAACAATGGGGCAGAAAGTTCCGGGTCTCTGGGTGTCCTCTTCCCCCACCACAGTGTCTCCCCTTCTGTCACACCTCACAGCAGTGGCCTCGTCTGGGACACGTTGTCTGGGGGTGACGTGTGTGTCGTGGTGGGTAACCTTACATGGACACATCACCATCCACTCTGGGTGTGCCCACAGTTTTGATCAGGGTCACTATCTCTGTTGATCTTTCTATGGGTTTGGGCAAACAGATAACGGCATGCATCGGCGCTTCGAGCATGAAACGAAGAATGGGTTCACTTTCCTCCATGTTCCTTGTGTTCCTCCTGTTTGCATCTGTTGGGAAAAAGAGATTTATTCTGGCTTACAGGCTCCAGGGGAAGCTCCATGATGGCAGGGGAAAATGATGGCATGAGCAGAGGGTGGACATCACCTCCTGGCCAACATCAGGTGGACAATAGGAACAGGAGAGTATGCCAAACACTGGTATGGGGAAACTGGCTATAACACCCTTAAGCCCACCCCCAACAACACACTGCCTCCAGGAGGCTGCAATTTCCAATTGCTGGGAAACCTAGCATTCAGAAAACCTAAGTTTATGGGGGACACCTGAATCCAACCACCACAGCATCCTTCTTCCCTCTTCCTGAACTCCTGATCTTACCACGTTTCCATACTTTTGTCTTGCTCAGGGTGTCGGATCACTACAGCCCTTTCAGATTGCTTCTCTCACTTCAAAGCATGCATTGAAGGCTCTCTGTCCTTTGATGGTTTGGCACTTTGTTTCCTTTCTTGGCTAAGTACCATGCCATCACAGGGACATGCCACATTTGGTTGGCCCTGGCATACTTTTGTTTGTTTGCTTACCTGTTTGTTTTGAGGTTAGGTCTCAAACATCTTTATCACACTCTCCAAGGCTCAGGGGCTATTGTGGAAGAGGTGGTGGAAAGAGCGTGAGAGCCAAAGTAGGGGGAGGAGTGTTTTCAATACTGTCCTCCAGACACAAAGTGGCCTTGACGTTCGTGACCTCACAGTGGCTGACACTGCTTTCACAAGACCTGAGAAACAGGAGGGGAAATGATGGCATAAAAGTAGAAGAGAGATTAGTTGGAAAGAAGTGGCTCAGTTGAAGGAGTATAGGGGACAAAAAGGGAAGATGGTGTGAGGGGATAGTAATCATGGTATACTGTAAATAAGTTGAATGGGAGAGAGAGAAATCACCAGTAAAGATACTCAACAGTGGACACTGCAAGCCTTATATTTGGCCAGCCAGGCCAAATAAGCCAACGGGTGCAATAGTGGCATGTCTGTCATGGTGGAAACCAACCACCTTCTAATTGGACTGGAGGCCCACTCCATGGGAGAGAATATATCTCTGATATGCAAAACTTAAAACAGGGGTAGTCATGAAACCGAGGGGTGTAATGGCTGCTGCTGTCTGGCTAAATGTATATACTGTGATCACCAAACTGCCCATTAATCACTTCTTTTAATGTTCATACCTATATATTAATGCTACTCTCACTTTTGTCTAGATAACCTTCTCTTTTCAGATAGCAGTGACCATGGGATGACTCAGGAGGCATCATGGTGCTGGGAAGAAGTGACAGAGGAGCGCTCAGCACTGCAATCTCTCTATCACACCTTCCAAGGCTCAGGGTCCATTGTGGAAGAGGTGGTGGAAAGAATGTAAGAGCCAAAGGAAGGGTAGGACTCCTTACAACGTGCTCCTCTAGACATGAAATGGTCTGGATATCCATGACCTCACAGTGCCTGACACTACCTACACAAGACCATCATAAGAGGAGGAAAAGATCATGACATCAAAATAAGAGAGACTGATTGGGAGGGGATATATGATGGAGAGTGGAGTTTCAAAGGGGAAAGTGTCGGGGGGGGTTACCATGGGATATTGTCTATAATTATGGAAGTTGTCAATAAAAAAATATTTTTAAAAAGGTATAAATTTTTTTTTAATTTATTTATTTGAGAGCGACAGACACAGAGAGAAAGACAGATAGAGGGAGAGAGAGAATGGGCGCGCCAGGGCTTCCAGCCTCTGCAAACGAACTCCAGACGCGTGCGCCCCCTTGTGCATCTGGCTAACGTGGGACCTGGGGAACCGAGCCTCGAACCGGGGTCCTTAGGCTTCACAGGCAAGCGCTTAACCGCTAAGCCATCTCTCCAGCCCTAAAAAGGTATAAATTTTAAATCAAGTAAATTTGCAAAAAATAGATAAGGTCTCAAGTAGCCCAGTGTGGCCTCAAGTGCCTTAAACTCCTGATCCTCCTGCCTCTACCTCTTAACTGCAAGGATTACAGGCATGTGCAGCTGTGGTGGTTTGAGTGAAATAGCCTCCCGTGTGTTTTGGATATGCTCGGTCCTCGGCTGGTGGTGATGCTGGGAAGGCGGTAGAGTGCTTGGGGGGCGGAGCCTTGAAGGAGGCGCGTTACTGGGGGAGGACCTGAGACCGCACAGTCCAGCCCCCTTGTCAGCTCTAGTTAGCTCTCTCTGCAGCTTCCTCCTAGGTGCTGTGAGAAGATGGGGTGCCCCAGCCGCCCGTTCTGCCATGCATCCCCACCATGATGAAACTTCCTTTCAAAGCTGTGGCCTACTGCTGAAGAGATGGCTTAGCTGTTAAGTGCTTGCCTGTGAAGCCTAAGGACCCTGGTTCGAGACTCGGTTCCCCAGGACCCATGTTAGCCAGATGCACAAGGGGGCGCTCACATCTGGAGTTCGTTTGCAGAGGGTGGAAGCCCTGGCGCGCCCATTCTCTCTCTCACTCCCTCTCTCTCTCTCTGCCTCTTCCTTTCTCTGTCTGTTGCTCTCAAATAAGTAAAGAAAAATAAACAATTTTTTTTTTAAAAAACTGTGGCCTAGATAAACCTTTACCTCCCATAAATGCTGCTCCTGGTGGGGTGTTTGTCCCCACAACAAGGTAACTACTATAGCCACCGTGTCCAATTTACCCTAGCATGTATTTTTATTTTCAACAATCTACATCCTTCTCAAAGGCAAACACATAGGCTGAAATGCCAGGATGTGGTCCTTACTTGGTCCAGACTTACCCTTGCCTATACACTGTTGATTTCTGTTCCCTGCTTATTGCCTTCATTTCCCCAGGTTTGTGTTCAAACTGTTGACATTTCCAGAAAGTTTTTTTTTTTTCTACACCTTTTCAGAGGTAGATTATAGCTGGTATCTTGGGCTTCAGCTCGGATGGGAGCCTTCACTGCTGTGCCCCCCCCCCCCCCTTGCTCTGGGAGAAAGTTGATGGGGAAGTGGTGTTTCTTGGTTATATGTCTGTTGCCAGCCAACCTCCGCTAACCTTTCCTGACCTACACCAACCATCACTGAAGGGTGTGTGCTTCAACATTTGGCCCATGAGATTCAAGCATGGTCGGCCACTACTCCAGCCACTGTAGTGGCTGGGGGAAGCCTACGGCCTTCCCTGAATGGCATTTTCCAGGGCATCAGCTAAGGCCTTGATTCTGCTACCTGAAAGAAACTGACTCCTGTTGAGAGTTCATGAATTGGAAATTGAAAGGGTGTGAGACCTGGAGCCCTTGTTACTCTCTCGTGGCCCGATTTAGCTAAGAACAGGGTCAAATGAGGAGAGGAGGGAAAGAGAAATTAGGTCCCGAGGATGTAATCAAACTTATTCATGAGAGCTAATAAATCGCTTTTCATTCAAGTCTATTTTAACTGGGCTTTCTCCTAGTGACTGTGGAAAGAGACTTGCCAACACAGGAGCAGAGAGGTGCTGCAAAAACAAGAGTTAAATCTTCTTAACAGACCATACCAGGATTCTTTAGTCAACCAATGACTATATATCTGTTATGTCTCCAAATCTTGCTGGGTGTGGGTTTCTGATGCCACAGAAGTACTGAGCAATTGTGGTCCTGTTACCTGCACCAAGCTGGGGGTGGCACGTGCATCCCCACGCTTCTCTAACGAGGGTCTATGGTGAGACTCATGAGGTGGAGGAGGGAAGCTTGGGGACAGTAGCAGGCTTGCTCCAGCCCCAGCTGCCTAGAGGTTCTGAGAAGCTTCTGGGGAGATAGCCCCACCAGTGAAGTACTGCCTTGCAGGCATGAGGAACTTGAGTTCAGTTTCTAGTACTCACATAAAAGCCGGGTGTGGTGGTGTGGACTTATCACCACAGTGCTGGGGAAACAGAGACACGAGGGTCCCTGGCCAGCCAGCCCAGCCTTCCAGATGAGCTCCAGGCCAACGCAAGATCCTGTCTCAAAGGAGGTGGACAGTTTCCCGAGGATGACATCTACAAATGCATTTGCGGGTATTTATACACATTTGTGCGTACATGCATGTGTATGATCGGTGGGAAAGAGCTTCTTCAGCCAGCAAAGCCTGGTTCAATAATCCTCGTCTTACTGGACTTATGGGTGCCTAAACCATCCTCATGTTATTGGACTTACAGGTACCTAAACGATCCTCGTCTTATTGGACTTATAGATGCCCAAACCATCCTTGTCTTACTGGACTTATGAGTGCCTAAACCATCCTCATGTTATTGGACTTACAGGTGCCTAAACAATCCTCGTCCTATTGGACTTACAGGTGTATAAACCATCCTTGTCTGGGGTGGGGAGATGACTCAGCAGTTACGACTCTGGCTTGCTGAGCCTGCCGACCTGGGTGTGATTCCCCAGGACTCACAACATGCCACATACTTCTAGTTGCAGGTGGAGCGATGGGAGAAGCATTCTCAGCAGGGCCAGAGAATTCAGCCTAAGGAATTTGCCTGCAAGAAGCTCTTAGCTCCAGGGTTCACTCATGCTGTACTGGGTGAACAGTGCCTATGTCAGACGTGGTTGACCTGAGCAGGGCCCCATGCCCAACCAAATGTACAGCAACGATTCTGAAACGTTAACATGCATATGGAGCTTCTGGGCATCTTGTGAACACAGAGATGCAGATGGTAACTCTGGTGTGGGGACTGGTGTTTTTCATCTCTAATAGGCTGCCAGGTGACGCCGAGAGTAGCAAGGATGAGGGAAGTGGAAAATGAATGCGTCTTGCACACATGGCCTGCTTTGTCCTTGGGCTTGCTGCCTAATTTCCTTGAAAACTCGAATTGTTTATGCTTGAACCTGTGGGGACATTCTCAACCTGTAGTATGCTCAGATCAGGACACCTGGGCTGGGTAATAAGGTCAACTAATTGATAATCAGTTTAGTAGTTTCATGAGCACATGACAAGCTCCTTCGGTTGCTGGACACTGCACTTTTATTCTGAGATTAACAAGCTGATCTTCTAGGGCTCTGTGCTCCTGGGAGATCCAGTCTAGTAGCCAGAGGGAACCATCCTAAGCAATCAACTGCAATAATGTTAAGTTGTGGTAAACCCATGGAAGGGTACTCATAAAAAAAAAAAAAAATCAAGTTTGAGATTTGAAGGCAGTATTTTCAAAAAGGTGGCTGTATGAGTTGCCTAACACTTTTGTACAAATAACCACAAGCTTAGTAGCTTAAGAAACAAAATTTGAATCTTTGATAGTTCTGGAAGTCGGGTCTTCAAAGATCTCACCAGGCTAAAGTCAAGGTGCTGAGGCTGAAGTCAAGGTGTAGTTCAAAGGTAGAGAGCACTTGGGTAGTACAGAAACCTGGGCAATGCTGAGACATTGGGTGGGCGGGGGAGGGGGGAAGGAGGAAGAGAAGAAAGAAGAAGGAGGAGGAGAGGACCAGGGGTCCCAGGTGATGTTGTTTCCTTGCCTTTTCCATCTGTGTTTCTGGGGAGATGCGACCAACATCTATGCACCCCAGATAGGGCACTAGCAGCAGAGCAAAGGGATGACTCCACCCAAGTCTAGCTTGGTGAACTGATGAGTTGGGAATGGAGTACAGATGAGGGGTGACTTACAGGAACGTGAGTGACCCTAAAACAGGTGCATCGCTAGAAAGTCCTCCCCCAACACGAATGACAACTTCCCCATGGCTGCGGGGATGGAGCCTCCCCTTCAGTTAAGTTAGCAACTCCTGAGATCACATGCAGCTGGAGTTGAATTACACACAGCAGGAGCAGGGGGGTGCATGGAAGTTTCTGGAGGGTCTCCGCCCTCCAACTATGAGAACATCAACAGGCGGTATCTTCCTGGGGAGTCACAGCCGCTTTGACTAGTGGCTGCTGTGAGAAGTGGCAGCCTTCCGCAACACACTCTGTGGGGTTCAGGTGTTCGTTCCTCTGCTGATGGCTCCTTCCTCACCGTGTGTTGACTCCTCCGTAGATGCTCTGCATCTGGTCCTCCCGTCTCCCTCTAATAAGTGATCAGCTGGAGTCACCGAGAGAGAGAGAGTCCAGGACCCCTGAGCACAGATCTCATCTGCACAGAGCTTTGTGCATGCAAGATGACATCATACTCACAGCTTATGGGGACTAGGTGTGGACAATGGGAGAGAGAATAGATGTTGTTCTCCCTACTAAGGGGTCAAGGAGGCCCCTTTATGGGTTTAAGGAGATGGCTTAGTGCCCCAATCATGAGGACCTGCGTTCAGACCGCCAGCACCCACATAAATGCTGGACGTGGTGGTGTACTCCTATATTCCCAGTAACAGGGAGAGAGAGAGGTACAGGCAGCTCCCCCGGGGCAATCTGACTAGCTAGTCTAAGCAAATCGGTGAGTTTCGGGTTTAATGAAAGACCTTTTTTAATGAAGACCTTCTCTCAATAAGGTGAAGAGCCATAGAGGGGAAATGTGAGGAAAAGGTTTTGAGGCAAGTTTGGAAGAAAGAAATTGATAGACATCTCAACAAAGAGCAGGTTTAATTTAAAGTTCAGTGCCTGGGAGGGACATCTGAAGTTCCAAGGGCGCTGTGACCCTGGCAATGAGAGAGCTCTCGAGTGGCTGGTCAGGGAGGCTTTGTTGGCCTTAGGGTGGGCTGTAGGCCTGCTGGCAGAATGAGGAGGGAGAAGTGAGGAAAGGGGAGAAGTAGTCATGTTTTTGTTGTTGTTCAAGGTTGTAGGCCGTGAGTAATCTGGCAGACTGTTTATTCAAGTTTGTGGGTCGCTCATTACTTCTGACAGACTTTTGGCATTCAGAGTTTATTTCCCGAGTGTTCCCAGGGTCCTGTTTGCTGACCCCTTCAGGAGACACCTGCACCTGACCTGTGGAATTCTCACCTCCAGACGCCTGTGCACAAGCATGTACAT
Organism: Jaculus jaculus; assembly: GCF_020740685.1. NCBI lineage: Eukaryota > Metazoa > Chordata > Mammalia > Rodentia > Dipodidae > Jaculus > Jaculus jaculus. The sequence goes on along the minus strand of NC_059107.1, from coordinate 8,715,332 downwards.
CCACGTAAACAAGTGCCCACACACATGCACACATGTACTTCACACCACACACATACATAGGCCCTTTGAAAGGAAGTGACATTTAAACTAAAACCTCAGCATAAATCAGGCAGGGAGACCAGAGGAAGCAGTAAGGTCAAAGGCCCTGAGAAAAGGCAGTTTATAAATCCACGGACCAGCGGTGGGCAAGATAGGCTGCGGGTGGAGAGGCAGGCAGGGGCCGGGCAGGTAGAGCATGACGACTCGCTGCCATGAGGTTTGCGGCGGGGTTGTTCCTAGTGTGTTAGGAACACTGGAAAGGCAACTTGCCGATGTGATCTTTGTGTCTGAAGGACGACCAGTCCCTAACTTGTATCCATGCTTTCCACACACATGTGCCAGCTCAGGGTGGCCACATCTTCTGACATTCGGGGGAAAGCTGAAATTCTGGATAATTCTCCGGATACCAACCTCTTTGTTTTAAATACACTGGAAAAATGTAAAGTCTGCAGGTGGTCAGGTTGGTCAATCCCTCAAGAAGGTTGCTCCATACTGTGGCTGAGCGATAGGAGCTTCTGGGCCCCGGGACCTGATCCACGTAGCGAAGAGAGAAACGATAGCCAGCTACCACGGAGGAATCGAGGTAGGGGCTCAGGGCATACCAACGAGAGACGGCAAATAAAGGACTTAGAGTGGTGCTTGCGAGAATTCAATATGCACCTATCCATGTCTATATATTTTTTAATTTGAGAGGATTAGATGAAGGTTTGAAAAGAGATGACCTTTAAAATTGCTTCAGGCTTTGAGATTTGAAGCTGATAAAAAATATTCTTCTCATTAATCAGACCATATATTTAATGGCAGAAGACGTGGTTTATATCCCCCAAGCTTGGGTTTAATTTCTTTACCCACCATGCATTGCGCAGAGAGCATCTTGAGTCAGACGACAGTGGGAGCCCAGACAACTGCGCTCGATGCTGGAACGCATCGTGCTGTGAGGCTGGGCCGGCGCTTCCTAATGCACAGCACTGCAGCGTTAGAGACCCAGCCTCAGATCACCTCTTTCCCTGGAGGGTTTCAACACTGACATCTCCATGTGTGGAAAGCCTGTGCCTCCGTCTTCATTATCAGCTTGACTGGGTTCAGAATCACCCAGGAGACACACAGCCAGTGTCTGAGACAGCGTCTCCATACAGGTCTCGCGGAGGAGGACAGACCCACCGTGAGCGTGGGCAGTACCATCCCCTGGGCTGGGGTCCTGGGCTGACTCAAAAGGAGAAAGCAAGCTCAGCTCCAGCACTCACCCCTCTCTGCTTCCTGACCGAGGACGCAATGTGACTGGCTGCTGCACCCCCAGCTGCCACTGTCACCCCTTCCCCACCATGACAGACCATCCCTCCAAACTGTGAGCCAAAGTAAGCCCTTCCTTCTGTAAGTTGCCTTTGCAGGTATTGTGTTACAGCCGTGAGAAACGTCCCAGGCGCAGATTCCTTCTTCCTTTTGACCCACTGGAGTGGTATCTGGAGAGGGGAAGATCACGCAGAACTCTCTGCCTGGCTGTAGGGAGGGTGATTCTGAAGAAGCAAGATTTCGGCCGGAGAGGACCTACTTGGAGGTCATGCTCGGTGGTGCCCGCTTCTGGGACCCTTCGTGGAAAAGCGCAGACAGAGGCGAAGCAAGGAGCGGTTCCCAGCAGAGCCTGGAGGACGCACGTCATTCGAAAACTGCCAAGCAGGGCCCTGGGGAGATGGCTGAGCGGCTAAAGGTGTGCGCTTGATACCCTCCACCAGGAGCAATGTGTGCGCTTGACAATGACAAGTAAATTGCACGGCTTCTTGGAATAGCACCCAGGGATGCCCAGGCATAGAAATGTGTGCTCAGGTAGACAGTTTGGTTTCTTTAAAAAAAAAAAAAAATGCCAGCGTGGTAGCTCACACCTTCAATCCCAGCACTCGGGTGGCAGAGGTGGGAGGGTCTCTGTGAGGCAGGCCACCCTGCGACTGAGACACTTCGCGGTGTCTCCACCCTGAGACAGAGTGAATTCCAGGTCAGCCGGAGCTAGAGTGAGAGCCTGCCTTGAAACCCCCACCCCCCAAAATTTACTTATTTGAGGGGGGGGCACAGATAGAGAATGGGCACGCCATGGCCTCCAGCCACTGCAAACAAACTCCAGGGGCCTGCACCACTTTGTGCATCTGGCTTTACATAGGTACTGGGGAATCGAACCCCAGTCCTTAGGCTTTGCAAGTAAGCACCTTAGCCACTGAGCCATCTCTCCAGCCCAGGGCTTGATTTCTTTATCATGTTTCCAAAGTCCCCTGAAGTTGGGAACATAAAGGGCCGTCCCCGTTCCTGACACGTCGCTTGCTGAGCATCCCTGGCAGCAGCAGTCTGAGGTCATAACCCTTGGCCAGGTGGCCTCTAGACTCTGAAGCCCCAATGTCAGTTTGTCATTAACATGCTATGGTGCGTGAGTGTGAGATGGGCTCCACCCCCACCACAAGCTCGCGTCTGAACTTGTGCCACAACGGGCTGTGTCCTCACACCTTCCTTCCTTAAGTTGCTTCCTGTCAGACGACTTGGCAAGAGCTGTGTAGCCATTTCCACCCTGGAGGGAGACTCCTTAAGACTCAGGAAGTTCTGGGTCTTACAAGCCTGGGGAACTAAACAACTGACAAGTCAACTTGCAAGAACCACAAGGCCCCTCCGCCAGGTTATACAAGGAGGAAGGACAGACTGCCCAAGCAGTGGAGCCGCCTGCCTGTCCTGCGGGGGGCTCCTGGCATGTAGCTGGTGTGAGGCATCCTTCAGGCTGGGTTGGGCTCTATGGTGATGGGGCTGCCTTTGCGTCACCCATGCTCCTACAACTAACCCCAATAAACTCGCTGGTTCACTAAGCTAGACTTGGGTGAAATTATTTCTTGGTCTGACAACATTGCTTTATAACAGACACTTGTTCCTGTCCCCCAAGGAAGTCACACAGCAGTGACTAATGCATAAAGGGAATGGGACATCTGCATGCAAAGGGAAGGAACACCTTCCAGTGTCATTGACTTGGGATGGCACGCCCCTGGTGATCCCAAGCCACGATCTCTGGTGCCTATGTCACCACGAGAGAGTTTAAAGATGGGCACAGGACCGACCTACCAGGCTGCGCGCTGTGAGGGCAATGGTTTCCCAGAGGAAGTTCTTTACAACTTATACTTTGGGTTGTGAGTTTCAGCAAAGAGCATGTTAATTGGCTCAAAACCCAGATAGTTTTACAAGAAATGGGCTTCTTTTGGAAGAGAAAAATAACTGTAAAATGTTCCTGTCTGAGGAAGTCAAGAAGAGGAAGCTCCTGTGAAAAGTGGGGGGAGGGGATTGTTCTTACGTTGTCTGATATCAATGTCACCTGAGGTGGGACCCCTTCTGTGTCTCTGCTCACCTTGTGTCAGGTCAGACTAAACTGACTGTGGGTCACACAAGGGTACTACGTAGGGACAGGACACTCTCAGAACGGCCACCGCCTGTAATCCCCATAGAAGCAGCCACTGGGCCACAGTCAGAACCTAATGTCTAGCAGGGAACCAGTGGCCCCTATTCTTTTTCTGTCCATAGGGCAGATATGCGAAGCCAGGCATGGCAAGGGTGACATACATAGGGGTGGCCAATGTAGGCTACTTGTGCCATTCGGCCTGAGTCGTGGTAGCGACTATTTGTGGGAAGATGCTGGTAACATCTCTCTTCAGTTTATCTAGGGACACATGGAAAGCCCAAGTTCTCCCACCAAAGGAAGGGAGCCACCAGTGCCCTGAAAAACTGAGTCTGGATGTAGCTCTTCTGCTGAGATAAAGAATGGGGTTACTAGTGGGAGAAATCTCTTATGCTGTGTGGCGGGATAATAGACACCACATGATTGAAAACACTGATTTCTTCAACATACATTGAGAGTTTCCTGCTACACGTTAGGTATAGGTGAACCACAGAATTCACCATGAATAAGGCACTAAGGATCTTTATCCTGTCACATGTGCCCCCTTGCACCTGGCTTATGTGAGTACTGGGGAATTGAACCCCAGTCCTTGGGCTCTGCACCTTAACCATCTCTCTAGCCCAAGTCCTTAAGTTTTATTCTCCAAGATAAATTGGGTCTGTTAGGTCCAGATTTCATGATGTATACCTTTTGCTTTCAATTACAAACATTCCCATGGTAGAGGCTGCATGAGGTATGAAGGGGTAAGAAGACATAAGAAGAGGCAAGAGTAGGCGTGAAGAGGTAGGAAAAGGTAGGAAGGGTTAAGTAGAGGTAATGGGAGGTATGAAATGGTAAGAAGAGGCAGGAAGAGGTATTAAGTGGTATGAAGATAGTTGGGGTAATTTGGCTCTGGATCTGCAACCTTCCAGCTCTCCGCCGTCAGAAATTCTCACCAGTTAATCAGCATTAAGGAATCTTTAGCATAGCTGTTGTTTTTTCTCTGGGAACTTCAGCTTACAAAGGAATAATGATAGGTTATTACATGTGTCTTGTCTCACGGCAGTTGTGAGGGGTGAGTTGGAGGAACGGGAAGAATAGAGGGGGTGCTGAGAGATGGGAGGAAACGATGGGATGGGAGAAGGGTCAGCAGATGTCTGTGGGTCAAGTGCTTGCAGCGTAAGCACGATGACATGAGTTTGGATCCCAGCAGCCAAGTAAAATGCCAGGCGTGGTGGCATGCACCTGTAACACCAGCACTTTGGAGGCAAGGACCAGAGGATCCCTGCGGTTTACTGGAGAGCAAGTCTTGCTGAATCAGTGAGTGCTGGGATTAGTGAGAGATCCTGTCTCCAAACACAAGGTGGACAGTGACTGAGGAGGACACCTGTTATCAACCTCTGGCCTCTGCATGTATGTGCTTACATGTCCAACAAACATCTGTGCACACCACACACCTTGCCCACAGGTACTGTACTGCAGTCCCAGAGTCAGATGACTGGTATGAGAGCTGGATGGAACCAGATCGGGCTGCCTGAGCTGGCGCAGCGGGTGTCTGTCTCTCTACTGGAAAGCAAGGTGCTCGTCATGCCCACTCATCAGCCCCAGCACTGGATCTCGCTCTTCCTACCCCACTGCACCTCTCCGCCAAAACAGGTGATAATATGCTCAGGGAAAGGAAGAGACCTGGGGAGTGCTGGGTCTCTATCTCCCACGGTCAGTCCAGCTCCACACTCAGCCATTGCACACAGTGCCTCCATCCTTGCCTTTGAGGTGGGCATGTTTTAGAAAGTTTTTTATATTTTATTTTTATGTACTTATTTGAGAGAGAGAGAGAGAGATACAGAAATAGGCAGGGGGAGAGAGAGAGAGAGAGAATGGGTGTGCCAGAGCCTCCAGCCATCTGCAAATGAACTCCAAATGTGTGCACCCCCTTGTGCATCTGGCTTCCGTAGATCCTGGGGAGTCAAACCAGGGTCCTTTGGCTTTGCATGCAAGTGCCTTAACCACTAAGCCATCTCTCCAGTCCTGAAGTGGGCATTTTAATAATTCCTTGTTACATATGAAGAGACTGAAGCTCAGTATAAGAACTTGCCCAGGGGTAAGGGGCTGGAGAGAAGTCTCAGTGGCTAAGGCACTGCCCTGCAAAGCCTAACAACCAGGGTTTGAATCCCCAGTACCCACATAAAGTGAGATGCACAAAGTGGTATATGCATCTGGAGTCTGTTTGCATTGGCTAGAGACCCTGGTGTGCTCTCTCTTCTCTTCTCTTCTCTTCTCTTCTCTTCTCTTCTCTTCTCTTCTCTTCTCTTCTCTTCTCTTCTCTTCCCTTCTCTTTGCTTGCAAATAAACAAACAAAAATATTATTTTTTAAAAAACCATAACTTTCCCAAGGTCAGATCCCTGGCCCTCCTTAGAACCCATATTTGAAACCAAACAGGATTGCTGAATCCAGAACTCATTCCATTCATATTATTTTGCTAAAACATCACCTACAGGCGGTGCAGGCTCACTGATGGGTACAGGACGATGGCATTCCGACAGTGATATGGGACATCTGTGAATTAGTTACTTTTCGCATCGCTGTGACACCTACCGGAGAAACCAGCTTAAGGAAGGCGAGGTTTATGTTGACTCATGACGCCGTCGTGCGGAAGTCATGGTGATAGGAGCAAGGACTAACTGGTCACATTGCATCTGTCGTCAGGCAGAGAGAGAAATGAATTCTGGTGTTCAGCTCACTTTCTCCTTCTTTATTGTCCAGGACCCCAACCCGTGGGATGGTGTCTCCGCAGTCAAGGAGAGTGTTCCTTCTCCCCTCAGATAAACCTTTCGGAAACATCTTCCTAGACACGTCTGGAAGTCTGTGCTATGTGATTCTAAATCCAGTCAAGCTGATGGACACGATTCACAATCACATCATTGTCGCTAAACTGTGATTTAGCATTTGTTTTGTATGTAACGCTGTGCCCAAGGATTCAGGCACATTGTTTTTACTCTGTGTGTGTGTGCTTATGGGTGTGTGTACGCATGTATATGGGTGTGCATGCACGCTTGAGGTCCGAGGACAACTTTGGGGTACTGGTCCTTCCCTCCCACTTTGTTTGAGGCAGGATCTCTTGCCCACTTGTTCACCAGCTACCAGGCCTGTGAGCTTCTGAGCAAGTCTCCTGTTTGCACCGACCTCCTCATCCAAGCCTTCTGGGATTATAGTTGCATTTGCTACATCATCTGCCTTTGATGGGAGAGCTTGGGATATATGCTCAGAAATCCACTGAATCATCTCCCTAGCTCTCACATGCTTCTTCCTTCCCTCCTTCTTTTCTTTTTTTGACTTTTTATTTATTTCCTTAAACTTTTTTGTTGACTGCTTCCATAATTACTGACAATAAACCATGGTAATCCCCCCCACGTCCCCCCTCACAAATCCACCCTCCATCATATCCCCTCCCCCTCTCAATCAATCTCTTTTCTTTTGATGTCATCATCTATTCTTCCTATTATGAGGGTCTTGTGTAGGTAGTGTCAGGCACCGTGAGGTCATGGGTATCCAGGCCATTTTGTGCTGGGCGAGTGCATTGTAAGCAGTCCTACCCTTTGGTTCTTACATTCTTTCTGCCACCTCTTCAGCAATGACCCCTGAGCCTTGGAAAGGGTGATCGAGATGTCTTAGTGTTAAACACTCCACTGTCACTTCTTAGCACTTCTTTGAGTCATCCCAGAGGTCACTGCCAACTGAAAAGGGAAGATTCTCTAACCAAAAATGAGAGTATCATTGATATATGGGTATAGACATTAAAAAAGTGCTTAACAGGCAGTTTGGTGGCCATAATATATGCATTTAGCCAGACAACAGCAGGCATCACTACCCTAGGGCTCATGACCTCTCCTGCCATAGGCTTCTGACTAGGTTTTCAGTACCAGGCATGCATTAGCTCCCATGGAACAGACCTCCAGTCCAACTAGAGAACAGTTGTTTTCCGCCATAACAGATATGCCACTATTATGCCCAATTCTCGGCACCCTCAGTGACCACCAAGGAGAACCAAACACGTATGCAAAAGCAAGGAGCTTTATTTCGGGCTTAAGCTTGGTCTCTTGACTTCACCAAAGCAGTGGGTCCATACAAGAGCCCCGAGTAGTGGGAGGGCAGGGTCTTTATAGGGATTTGAATGTAGAAGAAGGAAATGGGTACATGATTGGTTGATTTAAACACTGTACTCTTTTGGTTGCCTTAGGATTTTGGTAGGCAAAGTTGGTGGGCTGGGGCTAGGGGAATTGAACTTATCTATGACTACAGAAATGAATGGTGTAATCAGTTTCCAGTGTTAAACCCACCCTTACCAGAAAATAAAAAAACTTAGATCTTTCCAGGAAACAAAAACTTAGGCCTACTGAGGACTCTGAAGCCTGTCATGGCGTCCATCTGGTTCCTGAGTCCTTCAGCCATTATTGCACTAGTTGGCTCATTTGGCCTGGCTGGCCAATCTTAAGGCTTGCAATGTCCACTGCTGTTCATCACCGCTGATGACGTCTTTATCCCATAAGGCTGCATGCAGTATGGCTTTTTCCAGCCCTCTGTCAGCTGGTGCACAGGGAGGAGGCTTTCAGCTCAGCTCCAGCTTGATTTCTCAGTGACCTAAAGCCCAACACCTCACATGCTTCTTGTTAGAAGTTCCACCATTTGTTTATGGGTGAGAAATGTGCAGTCCCAATGGTATGTGGGGACTCATCTAAGGCAGCTAAGGTTTCCCAGTGATTCCCACCATGGCTAAGCTCAGAGAGAAAGTTGGTTTGTTGGTCTCTGAAGATGATGTGAAGGTTGGGTGTTGTTAACCTAGAGCATTTCTTCACTGACTGGAGTCTCTTGTTATTTTTAATTTCATTTTATGTATGATGGGTTATATACTATTATCCCCTCATACTAACTCTTGTTACTGTGGTGATCCTCCTCTGTGGGGTTATGGTATTCACTGTGTGGCCATGAAGGCCTCAGTCAGTCCCCATGGGATAGTGGGGGACTGGGCCTCAGGGTGTTCCTACTCTGTGGTTCTTACAAGCTCTTTGGCCTCTCTTCTGCAATATTCCGAGCTGTGGCAGACCTGTTGGCAGATTTAGTGTTGAGTCATTTATAGTCTCTGGACTTCTGCTTTCATAGGTTTTGGTTATTCTATGCGTCTGTTGCCATCAACCCAGGGCTGGTTGTCAGTCTGGCAGTAAGAGCAGTGTTCACGGCATGCTTCCTCTGCAATTTCTTCTGGGCCCTGGAAGATGTGGCAGAGGCGGAAAGTTTCATGGTGGGCAGCTGGCTATCTTTCTTATTGATGGATCCAGGCACACCTCTGTTTTCTCTGCTATTCCTTTGTTTTATAAAAACTTCTTGGAGGAAGGGTTCTCCACCCATATTCTGATTCACCCCTCTGCCTTTGGGTTAATAATCCATTATCATATGCCATGTATATATATATTGGTGCGTGTGTGTGGCATGTGTGCCACAGCAACACATGGAGGGCAAAGGACAGCTTTGGGGTATCAGTCCTTGGTCCTTGCCTCCCCCCTTTATTTTTGAGGCAGGGTCTCTCATTCATTGTTCACTGCCGCATTTGCCATGCTGGTTCTCAAGCTTTTCTGCTTCTGTCTACCGTCTCACAGCTGGCATGCTGGGATTACTGAAGCCTGTCTTGGCTTCCAGCTTTCACAAGGGCCTGGGGTTTCTAAATTGAGGTGCTCAGCCGTCTCCTCAGCCCATTATCTCCTTTGGATACTTTCATTGTGGGGAGAGGTGGGGGAGGTGTGGTTCAAGGTCGCTCAACTTGGATATTCAAAAATGAGTATCAAATCCTCTGAGCTCCCAGTATGGTTAAGAGCCCTTAGTTCCATCTCCCTCCAGCCTCATGGCCTTCTTTTCATTCCATTCCTCCACCTGGGGTCCACCATGATTCTCACCTTTGCTGCCTGTGAGTCCCTCTCCCTCACCGGAACTTCCTGCTATGTATCTGTCCGGCCCCTGTTAGGTGGCTGAAGTCAGTCTTGTCAAGTTCATTTGCTCGAAAGCATGAATGGCTTACTTCAGCAGTCCTTCCAGGTAAGTACTGCCTTTTATAAAAATACCCCGTCCAAAGTGTGGACCCATGCCGCCAACTGCAGCTTCGTGGCAGGCACTCTGGGAGATGTTTTGGTGGGTCTGGCTTTCTGGTTGGGCTTCACATGAAGGCTAGTCCCCAGCGCTTACCGTCATGGAGAGATCTTTCCTGGCAGAGCAGTGGGATGGGACTTTCTGCCTGGAAGGGCGGGGGGTGGGTCTGCTACTCCGCTGCTGCTGTGAGGTCTGTCTAATCCTGGCAATGTGGTGCAGGAAGGCAGAGGCAGGCAGACAGCAAGATTCATGATAAAAACTGGAGTGCACACTAGGTGGGCCTTGTCGGCTGGGGCTGGGGGAAGGTGACCTGGCAGCCCCGTGAGCCAGGGCCTGCGCTCCGGTGTACTGCCTCTCTGGTGATGGATGCAGCGTGCGCCGAGCTAACGAATTCAAAGGCATGGATGAGGGCTTAGAGGAGACTGCCTCTACCTGGACAGCTCCCCGAGAACCTTTCATTTACTTGAATCACATCTTAGATCTGCCCTCTGTGATCAAATTAATGAGGAGTAGCGAACACAGCTCCTCTGTGCGGGATTAAAAAGAGACGCCCTGCTCAAAAGGAACGATGAGAGGGAGCCAGCAGCAGTGACCCGAGGGCTCCCGCGCCCTGTGGCCTGGCGGACACTTCACAGCGTCAGCTTCTGTTCTGCACCCTGGGCTGCGGACAGGCAGGCTGCGTCTCCCGGAGGGGGCTCTGCAGTGGGGAGGCACAGGCTTGGCATAGGGCATTCCCTGGAGGAGCCGCTGTTCTTGTTAACCCACTTGCTCTAATCATTCAAATGATGTTAATCCTCGCTGCTTCTGTGAAGGGGAAATGAGCATGGCGGGAAACAGGCATATTCGGTGGGGACCTGGTCCTCGGGCTGTGACAGCAGACAGTCAGGGACAGCGCTCGTCCTGGCGACTGTCTTGATAACTGAGGCTTTTAGTGGCCTGGAGAGTGCATTAAAAGGAAATGGGGGCTGGAGAGATAGCTTAGCAGTTAAGGTGTTTGCCTGCAAAGCCAAAGGATCCCAGTTCAACTCTCCAAGACCCACACGTAAGCCAGATGCACGAGGGGGCACATGCGTCTGGAGTTCATTTGCAGTGCTTGATGGCCCTGGCGCACCCACTCTTCCTCTCTCCCTCCCCGCCCTGCCTCTTTCTCTCTCAAATAAATAAATAAAATATGTTTTTTAAAAAAGGAAGTGGGTATCTGGGAGGTGGCTACAGAGCTGGCTGGCATTTGTGAGGACCTGAGGTCGAGCTCTACCACTGAAACAACAAACCAAACACAGAGGCCTGGCCTGTCTCTTTAGAAAATATTTATTACTTTTTAAAATTTATTTGAGAGAAAGAAAAAGAGAGGCAGAGAGAGAAAGAGAGGAAGATAGAGAACAGGGCCTCTAGCCACAGCAAATGAACTCCAGATGCATGTGCTACCTTGTGCATCTGGCTTATGTGGGTCCTGGGGAACTGAACATGGGTCGCTTGGCTTTGCAGACAAGTACCTTAATTGCTAAGCTGTCTCTCCAGTCCTTATCTTTTTAATAACACGGGAGAAATGGGTTCAGTGGTGTTTGCCTCAGCTACTTAGGCGTCTGAGATAGCAGTTTTACTTGAGCCCAGAAGTTTGAAACCCATCTGGACCACATAGTAAGACTCTCTTTGGGGATGGAAAAATGGTTTGGTGGTTGAAGGTCCCTGATGGCCTGGGATCAATTCCCCAGTAGCCACATACACAAAGTGACACATGCATCTGGAGTTTTTCAGCAGCAGCAAGAGGCATTGGCATGCCCATATTCTCTCTTTGTCTGTTCCCCGCTCTCTGATTGCAAATAATTAATAAATAATTTAAAAAAACACTCCTCAGGCTGGAGAGACATCTCAGTGGTTAAAGTGTTTGCCTGCAAAGCCTAACAACCCAAGTTTGACCCCAAGTACCCACATAAAAAACCAGATGCACAGCTGGATGTGGTGGTGCACGCCTTTAACCCCAGCACTTGGGAGGCAGAGGTAGGAGGATCGCCATGAGTTTGAGGCCACCCTGAGACTCCATAGTGAATTCCAGGTCAGCCTGAGCTAGAGTGAGACTCTACCTCGAACCCCTCTCCAAAAAAAACAAACCCAACCAAACCAACCAACTAAACAAAAAGCAGATGCACAAAGTGGTCCATGCATCTGGAGTTCATTTGTAGTGGCTAGAGGCTCTGCTGTGCCCATTCTCTTCCTCTCTGTGCTTGTAAATAAATAGTATTTTTTAAAACCTTCCTCACAATAACAACAATTGCATGAACAATAAAACAATAGAGAGGAATCACAGCTCGTTGCCTGGCTGCCAATGCAATGAGCAGGGGAGGCGGGCAGTGCTTGAGAGAGTGACTGAGCTCCGATCAGGAGGGCCAGTGGGACAGGCGCAGTGAGCGACAGTTCGGGCTTCTCCCGGCGAGGGCCCGGGGAAAGGCGCAGACTGCGGTGTGCGGTGCAGCACTCTGCCTGTCAGCTAGCAGCCGCCGAGAAGGAAGGAAAACACGGGCTGTGCAATTGGAAGGTAAGTCTAGCTGCGCTTTGACTGGCTGTCAGCGCGGGCATGTTGTCGGACCTCACGTAGTGTGAGTGAAAGGTCAGGAAAGCAGATGAACACCATGGCCCCTGCGTTGGTTAATGGAGGCTACAACACCCCCTTGTAAGGCCTTGGCCAATTCACACGGTCAGGCTCCAACACTTAGTATTTCCAAGTGTGACCTTATTTGCAGATGTAATTAAGATGAGAACATTACGGTGGGCATTAGTAAAATATAAGTGGCATCCACGTGAACCGGAGAAACTGGTTGCAGGCACCCGCTGGGAATATGCTACGTGAAGATGGAAGCACACTAGGGTGGTGCTGCGTTAAGTGGCTTTTCTTGCGGCAAAGCAATGAAGGAAAAAGAGATTTATTCCGGCTCACAGCTCGAGCTGACGCGGCCTCTCGTGGTGGGGAAGGCACGGTGGCAGGGGCTTGAGGCAGCTGGTCCCGTCGTATTGTTGTCAGGAAGCAGAGAGAGCTGAATTGTGGTGTTCATCTGGCTTCTGATCCCCCACATTCAGTCCGCTGGATGATGCCACCCATATTCAGGGTGGGTCTTTCCTCCTTAGTTAGACCTCTCTGGAAACGTCATTATAGACAGACTCAGAGGTTTGTCTTCGAGATGACTCTAACCTGGTCAAGTTGACAATGAAGAGTAACCATCACAGGCTGGGGAGATGGCTTAGTGGCTAAGGCACTTGTCTGCGAAGCCTAAGGACCCAGGTTCAATTCCCCAGTACCCATGTAAGCCAGATGCAAAAGGTGGCATATGTGTCTGGAGTTCTTTTGCAATGGCTAGAGGCCCTGGAATGCTCATTCATTCTCTCTCTATCTATCTCCCTTTCTCTCTCAAATAAATTATAAAAATATTTTTAAAGATTAACCATCACATGCTTTTACAGTTCAAGGAGACTAAACTGCCAGCAAGTGGCAGAGACAGATCTATGTTACAGCTCTTAGACACAGCCAGCTCAATGGGCACCTTGGTCTTGACTTCTGAGATCCAGCACAGTGGGACTACATACGTGTGGTGTTATGCCACTCAGTGGCACTTTGCTACAGAATCCCTAGCAAACTAAGACACTAAGGGAGAAGCACTAAGAAAATCTTTCTTCTCCTCTTTGTGTGCACATGTGCATGTGTGGTACGCATGGATGGGTGTATGTTTGTATATGTGTGTGTGTGTGTGGATACATGTGTGCATGTGGGTACATGTGCTTATGTGTGGACAGGCATGTGGAGGCCAGAGGTAGACACTGGGTGTCTTTCTCGTTCTTCACTTGATTTTCTGAGACAAGGCCCTGCATGAACCTAGAGCTCGCTGATGGGGCTACACTTGCCAGTCAGCGAGCCCTGGGGAGGGCCCTGCCACGCTCAGCTCTGATGCGGGCGCCGGGGACTCAGGTACTCAGGCTTACAAGGCAAGCATTTTACCCACTGAATCATCTCCCCATTCCCCTTGCCTTTTCTTTTGTAAAGTGAGAGCTATTTGAGGTTACTTCACGGAGAAGAGAAAGACATTGGACTTTCCTTTTGTTTCTATGAAAGGTGTAGGATAGGGTCAATGCGCAGCGACATTCTTTTATCCCAGAGGCTTTACCCATGAGAAGAACACTGTTGTCGTTACCTTCTCCCTGCTGGCACAAAGCACTGGATACCCATGACCTCACAGCGTTGGACACCAGCTACACAAGACCAGCATAATAGGAGGAAAAGATGATGACATCAAAATAAAAGAGAGACTGATGGAGAGGGGGAGGGGATATGATGGGGAATGGAGTTTCAAAGGGGAAAGTGGGGGTAGGGAGGGCATTACCATGGGATAGTGTTTACAATTATGGAAGTTGTCAATAAAAAAAGCATGTGACTAAAAGCAGCTGATGGGAGGCAAGGGTTTATTTTGGATTACAGACTTAAGGGGACGCTCCATAATGGCACAGGAAGGCATGCCATGTGTAGAGCCTGGACATCACTTCCTGGCCAGCATCAGGTGGACAAAAATGAGCGTGCCAAACACTGGCCAAGGGAAGCTGGCTCTAACACCCATAAGCCCACTCCCAACAACACATTGCCTCCAGTAAGACTGCAGTTCCCAAATTGCTACCAGCTGGGGACCGAGCATTCACAACACATGAGTTTATGGGGGACTCCTAATCCAAACCACCACAAACATGGAGTTTGTCATTACCCCAATCCCCGCTGATAGAGTAGATAACTTTCAACACTTACCCTGCCATTTCCACAAGACAAACTTCCACTGCAGGACTGGTCACCGGATGTGGCGGGGAGGGTGTTTGTCCCCGTCTGCTCAAGGAGAACACTGTGAACAGAGGAAAAGGAGAGAGCTCATGGAAGAGAAACAATATTGAGGTCCAGTTCCCCAGGAGAGCCTTGTGTGACTGATGAAGGAAGCGCTCCCAGGAAAAGCTGGGGAGTGGACGAGAGAGCCAGGACAGGAGTCCAAGCAGAGGTCCGCTGCCCGACTCCATCCCAGCTCAGCTTAGCGGAGGTCAGCCTGAGACTACATAGCGAATTTCAGGTCAGCCTGAGCTAGAGTGAGACCCTACCTTGAAAAACCAAACCAAAACAAAACAAAACAAAAAAAAACCTCGCCCTGATGGGAGGCAAGTGAGTCTAGTTTTCATCTTTCTGCCAGAGTCAGACGGACTTACAGACTCTTCCTGCTAGGGGGCCGCACAATCAGTTAAAGGAAGGGCAGATAATGGGTGGAGTATCAGCAGCGCCCTCTGCAGATGGGTTTTTGTCTGTGCATGTGTCATGGGCTTCGTGGCCCGTGGGCAGAGCCTAAACCTAAGAATTCGAACCAGCAAGAATTTTTTTTAAAATTTTTTTGTTTATTCTTATTTTTATTTGAGAGCGACAGAGAGAGAAAGAGGCAGAGAGAAAGAGAGAAAGAATGGAAGCCCCAGGGCCTCCAGCCACTGCAAACGAACTCCAGACGCGTGCGCCCCCTTGTGCATCTGGCTAACGTGGGTCCTGGGGAATCGAGCCTCGAACCAGGGTCCTTAGGCTTCACAGACAAGCGCTTAACCGCTAAGCCATCTCTCCAGCACCAAACCAGCAAGACTTTTGACCAAGATGGACAACAGACTCATAATCTACTCCTCGCTGCTAGCCATGGTGCTTTGGGCCACAGACATCCCTTTATCTGTCACTAGGGGTGGCTGGTTGACTGTACCACACTGTGTAGATGGCCAGGGGAAAGGGATTTTATATGGGCCACGTGACAACTCTTGACATCCAGTGAGCAAAGAAAGAAAAATATATAGGTTGTGGAGTGAGGCGCGCGCTAGTTACTTTCCAGGCTGTTGTGGACCGAAGGCAGGAAGGGCTCGTTTTGCTGACGCCATTGTGGAGAGGGCGGCGACAGGGGGCTCCATGGCAGAGGAAGGCCGTGGCTGGGGGTCCCCTTGTCACATCTTGTTGCAACAGGAAACCGAGATAGGAGAAGTTGAGTCAGGCCTTAACGTTCAAGGCCCACCTGCACTCAGCCATGTCGTCTGTGAGGTCCCACCTCCTGAAAGGCCCACAGCCCCCCAAATCAGCGCCTCCAGCGGCACCCAGGGCTCGGACACGCGAGCCTGTGGCTCAGTCAAAGCGTAACAGGGCTCTCATGAGGGCTTGACAGAGGAAAAGCTTCCGAGGCTCCGCCCCAGGGGTTCTCTTACTGGCTCCTTCACTGGCATGGAGCCCCTTTGGGGTCCTCCCTGCCTGGATCCTGCCCAGGCTTGTGTCTCCCAGGGGCTCCACGGGAGGGAGCACAGGGAAGCCCTGCGGACTGCCGCGCCTCCCTTCCAGCCCTGCCCCTCTCTACCCTGACTAGCCGCCTGGGTCAGCTTCCCTTCTGTATGAAACGGGAGTGAACACACCTAAACCGGGCTTTTTCAGAATGCGTGTATATGGTATATGAACATGCGTGTGCAGATGTGTGTGCCCCGTGGGTGCGCGTGCGGAGGCCAAAAGAAGATTCCATGTGTGATCTCTGTCGCTTTTCCACCTTACTTCCTTGGGTCAGGTCTCTTGCTGAGCCTGGAGCGCCCTGATGTTTTGGTTAGACTGGTTGGCCACGGAGCCCCAGCAATCCTGGGCCGCACCACGGCAAGTGCCGCCGGGAACCCCTCAGATTTACTGCGCATTTCATCTTCAGTTAATTTGCGGTCCCTGTGTACTTAGAAATCTCTCACTTTTGCCAGTGTTTTTGTGATACCCACAGTCAGTTACATAATTCCATGTGGGGTCACGGCCCATAGTTTAAGAAGTTGTGATCTGGGCTGGAGTGATGGCTTTGGGGTTAAGGCACTTGCCTGCAAACCCAAAGGACCCAGGTTCAATTCCCCAGGACCCCTGGAAGCCAGATGCACAAGGTGGTGCACACATCTGGAGTTCATTTACAGGGGTTGGAGGCCCTGGCAGGCCCATTCTTTCTCTATGTTCCTCTCTCTCTCTCTCCCTGCCTCCTTCCTTCTCTCTCAAATTAATAGATACTACTAATAATAAGTATTTTAAAAGAAGTTGTTATTTAGCATATAAATGCATATGCACATGCAAGCACACCAACACACACACACACACAGAGAGAGGCTGAGAGAGGGAGGGAGAGAGAGAGAGGAGCTGTGATCTGTACCAGAGGATGTAATAAGGCCACTGAGCTAGGCGGTGATGAGAACTGCATCTCAGGACTGATGAGGGGGTTGAAGAAGTAGGAAGCAGGAAACGGACAGCAGAGCTTGCACCTGTGCTGGTCCTGGGCGCCCTCTACTGCCCTGGTGTCCTCAAAGGCAAGAGAAATAAGTCTTTTCTTCCTGCCCACTTATGGTCAAGCTGTTGTTCACATAGACTTGGACTAATTGTCATTCTTGCTGCTGGGACAAGGTACCTGGAGGGTTTATGTCTCAGTTCACCATTCAAGGTTACAGCCAACCTGGCAGGAAGGGCACGGAGGCAGCTGTCATCCCGTGTCAGCAATCAGGAAGCAGAGTGATGGATGCGGTGAGTGTTCTGTGTCAACTTGATCTGTTTAGGAATCCACAGACATTACCCCGTAAGTGGGTCTCTGAGGTTGCTTCCAGGGAGGATTAACTAAAGGAAGAATCTTTCCCCCAGGGTGAGCCCTTCCCCCAGAATGGTGGCCCCTCTTGGAGGGGGCTTTATCGAAGGAAGCTTGGGAAGGAAAGGACCCCTTCCTCCCTCTTGGCTGCTTGCTGCTTTCCAGCGTGGACTGGAGAGCGGCGTGGTCTGTCTCTCCAGGATGCCCCCAGGCCCTCAGTGCCGGATTGGGACTGCCGAAGCATCCCAGACTGAGCAGCCACAGAGTTCCTGGACTCTCAGGCCTGCAAATTGCTATTGTTGGACTGCCGTAAACTAATCCAATAAACTCCCTTTTAATACAATTCATTCTATCGGTTCTGTTCCTCTAGAGACCCCTGACTCATAAGATGCCCGGCTCAGCTTGCCTTCTCCCCACATTTGCAGCGCTGTGCCTTGTTTTCGGCAGTAAAAACCCTCTTTTCCTTCCTCTGCCGTGAGCTGTGAGCACAGTGTGTCTGGTTGAGCAAACATAGCTCTCTGGAGAGAGAAAGACCCCTGGGCCCAGGTAGAATAGCTTAAGAATAAGGAAATGTCAAGCGACTTATTTTTCTCCTAGTATATGTCCCCAGCCAACCTGGACCTGCTTAATTTAAAGGCAAAGAAGCCCAGATTGAATCCCACCCTACAGGAATCCATCGCCTCTCTCTTCCCTGCAGACCCTCTGAGAGGGAGAGGCGGGTCACACGCCGGCCACTCGGTCTTTACGTGGCTAGAAGGGCGAGTTCCTTAGCTTGAGTTAACGGATGGTCAATGCCAGGCCTGAAAAAAATAAATTGAATGCCACAGGCTGTTAAAGATAATTAAATTGATGATCCCTTACTCAACACATAGGGAACCTGAGCTCAGGGATGGGACCAGTGTGTCCATAGCTGGGAAGATGGAAAAGCCGCCCTAGTCCTGGGCCAGGGCTCCAGGCAGGGCTTCCCACCTCTGCCATTCATATCTGAGCCACTGTCATGATTTGACTTGTGTCATATTTACACCCCATCTTCATTGTTATTATCGTGGTTTCCTTTAATGCTTGAATAAATTCTTTTTTTTATTCCTAAATAATTTTATTTTGAAAGAAAACTGTTGCAGGGAAAGCAAGGGCTATTTGCCTTAAGTCGAGGGCAACCATAAAAGTAAATTCTAGGAGGCTGGAGAGATAGCCTAGCAGTTAAGGTTTGCCTGCAAAGCTAAAGGACGCAGGTTCAATTCCCCAGGACCCACGTTAGCCAGATGCACAAGGGGACGCACACGTCTGGAGTTCATTTGCAGTGGCTGGAGGCCTTGGCATGCCCATTCTCTCCCCCCCTTTCTCTGTCAAATAAAAATAAATATTAAAAAAAATAAAAATAACTGCTAGGAAATGAAGCCATAGAGTTACATGTGAGCAAGGTACTCCCATGCAAGATGAGACCGCTCCCTCTCTCTGCTAGGAGGCTTGTCCCGCTATGCAGAACTTAAACAGCAGAGCTTTCAACTCAGAGAAGGGGGTGCTTTTCAATAATGTCTTTGGCAAATACCAAAAAACATCTTTCATATTGTGAACGGTCAAGTTGACCGGGAAATTAAGCGTGTGTGGCAGTTTCTGAAGAGATCTAGAGTCCTCACCATGCCTCTTACCAGCACTGGATCTTGAGTGAGTTACATAATCTTGTCCCGCCTGTTTCCTCACTCAGAAACTGGGAATTATAGTGCGATGGGCGTCACAGCCTGGTCAAGAGCATGAGATGAGATCACAGGGCAGCCCTTTGAGCAGCACCTGGTGCAGAGTAAGGACATAAAAGAATCAGGTATTGTCACCATCAGAAAACCTGGTGTGGTGGCTCTGTCTCAAAAACGATAAAAGCTTAAGTAAGGCAGCCACGGTGGCACATACCTATAAGTCCAGCATTTGGGAAGCAGAGGCAGGAGGATGGCTGCAAATTTGAAGCCAGCCAGGGCTACACAGTGAGACCCTGCACTAAAACAAAGCAAACAAAAACCTCATTTCTACGGCCATCACAAAAACAAACAACAAAGAAAACCAAAGGTCTATAAAACCTTAAAAGGTCGAATTAGACCACTCACCATGTAGCTCAGGCTGGCCTTGAACTTGAAGCAAACCTCCTGCCCCAGCCTCCCAAGTGCAGGGATGACAGGCACGAGCCACCGCACCACCATGCCTGGCTTGTTTCCATCTTTATTTGTAGAGCGTCAATAGCAAATATTTTACCTTCCTGTGCATCCTCTGTGGCAGCTATTCAGTTCGGCTACAGTAGCTAGGAGGCGCGCGTGTGCGCGTGCACGCGCGCGCGCACGTGCACACGCACACACACACACATGCGTGCAGGAATGGTTCTGCTCCTATTGACTCTACTTACCGGAGTAGCTGGAAGACTGTTCTTTGTGCTAGCTTGGGGGCTTTAGGGAAGGAAAACACAAACAGGCCAGATGCTACGCAGATTGTTGTGAATGAATTCAATCTCTCTCCACATGGTAGCATGCAGTCTCATCCTGTAGCCCCAATCCAAAACTTCTGAACTCACTCCCACACACCTGGAATAGAGGCTGTTGTGCAGAAACCCTAGTGGGGGCTACATCCGTCTTACCTGTCCCTGTCTGCCCAGTGGCCGTGGGACTGAACAGTTCCTGAACTTGAGGAGGTTAAAAGACGGGGTAAGAGTTGGATGACTGGAGTTTTATTTTCTCTTTACGCATGAGGAAACTGTAGTGCACCGGGGTGGCATCCTTTGCCCAGTAACACAACCAGAAGCTGGGCTTTAGTGCCACCGACAAGCAGCCAGGGCCAGCTGCCTGGCCCGACGACAGTGCTTCGTTTCCTGGTTTCTAGTTGCCAATAACGGAGAGGGCTTGAGAAGGGTTGGAGGTGGACATGATGCTGATGGCTTAGGGCTGGACATTAACCCAAGCAGAGAGAAGGATGGACTCCCCAGAGACCCCGAAACCCAAGTCCGTGCCTACCGCCGAGCCCTCCTTGGGCACCGGGCCGGCACTCAGGCCTCTGCGCCTCACGTTAGTAAGACATAGCATGTACTTAACTCTGCCACAGGACCTGCCAACACCTCTACCTCACTGTCTCCTCACAACTCTGGTGTGTTATCCCCATTGCCCAGATGAGCAAAGGGAGGCCTGGGAATGTCTTTAAGTCCTCAAGGTCACAGACCTCGTCAGGAGTTACCACTGGAATTTGAATGGTGGTGTGGTTATAAATTCAGGCTTTTCCAATGCCAAAGAGCCCATGTCCCTAGCTAGGCAACTGCATCAAGGGGAGGGTGTGACATGGAGATCTCTCAAAGCCCACATCAGCCCAGCCCTTCCTCCACGCCATGGCTAGTGGAGAAGAGCTGGGAAGAGAGGGGCTTACATTTCCATTTATTTTTATGGGTTTTTTTTTTTTTTTTTGAGACCTGGTCTCTCTCTACCCCTAACTGGCCTGAAACTCACTCTGTATCCCAGGCTGGCCTCCAACTCATGTCAATGCTGGGATTAAAGGCATGTACCACCAAGCCTGGCTTATATATCTATTTATACCTATTGAGGCTTGCTATGGGCCAGGCATTATGTTAGACACTGTGGATATAGTAATAACAAAAATAAAGCTCTAAGCTGGGTGCAGTGGCACACACCTTTAATCCCAGCACTTGAGAAACTGAGGTAGGAGGATCACCATGAGTTCCAGGTCTTCCTGGACTAGAGTGAGACCTTGTCTCAAAATAAAAGTAAAACCAAGCCCTTGCCCTTACAAGGTTTATAGTTTAGCACGCGTGGAGCAGGAAAACAGACACGCATACGCATGCATGTATGTGTCAATCCATGCTGGAAAATAACATCTTTGAAAAAGGTAAAGTGGAAGTTGGAGATAGGGAGGGAAGGAGGGAAGCAGTTTTCAATAAGGTAGTTATGGTGACTTAGAGGGAAGGCCATAATAATATTGGGGTGAAAGGAAGAGCAAAAAGTAACGTGTGGGGGCTGAAGAGATGGCTTAGCAGTTAAGGCATTCGCCTGCAAAGCCAAAGGACCCTGGATCAGTTCCCCAGGACCCATGTAAGCCAGATGCACAAGGCGGCGCACGTGTCTGGAGTTCATTTGCTGTGGCTGGAGGCCCTGGTGCGCCCATTCTCTCTGTCTGTCTGTCTCTCTCAAATAAATAAATAAATAAATAAATAAATAAAATATTAAACAAAAATAACATGTGGAATGTCTGGTGTGTTTCAGAGGCAACAAGACTGCCGTGGCCGGAGCAGAGTTCAGAAGCTGCCGTGGGGAGGGCGGGAGGGGAGTGTGGCGTGAGGCAGCGGCCTCCACGTGGTCTACTGGGAACCTGACATCAGTGCACATTATCAGTCCCTGTCTAGCCTTCCTGAGTCTGGGTGTGTCGTGTTTTAAGGAGCCCTCTAGGCAAGTTTGAGAACTGCTAGTTAAAGGGCAGGGCGTGTGCCATACAGGTATTCTGACTTGAGAAGCCACTGTGAGCCTTGGGTAGGAGGTGATGTAACCTGCCCTCAGGCAGCGCACCCGGCAGGGCTGGGACCTTAGCCCAGATCCTCTGACTCGAGGGGTCAGCTGTGTGGCCTGGCCCCACGTGGGGCACAGGCTGAAGTCAGTTAGCAAGGGAGACAAGACAAACAAAATGTCCAGCCTCTGAGGGAGCCCGGGGCCTTCCTCTGCAGCTGGGAGGTAGGCAGAGAACCCAGAAGTAGTCCAAGGAGGGAGTGGGCAACCAGCAGAAGGGGCTCCGAGGCTGGGAACCGGCCCCTGGCTTGAGCGTGGCGGTCACAGTGGACCCCGGTGACAAGCGTTAGTAGGGGGACTGCAGGGGTGGCAAGTCCCCTTTGCAGAGTGGGGTGGAAAGCTGGAGGACAGACCATGCTTTTCAAAGCTGTTCTGTTTGAAGTAGGGAAGCATTAACACACTTACATCTTTGTTGGGAAAGGAGTAGACACTTTAGTGAAAGCAAACGCCTACTAGGACTGTTGCTATGCTCCTGGCACTGCGTTTGCTGATGTACGTGGCTTGTCTTCCTCTCAGCGTTTCTTCCTCTCCATCATCCTACGAAGGGTCCTGTTATGGTCTCTAAGCTACAGACCAAGGAGCCTGAGCTCTGTGAGCCAAGCTAGTCTCCCCAAGGACACACAGTGCAGGTTCCCGAGCTGCCTTCAGAGCTTGCACTAGCTCTGCCCAGCTGGGCCATCTTGCATGAAGGAGGCGGTGGGGGTGGGGGTGCCTCTTTACACGCTCGGATCTTGGTGCAGCGCAAGAGAAACTAACAGTCACTTAAATCGTGGCCACAGCACAACGTTATCAAGTCCCGTGGGATCTAGAAGAACTTCTTTGCTCTGTTACTCCACTGCTGAGTGGCTGTGTGCAGTTCGGTTGACTGCCGGCAACATGTTGTCTGGGTGCCCCTCCCCCAAATGTGCCCCTAAACAAGTCTGCAAGGAGCAGCCTCAAGTCCACCAAACACGACCTCTGCCCTTGTTGCCAGAAGTAACAGGAGGAAGGAAGTGGGGTGCAGAGGACAGAAGGTTTTAGGGCTAGCCAATGCCGTTAGAGGAGGAAATGGGAGTGGCTATTACTGGCTCCATTAGGAGGAAGGAGCATGGGGTGGGGAAGAAAGTTTCAGTTTAAAGAAAAACACTAGCGGTTTTAACTCTCAGGATTTTTGTCCATTGCAAGAGGCTCCTAGAGCTGACACTTAGGAAAAAGCGGAGACCCATGAGGAGGAGGCCATGTTTGGAGTGATGCAGGCACCCAGGCATTCTGGCAACTCTGCAAGCTAGGGCGTGGCATGAAGGATCTTTCCCCCAGAGCCTTGCCAGCAGACACCCTGGTTTCAGATGTCTAGATTCAGACCTGAGAGAGGAAACTATCTGCTGTATGAAGCCACCAGGTCTATGGTAAATTTTGTCATGGCAGGCCACGAAACTAGCACCGTACACGTGGTCGAAACTTGGCAGTATGGCTGAAGAGGATTTTCTTTTTATTTTTTTATATTGTTTATTTATTTATTTACTTATTTATTTATTTGAGAGCGACAGACACAGAGAGAAAGACAGATAGAGGGAGGGAGAGAGAATGGGCGCGCCAGGGCTTCCAGCCTCTGCAAACGAACTCCAGACGTGTGCGCCCCCTTGTGCATCTGGCTAACGTGGGACCCGGGGAACCGAGCCTCGAACCGGGGTCCTTAGGCTTCACAGGCAAGCACTTAACCGCTAAGCCATCTCTCCAGCCCTGAAGAGGATTTTCGTGGCACCCCACACACCATGAGAACTAACTCTACGCTGGATTCAGATCTCCATTAAGAAGATACTAAAGAGCCAGGTGTGGTGGTGCACGCCTTTAATTTCAGAACTTGGGAGGCAGAGGTAGGAAGGAGGGTGGATCGCCGTGAGTTCGAGGCCACCCTGTGACTACATAGTGAATTCCAGGTCAGCTTGGACTAGAGCGAAATCCTAAGACACTTTGGGAGAGGTTCTTCTGGGAGTTCTCTCTGGAGGTAATGTGGTTCAGAGTGAATATAGCAAAAACGGGGTTCTAACTAGGGACACACGCTTGCTGCCTCTGCCTGTCACCTGGAAACCTGCTGGGACTGTAGCAAGGGTTCACAGGTGTCTGTTGCATGGCTAACAGCAGAATGCCCATGCTCTGGCTCCTTCCGCAGTGTGCCTGTGGGCTGCCGAGCTGGGGGCCAACACTCCTTTGCTGAAGTTGGCAGGCTCTTGTGTCCACAGGCTCAGGTGAAAACCTCTTGGCTGTGCATTGATAAGATTAACCAGGGGAAATTGTCAACATGGAAACATAATCTTTGTGGATTTCCTTTCCCAACTAAGAAGGACATTCCAAGCCAAGTGGGCATTCCTCTTAAACCCGTGGCTGAGCATCCTAAACACAGTGCCCGCCCAAGTTTGCTGCATTGAGCCATTGATTCTAGTTACTCTGGAGGAACCTCGGGCCTTGGAGATGAACTCCGGAGTGGCTGCTCATGACTAATGGCCAGCATTTACCAAGCAACTAGGGCAGGCCGGATATTCACTCAGCACTATTTTTTATCACCCATCTCACTCTGCAGACTCACGTTACATGTCAAGATATTGATTGTCTCGCTGCTGTCCAATAAGGCGGCCTACCAGCCTTGCTCTTCTTAGGGGCCCAGCATTAGCAGGGACACGCTGGCGGTTTGGTGAACATATGGGAGGATGTTGTTCTGTGTTTCAGAACTTAAACCCTCACAAATAAGCTGTGACACGTGCTAAGAGATGTGTATTACAGACGTGTTTGAAAGTAAGACTAGAACTATCTACAGTGTCCATCTGTGGGGGTTGGGTAAAGGCACATTTCACTAACAGTATGTCACAAAGCCACTCCAAAGAATGAGGCAGGGATTTAGACGCTCGCATAGAAGATGCCAGAGGCCCAGAATCCGAAGAATATGGAACAGGGCTGTGGTGGTTTGATTCAGGTGTCCCCCATAAACTCAGGTGTTCTGAATGCTAGGTTCCCAACTGATGGAGATTTGGGAATTAACACCTCCTGGAGGCGGTGTATTGTTGGGGGTGGGCTTACGGGTATTGCCAGTGTCTCCTTGCCAGTGTCTGGCACACTATGCTGTTGCTATTGTCCGTCTGATGTTGGCCAGGGGGTGATGTCCACCCTCTGTTGTTTGTGCCCTCGTTTTCCCCTGCCATCATGGAGCTTCCCATTAAGTCTGTAAGCCAAAATAACCCCTTTTTTTCTCTCCAAAAGCTGCTCTTGGTTGGGTGATTTCTGCTAGTAATATGAACCTGACTGCAACAGTAAGTTGGTGCCGAAAGTGGCATTGCTGCTAGACACCGACTGTGTGGCTTTGGCCTTTCAGAGCTGATTTTCAAGAGGAACATAGAAGGAAGAGACACCTTGCAGTGCTTGATGGACTATTCTGACCAAACTCAGACCTGAATTCAGTAAGAACTATGGACTGTGAGGTTTGGCTTATGAGGGTGAGAAAGAGCTTTGCTTGGACTGGGCTAGAAGCGGGTTGTGTGAGAGGCTTGCTGTTGCGGCTGTGTCCTGAGAATTTGTGCAGGGTTGCTTCGTGTAGAAATGGACTGGTGTGAGTAGAGGGATATGGCACAGAAATGAAATCTTTGGGCCAAAACTTCTCTCCGTTCAGCTGCAATTATATGATAATTACAACTTTTGAGATGGGGCCAGCTGACCTGCAGTAGGGCGGCAGGAAGAATGTAGACTCTTTTGAAGGAGGCATAGTGTTCTGAATGCTAGGTTCCCAGCTTATAGAGATTTGGGAATTAACCTCCTGGAGGCAGTGTATTTTTGGGGGTGGGCTTATGGGTGTTATAGCCAGTGACCCTGGCCAGTGTTTGGTACACTCTCCTGTTGTTATTGTCCACCTTATGTTGACCAGGAGGTGATGTCCACTTTCTGCTCATGCCACTGTTTCCCCTGCCATCATGGAGCTTCTCCTGGAGTCTGTAAGTCAAAATAAACCTTTTTTTTTTTTTTTATCACAAAAGCTTCTCTTGCTCAGGTGATTTCTGCCAGCAATGCGGACCTGACTGCAACAAGGACCATTTGTATAAAATACATGGAGCTATAGGGAAGGGAGATGGGAAAGTAATGAGGGATAGAATTTTGTGAAATGAAGACAATTATGGGGACTACTTGTTGAAAGAAAAGAAAGGACAGATGCATAAAATACTGCTAACCCACAGGGCAGTATGGGAGGACAGAACTGGATTTTCTTTCTTAACCTAAAAATCGTCTATCCTGTTCATGTTTTTAAACAATGCCTATGTATTGAACTTATAATTAACAAGGAAGCAGAGGACGTGGGACTTGTTACCAACATTTGGTGTCTGCGGAGACTGCAGAGTAACCACACAGGCTTATTCTGCATGGAAGCTCAGGCATTGAGGAAAACATGGCTCTTAGCAGGACGCGTACCAACACGTGCTAGATCAGGTTAATACTGTGCTCAGAATAGACCTCAGTCAGCAGTCTCAGACATATTCAAACGCAG
Organism: Jaculus jaculus; assembly: GCF_020740685.1. Lineage (NCBI taxonomy): Eukaryota > Metazoa > Chordata > Mammalia > Rodentia > Dipodidae > Jaculus > Jaculus jaculus. The sequence goes on along the minus strand of NC_059107.1, from coordinate 8,689,099 downwards.
TGAGGAAAGATAGGCCAGAGCCCAAATGCTGAGCAGATGGATGGTGGAACATGCTTCCCAAAGTGTTATGAAGTCACAAAAGCATACAGGAAAACATAGTGTGTAGCATGAATACTTAATTTATAAGATGTCTCTTCTTTTACAGGAACCATTCATTTCCAAATTCTTCCCCTTTACAGGGCTATTGTGTGAGCCATTAGATACTAAGCCCTAAGATCACAGTGCAATTCTAACATTCACTAATGGTTTTCCCTGTACCAGGCACTTTAGCCCTCACAACACCTCGAGGGTGGGGGGAGTGTGGTCACAAACAGGCAAACTGATACCCAGGGAAATGAAGAAAGCACCCCCTGCTTGATAAGGACAAGCATGCCCGCATTCCAGGCAGAGGACATGCCTTAGGCATCACCTGATCTATAGGCAGTGGCCAGATGACTCTGGACCTCAGGAACTATGCCAAGAGCTGCCTTCCACCTCAACAAACGTCCCAGCAGGGCCCTGCATCTGTCTCAGGTAGCTGAAGCCCAGGGTGAGCTGAACTATGCTGGGGCCCTTGGGAACACTATGTGGGTAGCAGGGCGGCACCAGTTCCTTCCCGAGACCCGCATGCCTTATACCTGAACATCCACCTTGCGTGTGTGCACGTGTGCACAGGCACGCTTGCACACGGGTGCATGCGTGTGGAGGCCAGAGGCAACCTCGGCTGCCCTTGAGGAATGGCATTCACCTTTTTTATTCATTTTGAAGTTTTTAAAGCAGAGGTCCCACTCTAGACCAGGCTGACCTGGTCCCTGTAGCTTAGGCTGACCTTGAACTCGCAGCCATCCTCCTACCGCAGGCTCTCAAGTGCTGGGATTAAAGGCATGCGCCACCACACCCAGCTCATTCGCTGTTTTTGAAATGGAGTCTCTCACTGGCCTAGAACTCTTCACGTAGGCCCAGGGAGCCCCAGGGAGCCTCCCAAGCTTTGGGATTACAAGCTCAGACCACCGTGCCTGGCTTTTTTAGGTGGATTCTTGAACACAGGTCCTCACATTTGCCCAACAAACACTTTATTGACTGAGATACCTCCCCAGCTCCAGAATGTCCAGTTTTTAAAAATTGTTTTTGTTCATTTATTTATTTATTTGAGAGTAACAGAGAGAGAGAAAGAGGCAGATAGAGAAAGAGAGAATGGGTGCGCCAGGGCTTCCAGCCATGGCAAAGGAACTCCAGATGCATGGCCCCTTGTGCATCTGGCTAACATGGGTCCTGGGGAATCGAGCCTTGAACCGGGGTCCTCAGGCTTCACAGGCAAGTGCTTAACCGCTAAGCTATCTCTCCAGGCCGAACGTCCGGTTTCTGATGCTGGTCTTTTCCTACCCCTGGGCGCCACTGTCAGCCCGTCTGTGGCTGGCGGACCACTGCGGCATCACTTAGCCTCATCTACAGCCCAAACGTGCTTGAACGCTGGTTACCACACTGGGCTCTAGGACGTACCCTGGAGTGCAAGCCTGATCCTGTTACCCCTCTGTAAAACCAGGCCTCTTGCTTTTAGCAGGAAGACAGCTTCCTAGTCTTGGCTGGCTGGGGCTCTGCAGTTAGCCCCTGGCCTCCTTGGCAGCACCATCCAGAGCCATGCTGAGTTCTTAGGCTGTCAAATGCATGATGGCTTTGCCTTTGCCAGCCTGTGCATTCTGTGGCCTCTCAGTGTGAACCAGCGGAAAGGCTATTCTTAGGCGAGGACATCTATGCGGAGCCCCTGGTGGGCCTTTTTTTTTCTTCAGAGACAGGGTCTTAGGTAGCCCAGGCTAGCCTTGAATGTGCTGTGTAGTGAAATGAGGTGAACGCCTGATTCTCTTGCCTCTACCTTTTGAGTAGTGGGATTACAGCTTTGGGGCGTCATGCCTGGTTCATGTAGAGCTGGGACGGGAACTCGGGGGCTTTGTGCCCTCTAAGCAAGTACTCTACCCAACGAACCACATTTCCAGCTCCCCCGGCCCCGCACCTTCCAATGGGCCTTTGACTCCTGTCACACTGGTACTTACTTGATCATGGAATGTCTTCCTCCAGAAAGTTATGGGCCCCAGAAAAGCAAGGGGCCACAATGCCCTTGTTCATCACTCTGAGGCCACACCTGGCCTGGCGAGTGCTGATGCCCCACAGGTACCTGTGGATTAAGGAAGTGGGAGAATGGGGAAAATCTGTGTCCCATGCTGTAGGAGATGTCAGTTCGCCTGAAGTCCACATTTGCTGTTTCTGAGCTTGCTTCCATTTCACATCCGAATATGACAGCATAGGCTTCTAACAGCGTCCCCAAGTCACTGACAAAAGGCTATGCTCAGTGCACTACCAGAGGTGGCACTGAAATTCATCTGAAAGCTACTTGCATTAAAAATGTTCAAACCATGAAAAAGTCTTTACAACAGGGATATTAACTATGTGACAAAAAAATACTAATACTTAGCAAACACCCATCAATGCCAGCCAAAGTGTTCCTGTTTCCATTTAATATGCTTATGTAATTTCATATTGCAAATGGGTGCGTTTTATTTCTCCTTTTTACTCAGTTTTCAGGAGTTACATGAATAAGAAAACAAATGAATTCCTTTCAAATGGCTCCCTGCTCATAGATTCCAAGTTTTTCATAATAGTAGGTAAAAGCCTTTAGCATTTCCAGTTATTTCAATCAGTTCCTTTGTATTCTAGAAAAGCCAGAAAACATATTACCTTTATTTCAGCGGGAGAGGGAGGCAAAGAAGATAAATATTTATTTATTTGAAAGAGGTTAAGACGCACTGAGAGAGGGTGAGAATGAGAATATGGGCGAGCCAAGGCCTCCATCCACTGCAGATGAACTCCAGATGCATGTGCCACCTTGTGCATCTGGCTTTACCTAAGTACTGGGGAATTGAACTTGGGTCTTTAGGCTTTGCAGACAGGTTCCTTAACTGCGGAGTCCTCTCTCCGGCCCCGATAAACGGTTTAAGCTCACACAATCATAGTAATCCACCCATCTTTGTACCAAGGAGGCCACAAACATTTATGATGGCCAACTTGGATGACAGGCTCTGTTTCAATTGTTGGGAATGGAGTGGGATAGGAGATGGGTAAGGAAGGCCTCTGTGTCTATGGGGGCTGAAGTTCACCAGATAAGTGAACAAATAAATTAGAAAGATCAAATAGTGTCTGGGTGCAGGGGCATTAATCTGCAATTCTTGTACTTGGGGGGCCGAGGCAGGAGGAGCAAGTTCAAGGCCAGCCTGAGGTATATGAGAGTTACATCAGACAAACAAATAAACACACAGCTAATATATACTGTTCCTTGTTACTCAAAACTGTCACATGAAAGGTGGAAAACTGAATATATGCAAATATTTCCACAGGAATGGAGGGGACCTTGTATGGGTCAACTCAAGAAGATAGGCAGGACAAGAGTTGCTGGAGGGTCAAGAAAATGTGTGTTTGTGTAGACACACGCGGGTGCTCATTCGTGCACGTGTACACATGCACGTGGAGGTCACAGGCTCGTGTCTGGTGCTTTCAATCGCTTCTCACCTTACTTTTTCTTTTGTGGGGAGGTGACTCTCGGTGAACCTAGAACTCAGACTTATCTAGACCAGCTAAGCCTGTCAGCTCTAAGGGATCCATCTGTCTCTGCCTGTCCAGCCCTGGGATCACAGGTGTGGACTGCCATGCCAGGAGCCTTTTCATCATTGGGGATCCAAAACCAGGCCCTCATGCTTGGCCCCATGGGTGACTTCTGAGTGCCAACAGCGGACTGACGCCCTTTCTTCTTTTGTGTCTAGCTCAAAATCTCACCCAGTCCTTTCAAAATCTTCTGCTTGCACACTTTTCATTTTTCAGTCCTGTCTTTATCACCTCCTGCTGATGGACGGAGCACCTGGTGATACATGCCTCTTTTAGGTGGGTTTTTATAAGAACATATTATTATTATTATTTTTGAGGTAGGGTCTCACTCTAGCCCAGGCTGACCTGGAATTCATTCTGCAGTCTCAGGGTGGCCTTGAACTCTCCGTGATCCTCCTGCCTCTGCCACCATGCCCAGCTCATTTTTTTTTCTAACTGGCCTGCACACCTCTCCTAAGCAGGTATCTGTGACTTGAATCTCCAGCCTCTCAAGGGAAGGAGTGTCATCAACCCTCAGGCGATGCTGGCTGGTTCAGGCACCACCTTTTCCTGGGGTTCCTCAGCGTCAGTTACATCAGGCCCCTTTGATGCTGGGGCTCTCGGTTAACTGTTCACTTTCCAAGTCACTGCTTGCATCAGCAACCTTCTCTGGGCTTCTGGTTTTGCTCACAGGTGTGTAGTGTAGCTGGTTTGTGGGCGGGCATCCTGAGAAGCGGGTCGAGTAAAGGTGGCTCCACGTTCTAAGGGTCAGCACAGCGAGGAGCCTCAACAAGAGTCTGCTTGGTTTCTGACATGGAAAGCACGGCACAGAGGGGGTTCTTTTGCAGGTACTCCCCTTCTGCTTAGGGACAAGGTATTTCCCAGAGGGTGGCCCTTCTCTGAAGGAGGCCCCTTTGAAAGCTTATTTATCAGCACTGTGGATACTTGAGTCCCTCCTGCCACTGCCCAGCTGAGTGGGGGACAGAGCAGTGCCCCTGACTGGGAGAATCCGCAGCAGGCTGGCAGTGCCCGCACTCCTCCAGGCAGATGGGGTGACATATGCGCATTTACATGTGTGTGTGTGTGTATATATATATATATATATCGCCTAATCAATAGACTCTAGTGAAACATGAAAACTCAAGAACATGATTAGAATTTAAGGGGCTCTGAAGGAGTTTAATTCCTCAAAGAAAATGGGCATGATTCTTACACAGGCAGAGGACTTAAGTAAAATACCAACAGTATGGCTAGAGGACCCAATTCCCTTCTTGAAAGGTCTGAAACTCCCTTTCCACATTACTTATTTCACTTCTGGGAACAGCCTCGACTTGGAAATCCACCCACATCCCTGGATCCCCTCTTCCCTGCCTCTCCCCTCTCCTGTCCCACCCGGTCCCCTCCTTCCATTCTGCCTTGTTGTTCTTGCTTCTGAAGTGACCAGGCCCACCTTGTGGCATCTGGTTCACCACTTGGTACTCAGCACAAGGCTCCCCGATTACAGATGCACCCCGAGGATGCAGGTCAGAACATGTAAGTCTGCAGTGGAACGTGCCTGCGATCTGGGCACTTGAGGTGGAGGCAGATGAGGAGTTCAAGGCCATTCTCAGCTACAAAGTGTGTTTGAGGCCAGCTTGGACCAGAGATCCTGTCTCAAAAACAAAACAGAAAACAGCTGAGCGTGGTGGTTCATGCCTTTAATCCCAGCACTCGGGAGGCAGAGGTAGGAGGATCACCATGAGTTCGAGGTCACCCTGAGACTACACAGTGAATCCCAGGTCAGCCTAGGCTAGAGCGAGACCCTGCCTCAACAAACAAAAAAACACTGTGTCACCATCCCTATGAGTCTCCAGCTTACGGAAGAGCATTCAGTATTGGACAGGTGGTCAGTGAGGACTTGTTAAGAGATCACACAGGCTAAGATAAACCAGTGATGTCCCAGCAAAACCCCTTTCTTGTCTGCTGTTTGAGCCACATATGGGAGACAAGTGATGGCCAAATGCAATTCTGAGATGAATGTTTCGTTGACAGCATGTGTTAGCCGGACATGGCTAACAGAGCCCACACTCTGACTGTGATATTACCATATGCTCCTTGTGCAGAATGGCACATGATGGTTTTCTTACGTGTTGGTATGACTAATCTTCATGCGACTTCTATCACATAGGTTTTATCAGCTTCACAAGCTTGGAGAGGAGAAGACATTATGTCGAAGTGTATGGTGGAATTCTACACTGAATTCAAATTCACTTCTCTATGAAATCATTGACATCAGGTTCCGTCTTCTGTTGCCCTCATCCATGACTGTAGACAGTGGTTGTGTCAGGATGCCACATTTAGTGTGAGGCTAACAGTGGCATTAGGACTTGGCATCCTGTGATCTCTCGCCAGTGAGAATCTTTAAGTAACAAGTTTTACCTCCCACCAACCTCTGACTTCCTTGATTGTTCCTGTCACCGACATTCATACCTAAGCACTGCATACCTGCTTCTTCTGGCTGCTATAGCTCACAGACTTTGCACTCTAACATGTTCTTCAAACACACACACACACACACACACACACACACACACACACACACACACACACCCCTCCCATTTCCAAGCCTTTGCCAGCATGCTTTATTTCAGAAGAAAGTTGAAGTGTTGGGCCAGGGGCAATGGTCTGTTACCTGCAGGATTGTGGACAGGTTACGTATTCCATAAGGCTCATGACACCAAACACATATATCAGAAAATACTTGTTCTGTTCAAGGTAGCCATGGTGGAATCCCATACACACTGAATCCAAAGTTACTGCTTAACATTGACATCAAATTCCACCACACGTGACAGTGAAATGCTCTGTAGATCGCCGACAAATAAAATGAACGCCACATTTAATAATAGTGCACTTAAGTACGACTTTTTCCTTTAAAAGTGATGTTACAATGTAGGTTGTTTATTAAAATGATAACTATTGCACATGATGTGAATCACACAAATGACACTCGTTTCCTTTTGTGAAATGTGCTCTTGAGAACCTGGCAGCTTCTGTCTGAGCCTCCCGGCGTAGGTGAGGAGATCGGAAACACAATACATATGAGTTACAACTGCTGGTGTCCCTGGAGACAAGACCAGCGTCTACGATAAGCTGGGCTCTGGACAATAAGCGCACATTGCTTCTGAGCCAGCAGGACGCAGTCAAGTCTGACCCGGGGAGAACCACATGAAGGGTGCAGAGTGCACTGGACAGGGCTCCCGGAGCTCGGGGGACTAAGGGAAAGGCCATGCAGGAAGTGCCTTGACCTTAAAACACACGTGGTGAGGAAAGCAGGAGCCTTCTCGCCTCCAGCCCAGGCCAACCATCCGGAAGGCATTTGTTTACGTCACTGCCGTGGGCAGGAAATGCACATGTTCACTGGGTCTGACTCCATAAGTCTTAAAGCCAGGCGTGGTGGTGTACAACACCTTAAGTCCAAGGTTGGTTTGGTCTACATAGTGAGCCCCTACCTTGAAGAAGAGAAGACGAGGGGTGGGGGAAGAGGTTTAAAGCAGGCATGGTGATGCACACCTGTAATTCTTGCTATCATTCAGGAGGCTGGGGCTGAAGGATCAGGAGTTCAAAGCTAGGGTGGACTATATATATGTATGTATGTATATAGCCAGACCCTATCTCAAAAGCAGACAGACAAGCATAAAGTCATAATAACAGATGCAAACTTGAGGCCAGTTTCTGACCTGCCTTTAAACACAAGCAGGGCATTGATTCCAGGGACGCGTCTCTATGAGGAATCTACTAAGATATTTAAATGCCACCTTCTGGGAAACTTATCTCACAAAGGTACTACTTAATTCTGTAAGGAAAATAAGGTTCATTAGATGACAATACAAATTTACAAATATGATGAAAGCACTATTTTAGAAACATTTTGTGGCACAAAGGCATTTTTTTTTATTAACTACACAATTCAGCAAGATAAAATGAGAACTACACCAGTGTCTACAGACTTAGATTCTAGTTTAAGTTTAAAAGAAGTTTATAAACAGATGGGACTATTCATTACGTATGGAATAACTGACTATGGAAAATATTTGAGGTTTTCTCTTCTTGAAAACTAGCATTACTAACACCAACTCCTATTGAGTTTTGACTGACTGACTCTGCACCAGATCCTTTGGGATGTAAAGCAAATCAGGTACCCTGGCCAGGGTCTTGTACATACTAGGCGTTGTGATGTGAATGTAAAATGTCCCCTGTAGGCTCAGGTGTTTTAACACTTGGCCCCTCGCTGTTGGTGCTGCTTGGAAAGGTTATGGACCCTTTGGGAGGCAGAGCCTTGCTGGAGAAGTAGGTCACTGGGGGTGGGCTTTGAGATTTGATAGTCCAACTCACTTAATGCCAGCTTTCCTTCTGCCTGCCAATGTGATGAGCTGGCTGCTGGCTCCTGCTACCATCTCTTCCTTGCCACGAAACTGTGAAAGCTTATACAAGTGTTTCTCACACACACACACACACACACATTTTTCCTGTTTTTGCAAAGTACTATTTCCTGGGACTCTGGTCATTAAACATGTCTGAGAGCTTCAAACACTAAAGTTCCTCTGAGAACATGTGGGGCAAAACCACTGCCTTTATCGTGACAAACTCCACTGTAAGGTATGATTCCAAATGTGTCACATTAGGGAAGAGATGGGGCTCCTATCTGAGGACTGAGTGCTACTCACCAGAGGAAGGGAAAACATGTTCTACAATCTCGGATGTGTGCACGAGCCTTTGTTCCTACAGCCCAATGTATGAAAACAGTTTTCCTTAAGAAATCCATGTCTATGAGCCAAGGCAAGCTTTGGCTAAATGATTAGTAGCTTTTGTTTGGCTGCGGAGGTTTCCATGGAAACAACCGGAGACAGAAAAGGCATCATTATCCTCTCATCCATATGCCATCAAAAAAAAAAAAAAACAAAAAAACAAAAAACCCAAACCACCAGCGCACTGCTTCATTCATGCTGTCCAGGGCAGACGCATTACTTCTGATAGGCCTGGACAAGGCAAGGCATGAGTCTACTGCTTACACTTTGAATCCCCTATCTTCCTCTGCTTGAAATCTTCAATTAAAATCGAGATAAAGCTCCTATGAACATTTCCCTCAGGCTCTCTAGTTCAAGTAATGCTTCAATAACCAGAAACCAAATGAAGAAATGTGAAGCATCGGGTGGAGTTGCACTGCCAACGTTTGAAATTACATGGCATCAAGCTTCCTGTAGCTGAAGAGTATTCACAGCTCCGCCGTACTGATCTCAGCGAGCACGGGGTTTATGATACACACGTAAATCAGGCGGCACCAGCCAGCATGGTCCCCTTTCTTTATGACTACATTATCTGTGAGCGTTTGAATACACGAACACACCAAACACAATGATCCCAGCCACTTTCAGGAAAGTGCTTCTCAGAACGGCCTCCAAAGAAGTCCTGGCTCAAAATTATGCACCGGAAACACACGAAAATAAAAACATCAATGATGACACATCAGAGAGACAAGCAAGCTAAGGAGGCATGCAAGCTTTAGCACCATATTTAAGACCGCAGAGGGAGAGTGCTGACTGCGGCCTGCAGAGGAATGTGCGGTTCTAGACGGTCTCCAGAGCGAGGCCCCAACCACAGCCCGCCTGTGCGCTCCGTACTTTTAAAAAGCAGCAGCCTGGAAAACATAATTTTCTAGAGACAGACACTCTGACATCCTCTTAGCCGAACAGCACTCAAGACCCTCTTCTTTAGGGACAGACTGCTCACTTGGGGAGATCAGGTGGGAGGTCACCGCCAGCCTCAATGACTTCAATAATGTCTCAGTAAATTAAAAAGACATGATTTACTCCCAAGATGGACCAATTTACTCAGACAATAGTTTTCCAATGTGCCATCTGCTCCCCGATTTCTGTGTAACAGCGTGTGGACCCTGAGGACTGTAACTGTACGCCCCCAGGGCAGAGCATCAGACGGCCCCACAGCGTCAGCGCCGAGACAGCGGACACTTGCCAAAGTGAGGGCGGGAAGTCTGGGGGAAGGTTTGCTTTCAAGTATGACAAGCTGGGGGTTTAGAGCAAGAATCCACTTTTGGTGCCACAATCCAGATCCCCCACATCACCGCTGACACTCTCGGGTCTCAGCATGAGTGTCTCCCACTGTTTGGCACTCGAGCTGCTTTCAATCCGAACCTTACCATGCTCCGCTTTGCTGAACTCAAGGAAAAGGACACAAATATTGGGGGAAAAGTTGCCTTTTTCATAAAGATTTTGGCAATTCACGTTCGGATGTGCTTAAGATTAAAAGGAAAACTCCAGTCACCATTTGGTAAAAGCAGTATTTCCTCCAGGAGACAAGCTCTTTTCCTGAGTGTTTCTGGGCGAGCCGGCGGTGGCGCCCCTCAGTCCTCACACGGCCCCTCCTTGTGGTGACAGCCGCGCTGGGCAGGGTCGGGGTCGCCGGGCGGGCTGCAATGGCTGCTGTCTTGAGAGTCGGCCCCGATGCTTTTGGTCTCTGACTGCAGGTGGACAGACACCTGGACTGCTATCTCCTGGCCCTGCTCACTCAGAGAGCCGTCGTCTGAATCTCCCCCTGGGGAGCTGCTGCGGCCCAGCTCGGGGTTAATCACATAGATGCCGCCTTGAGCACCCAGGGCGGGCCGCTCCTTCACCCTCTCGCCCACGTCGTCGGGGTCGTCCACTCGCACGGCTTCAAACATTTCCTCCACGAAGGCCCGGCAGTTCAGGATGAGGGGCGGGAGGGGCACGCTCCGGGCCAGCTCCTCAATGTAGCGCGCAAACTCCATGGTCTTGAACTGCGTGACTTTGGCGAGCTCCAGGGTCTTGGCTGAGGTGATGATGGGGATGCGTTTCGCAATCTCAAAGGCCTTCTGCAGTTTCTCGGCACCTTCGGTTCTGAAGAACTCGTTGATGGCCTTCTCGGTCTTGCGAAGATGGGTGCTCATCAGGCACAGGCGGGTGACATTCAAGATGAGCGTGATTGTGAAAGCAATCAGGCACACCACCACATAGTAGATGCTCATGTCTCCCGAGGTGAAGATCACACGGAGGGTGACGGAGTAGGAGGCACGAGTTGGAGACGTGACGACACAGGTATAAAGGCCTCGGTCATCAAAGGCTATGTCGGTGATATTTAGGAAGTTGTAGGCAATCAGCCATTTTCCACCTGATAAATATGAAAAAGAATTAAAATAAGTTACACCATAAGAAATATTATTAAACAGGTAACTGCTTCAACATTCTACTCCTCATCTGTTAAGAGCTACTGTTTGTTTAAATCATGTGAAAAAGGGCAGATGGCTGTGTCTAGAGCCACGACTGGAAAAGCCTGAAACTTAAAACAATTAAGATCTTTCTTTCTGAGACTAAGAATTACCACCATTTCCTTTTCAGTCTCTCAGGAAGACAAGTATAAATACTACTAAATGACGAATCTTTGTTTGTTTTTTTTTAAAGGTAGGGTCTCACTCTAGCCCAGGCTGATCTGGAATTCACTATGTAGTCTCAGGGTGGCCTCGAACTCACAGCGATCCTCCTACCACTGGCTCCTGAGTGCTAGGATTAAAGCATGCGCCACCATGCCTGGCATAAATGACTAATCTTTTAAAGAAGTTTATACATAAGCATGCTGGTTTATACTATAATGGCTACATATACATTTTGATAAACAAGAAGGAAATATGTTAGAAACATAAAGTGAGGGATGGTTATATATTGGGTGATGGGCTATGCACTAACTAATGAGTCATCTCACAAGACAAAGTTCTTTTTCAAGAAAGCACTTAGCAATGGAGTGCATGTGTTTGATCACTAACTGCCTAACCGAGCATGCCTTGCAAACACTCATTTGTTTTGATTCAAAAGCTTTGCTGATGATATCTTGATTTTCTGGCAAGAGTAACTGAAGCACAGGCCAAAAGATATATCTCAAGTCAGGGTCAATGAATCGCTTGGCAAAGAGAATCAAGTTATCCTTAAAACACCTTAACTCCAGCTTTAAACCTGACACACTGCCCCTCTCCCACACATGAGGACATCTACATTCACAGACCATGCACACAAAGTACCAAGTGTGAGACGACAAAGCACTGGTGACGCGGCATCCTTCCACAGTGTGCTCTGCCTCTGTGATCTCATGGTAACATCCAAGAAAACTCTGTGCTTAGCCATGAAGACCACTGAAATATGGGACAACAGACTAACTTGGGGAGTGGGTGTACACCCCAATGACTAGAGGTAGTTTCCCAGGGAAGGCTGGTACCTAATCTTCGGGCCACTTTCCTCAAGATTCTAATGGTTCTGCATCATTGCAGGGGCCTGAACACTCGTAAGCCCATCTTGCTAATCACCAGAACTAACCCAGGGTCTATAGTCAATTATCTCTAGGAGCCATTGCTTCACCAATGCAGAAATCCCAGAAGACATGTGGCTGTGAACACAGTTGTTATCTCCTAAGTGTCTGCCCATGAGCTTGGATCTATGGATAGGACACTCTTTAAATCCCAGCCACGATGAACTACACAGACTCCATTAATCAACCACTGCACTGTAACCACAATCTAAACGCTAGCTCACTTGCTGATAACAGCTCAGGATTTATGAACCTTAAGACTGGACTGACGTGCTCTTTAAACCTCTCCCACTCGAGATTCATAAAACTTAATACAATTTCCCAGAGCTGCTGCTGAGAGCACCAGTGATAGATGTCAGGGGTTTTCAAAGCAAAGGGAAAATGGGAAAATGAAACCGACATTCCACTGGGCCGGATGTGCCTGAATCTAATGCTTTGTTTATGCAGCTAGCCTATAGTGATCACATTGAATAATTCAAATCTCGGATGTGTTTGTTCAGAATGTTCTAGGGCCTAGAGGAGATAGAAGTCTTCTTCAGGGGACTGAAAATATGTTCAAAATGCATATGTTGACCACCTCTTAAGTCTGATTGAAGACTGTATTTTAATAAGCTGATTAAAAATATCCCATTATATCAATTCAACCTCTTCAGTCCCACAGTTAGTATTTGGTCTGCAGAAGGTTCACATGTTTATTGTTTATTAGATATATACAATTCCCATGAGGAATTTTCAGAAAAGGCCACTTTACAAATATGAAAAATAATGAATACTGACTATTCCTGTTAGAATAGTCAACCGAAGGAGACAGGTGGTACCTGCTTCTAAAGTACATCTGTGCTATGGACTGGGGATGTAGCTCAGTGATGGTGTTTGCCTAGCATGTGTGTGTGTGTGTATAATGCCACATATATAACCTTTTACACAGATACATGTATATGTATGTACATACTTGTATTGGAGATCAAACCCAGGGCCCCCACCCCCACACACACACACGGCCTCACACATGCTAGGCAAACACCATCACTGAGCTACATCCCCAGTCCGTAGCACAGATGTACTTTAGAAGCAGGTACCACCTGTCTCCTTCGGTTGACTATTCTAACAGGAATAGTCAGTATTCATTATTTTTCATATTTGTAAAGTGGCCTTTTCTGAAAATTCCTCTTATGGGAATCCCCTAACTTAATCTCCAAGTTTTTAGCTTTTCATGGTAATTTCCTTTTTTATTTATTTATTTATTTATTTGAGAGTGACAGACACAGAGAGAAAGACAGATAGAGGGAGAGAGAGAGAATGGGTGCGCCAGGGCTTCTAGCCTCTGCAAACGAACTCCAGATCCCTTGTGCATCTGGCTAACGTGGGACCTGGGGAACCGAGCCTCGAACCGGGGTCCTTAGGCTTCACAGGCAAGCGCTTAACTGCTAAGCCATCTCTCCAGCCCGGTAATTTCCTTTTGAGGTACTTGATAATTCAAATAATCATTGCAAAGTTCTTTTTAACAGAATTGGTTAAGAAATTAAGTCGCCTAGGGAGCTGGGCGTGGTGGTGCACACCTTTAATCCCAGCACTTGAGAAGCAGAGGTAGGATTGCCATGAGTTCGAGGCCACCCTGAGACTCCATAGTGAATTCCAGGTCAGCCTGGGCTAGAGTGAGACCCTATCTTGAAAAACAACAACAACAACAAAAAAAAAAAAAAGGAAAAAGAAAAGCCAGTAGCCTGGATTAAGAGGTGTGGTCATAGATCCACAAATAGAAGAATGAAATTAAAACCTACCAAAAAGTACACTGAGGTTGAATTATCAGTGTAATTTTTAAGGCTAAAATATAAGAAAAATTCCTGTTTCCAAGTGTGCAGTGTGGACATGCATGTGGAGACCAGAGAATAGCCTCACCTCTTCCTCAGGGCCATTTATTTCCTTTGAGACAGCATCTCTTATTGGACTGAAACGCACCAATTAGGCTCACCTGGCCGGCCAGCAAGCCCGGGGTTTCTGTCTCCCAGCACTGAAATTATAGGTGCGTTGCCCACATCCGTCATTTTTACGTAGGCTCTGATGATCTAAATTTAGGTACCCATGCTTGCAAGGTGTGATGGTTTGATTCAGGTGTCCCCCATAAACTTAGGTATTCTGAATGCTAGGTTCCCAGCTGATGGAGGTTTGGGAATTAATGCCTCCTGGAGGCAGTGTATTGTTGGGGGTGGGCTTATGGGTGTTAGAGCCAGTTTCCCCATGCCAGTGTTTGACACTCCTGTTGCCATTGTCCACCTTATGTTGGCCAGGGGGTGATGTTCATCTGCTGATGTCGTCATTTACCCTGCCATCGTGGAACTTCCCCCTCAAGCCTATAAGCCAAAATAAACTTCTTTTTTCCCACAAGCTGCTCTTGGCTGGGTGATTTCTACCAGCAATGTGAACCTGACTGCAACACAGGCAAACACTTTACGAATTGCTTTATCTCCCCAGCCAGCCCTACAGTTACTTTGTTCTTTTTGAGAGGTATGACATTCAAAAAGGCTTTTTTTTTCTTCCTCAGTGCTGGGATCAGCACTGAATCAGGGCCTTAGCATGCTAGGAAGTGCTTTACCACTGAGCTGGGCCCTTAGCCCCTTTTGAAAGGTTTTAAAGCTATTCAACTTGGTACGTCACCTTTAGACTTCTTCTGTAATATGTCACAAAAACCCAAAGAACAAATGGGAATGAATAATCTTTAATTAGCCCTGGCACAGTTACCTCTGCCATCCAGTTCTTGTCCTTTGGAGTTGTACCAATGGATGTCTTCGTGGTGACCGACTGTAAGAGGACATTCAAGTGAAACGCTAGCTCCCTCTTTGGCTATGATGACATCATCACCTGTGTGGGAACCTGCTAAAAGTCCAAAGCCAGGGAGAAAAGATGTGTTGTAGGAACTATGGTTTGCTCCCAGTGGGGGCCCATCTCCCGAGGCCAGAGCAGCTGTCCCCATAACAAACACTGCTGTGAAGAGGCAGCAGCGAGGGGGCTTCATGGGAAAGTGAAGGAAAACGTTTAGGCTTAGAAAACTCAAAAACATTTATGTTGTAACAAGAGTGCAGTGGGTGACTTATTGCTTGGTACAGACGTTTTCCCAAAAAGGTACATCCAGGTATATTTTGAGGTCTTCAAGATTAAGAAGATGAGCATGAAGAACCTGAAAGAAAGCCAAATATGATGTTAACCGATGCTCATAACGGGGCGAGACTGTCTGTTCTAGAAACGAATAGGTATGAAGCTGATTCAAGTAATACTACTGGCATCAGGGAGGGATTAGAGAATACCCCAAACTAAGCTCCCACAGATGTGGCGGAGAAAACCCCGAACTGGATGGGCAGGCCTTGAGGTGGCTTGAGCTCTGCCACCAGCCGCATAGCCATGGAAGCAGTGCCTCCATCGTCTCCGAGCGGCGGCTGTCCCACAGTCAGGGAGGCCCGGATGGAGCTCATCTCCAAGAATGCCTTGGTTCTGGAACAAAGGCTTGGACTGCATTTCTCAATGACAGATATTCTATACAAGAGGAAGCCACGAAAGGCTAAGCTAGCAAAGCACTCTTCAGTTAACCTGCACCACTGCCCCCTGTTGCTTGAACAACTGGTGTACCACAGTCATAATCATGAAGACCAGAGTCTGTGTGATCCCACATATATATATTAAACATAGATGACACAGGACCAATTGAGGTGGAATCTTTTCTTTGTATCAGAAAAAAATGCACAAACTGCATGACCAGAGATAGACTTTCAAGGCTATACTCAACCTTCCTTTCAGGTAAAAATGTTAGCCTGAAGAACTTTCTGTTAGTAGTTTCTTTAAAATTGAGAGATAGAAATCAAGAAAACCAACTTCATTCATAGCCTGAAGTCTAGTAAAGCTGACATCTTAAGTGTGTAGTGGATAGAAGTGCAAATACAAAACTACCCAGAAGTACGATCAGACAAATGTAAAGGAAGAACATATCATAAAATAAAAACCTAATCTGAGTCTAAGGCTTATGATTATCTTCCTGCTAACCTGATTTCCACTTTAAATTACTGGCTCTCAAAAAAAAATTAATTTACATTTCTATAAAATATGGGCTGAATGCTTGGCTTCATTTCTTGTAGAGGCCCAAGCTAACTAGCTCTGGCAGTGACATCTGCTTCTCTCTGGGCCCGCACGAGGCCATAGGTCACAGAGCACACAGCGCGGGGAATCTGTGTTCTGTGGTTCCACTCCTCACGGTCTGAATTATGAGAAGTTCCAAAAGTCACTTAATAATTTTCATTAGCCCTGAGAGGACGGCAGAATGACGACAATAAATATCTTCTACAACTTTAAAATTTAAGGACAAACTAAAACTCTGGGCTTTGGTCCTCCTGATGCTTTCGGCACACATGTCTTAAGACCCTACATAGCGGCAGAAGAGAACCCCTGACCAGAGGCACCGGCAGCCGCTTCGGCGGGGCTCTGGGCAGGTCACCACTGCGGGAGAACAAAGCCAAACCGAGCAGCGCTGCGCAGCTCTCCCCCACCCCTTGTTTCGTTGCTGGCATCGCCGTCCTCCCTGCCTCCCCAGCACCGAGCTTGGAAGGGAGGTTCACGGCGTCATCCACTCGGCGTCTACTGAGCACACGCCCCGCCACCTCTGCCTTCACAGATCTCAGCCTGGCCGATGCCAGACAACTGAGCACATCTATAGTACGCGCAGTCTGCCTCAGGGGAAACACAGGCTGCCGCGCGAGGAGCCTGCCGAGGAGCTGGTCTCACTGCAGAGCCCCCGGGGCAAGGGGTGGGCAGCCGACCGGAGGATGAATGGACTCCGAATGGACGCAAGTGCTGCAGGCAGAGGGTGGGGGACGGCAACGAGCAGCAGAAGCAGCAGGCCGTAGCAGCGTGCATATAGGAAAGAGCCACAGGTGGCAGTGGTGGCAACCATGCCTCGAAACCAAGTTCAGGCGGCCAGAGGACATGGGCTGAGTCTGGACTCTGGAGGGAAGAGACTAGGTCTAGTCTCGACTCCAGTGTGAAATCAGACATGAACTGTGGACATCGCAGGGACTGAGGTAAGTAAAGGAGGCATTTGTCCAAGGGCAAGGACTGAAAAGGTTAACGAACTGCGCGGTTCAGGAGAGGGGCGGCTCTTCTCTAGCCATGTTCCCTCCCAGCAAGAGTTAGTGCAGGATACGGCTCCTGCTCCCACATGCACAGCATCGGGCAGTGAATGGTCTCTGCGGGCTGTCGGGTAGCAGTGTCCTCCTCTCAGAAGACTCCAGGCAAGGAGGGCATTTGCCTGACAAGCACAGGCCTAGAACTGGCCCTAGCACCACAAAACAAGGAACAGAGGCTTGGCACCGCCTAACTGCCGCATGGAACCCCTTTTTCATACAGCTGCGGCTCTCTTGCCAAGGCCTGGCTTCTCCTTCCACAGGGAACCACTGCCCACCTGCACACAAGAGGGCGGCCTCCTCCTCACTGTAGTGCTGGTCACCTCCACCACTCAGGCTCTTGCCAAGCAGCTCTCTACTGCTGGGCAGTCGGCCTCTCAACGCTGAGCCCTGAGCAGTTTGTCCTCTCAACACTGAGCCCTAGGCAGTCTGTCCTCTCAATGCTGAGCCCTGAGCAGTCTGTCCTCTCAACACTGAGCCCTAGGCAGTCTGTCCTCTGAATGCTGAGCCCTGAGCAGTCTGTCCTCTCAACGCTGGCTGTGGTACATTTTTTGTTGTAACTAGCACATGTTTGATAAATAATGGAGAGCATTTCAATTTTGTTAAGGTCTGTGATGGATCTTTAGAAACTGAACAATGTTAACTAACAAGAATCCTGTGATTCAGACTTTTTAAAGCAATACTTAGATCCTCTGAAATAAAAAGATATGGGACTAAACAATCACAAATGCAGGGATTCCAAACCTAACTGAGTATCAACATTATCTAGAAAGCCCCACCCCAGCCAGGTCTGGTAAGAACCTACTGGGAGTTGGCCTTAGAATTAATTCATGGCTTTTAATTAGCAACCTAGGTAGTTCTGTGGCAGGGATCCTTGGATTATCAGCTAGGGTCCATTACCAGTTTCCTCAATCCCATCGACAAGCCTGCCCAATGGTGCACTAGCTTCCTGCAGACAAGAACTCACCCAGCACCGTACATTCCAGAAGTAGCTTCCTCGGGAGTGCCCGTCATCTGATAAAGTCGGGGCATGAAGGTAAGAGTGCTGACTCAGACTCACTAGAATTCAGGCTTTGACTCTAAGCAGCCCTATAGCTTTTTACAAATGACTCAGTCCTTGTACCTTGCCCCTTACCTTTACAGTAGGAAAAAAACAACACTACTTACTCTCACAAGAGAGTGGGGACTCTGATCGCTGTAAGTTCGAGGCCATCCTGAGACTACATAGTGAATTCCAGGTCAGTCTGAGGTACAGTGAAATGCTACTTCCAAAAAAAAAAAAAGAAAAAAGAAAAAAGAAAAGAGTGTGAGAACTCTGAAGGAGTATAAATGAAACTCAACTGGGCAACAGCCATCGCTGACTGAATCATTCGTGTTTAAGGCTTTCACTTGTGCTAAAACTCACAGCTGAGTTCACTTGTGCTAAAACTCATAGCTGAGGTCACACCATTACAACGCACAAGCATACAGAACACACATCACTATTTAACAACCTTGCGTGCCTGTGGGGGCGTCTTTATGCAATTTTAAATTTTAACACAAAACAACATGTTTCTCATTTTCTTCCTGTAGACCAGTATTTTGCAATAATATGGGTCAAACAGGCATTGTGTGTGACATTACCCGCGTTCCGTACGTGTGACATACAACGTTCCTTGAGATCAGCCTGAGCTACTTTCTCAAGCCCTGTCTCCCTCTGCTGGTGTCCAGGAGGAAGTCAATCCCTTAGTTAACCAAGCTCGGCAACAGCTCTGTTCTTGGAACTCAGGATGGAAACATCTGTGGTTTAAGGCCACTTGAGGAAGAGAAGGCGCCCAGGGGGCTGCTGGACAAGGGGAAGCTGAGGGACAGGGCAGAAGGGCGGAGAAGTGGGGGAAAAGGGAAGGAGGGAGGAAGAGGAGAGCAAGGCCCACATGTGCTGTTCTGGTTCTTGACAGCTGTCAACTTCTTGGCTCCAGTGACTTTTAAAATTTTTTTGAGGTAGGGTCTTGCTCTAGCCCAGGCTGACCTGGAGTAATTTCTTCAAAATAAGAAATAGTCATCTCTGTTCAATTTTATAATTTTATTTGAAATTAAAACCACAAAGACCCAAGCCGAACACGCGAACGAGGAGAACAGGGCAGTGGCTAGACAGAAGCCTGAGGTCCGCAAAGGAACGGACCCTGAGCCATGGCCACCAGGTCCGTCCCCAACCACCCTCCTCGCACTTGGTGTGGCAAGCAACCTGCCCCGTGGCCAACGGGAGGTGGTTCTTTTGCTCAGTCCCATGCACGGGGGTTAGGTACTGTCCCAGACAACCGGGAACTCATAAACTAGCTTAGAGGGTGGGACAGAAAGAGCTAAGTACATACAATATGGACTGAGAAACCCTGGGAAGCCAGAGAGAGGAGGAACTGGGGAGCGTTAGAAGTGACACACACTTTCAGGTGTGGGTCTTGCTAGAATACCACGCCTGCTATGCTCGATGTAGCGGTGGACATTTGAGGCTGGACAGAGTTCAAAAGTGGACACCAAGTGCCACCATTCCATAAATATTTAAAAAGGGCTGCACTCTGCTTGGATTGAATTTTATATCGTCTCTCCTCAGCATACTGAGAAGAGTTGAGCATGACACTCCAGCAAAACCTGTTCTTTTTTCAGGCTCCAGGCACATACAATTTCGGGTGTGTCAGGATCACAACAAAGCAGAAATGTTCAGGACTTCGCCCTGGCAAAATCATTCTGATCACTGACTGTGATTTTAGCAGACAGAAATGAAAGAGCCTACGGCTGTCACCCCCCAACAGACTGACTGCTGTTGCTCCTGCCATTTGTACCCAGTTCTCAACATGCTCAAAAAAGGAAGTACTGGGGCTGACTTCTGATCTAGGGCTCTAAGAGAAGCCGGCCGAGGAAACTGCTGTCTGCAGTATTAGCTCAGGGATAAGACAACAGGAAAACACGGACACCTAGATGCTACTGGATTTTTCCCCCCTCCAATTATACTGGGATGTCAATGCTCTATTAATAATATTAGTAATTACTATTAGTAATTACTGAGCTGCAGGCTGAACTTACAGCTTGTCCACTCTGCCCCACACGGAGGAAACGGCGCTCCATACTGGCGGCAAGAACACCAGAAGAGCTGACTGTGAGAAGGGCTCTCTCTTTCCCTTAGCAAGGAACAAAGAAGGCTGTTAAAAGTCAGTATTATTCGCAGCAGTGACCATTCCAGGACCACTTACTTAGAGCTTCTAACGGAAACAGCCCTATACTTTTCATACTATCTCACCTTTGGGTGCGCTCAGATCAAACATACTTTCTGGTATTCTGAGAAGCACCTTTTATGTTTACCTATATTAGATGTTTGGTTTAGCGCTACGATTATTGGTCATACCTGTGATTTTTGTCCTCTCTGCCATAATCATTTATTCACTAGGAACTGGAAGAAAATGACAAACATCAGTAAAACAGGCTTAGATTTAGGATCGCTCCACCCTAATGTTTTTCCCCACCTCTGTGAGCAGTCCAGGCTGCCCTCAAACTCAAAGTCCTACTGTTCTTGCCCTAGGTCCTTTCATCACACCTGGGTACCATATTGTCTTTGAAATTTATTTTCTTGGGTTGGAAACATGGCTCATTAATTAAAGGTACACTTGCTTGTAAAGCCTGCCAGCCCTGGGTTCAAAGTGGCACATGCATCTGGAGTTTGCCTGCAATGACAAGAGGCTCTAGTGTGCCCATTTCTCTCCTTCTCTTTCTGCTTGCAAATAAATAAATAGTAAAAAAAAAAAAATTAAAAAAAAAACTCACTTGGTGCGCATGTGTGCAAGTCAGAGACACCTTTCAGGCAGGTTCCTATCTTCCACCTCATTTGAGGCTGGGTCTCCATCTGCAAGCTTCAAGCAGACTCCTGTGCCCACTTCCCTCCTTGCTTACAGACTACAGAAGCCAGCCACATTTTATGTGGGTCTGTGGACCTAAACTCAAATACTCAGAGCTGCATGGCAAGCGTTTTCTGTACTGAGCCCATCTCCCCGGTCCCTTCTTTTTAATGCCTAAACACTTGGTCACCCACCAGATCTACATGGTGAGACCCTATTGCTAAAGATGACCCAGGCTGCAACCCCAGGACACTGAGAAATCAAGCAGGAACTGAGATGGAAGCCAGTATCCTGTTGGCTAGCCCTCATGAGCTGATGGGGACAATGGTCAACAACACCATGAACAAGCTGGGGATCCAGCCAGGCAAGATGTGCTCACCTGTGCAACAGTGCACACAGGCTACAGAGGTAATCAGCTGCTCTCTGATTGGACACGAGAACTGGTCAGTGGGAGAAAACACATACCTGGTACTGAAAACCGAATCAGAAATCTATGGATAGGAATCTCATGCACTCTAGAAGGGCGTTATCACTGTTCTTTGGCTAAAATGAGAGAGTATGCCCATTAAAACGTCTTCTAGCCAGGTGTGGTAGCGAACGCCTTTCATTCCAGCACTCGGGAGGCAGAGGTAGGAGGATCGCCATGAGTTCAAGGCCACCCTGAGACTACAGAGTGAATTCCAGGTCAGCCTGGGCTAGAGTGAGACTGCACCTCGAAAAAAAAAAAGTCCTCTAAATGTCTAAGTTTATCCGCTTTGATTCATGCTGCCCTCACTCTTGGTTAGAGAATCTGCATTATACAGATGGCAACAAATACTGGGGAGACACAACACCTACCAATATGACAAAAAATAAAAAAAGCCAGCTGTCTTTGTACCAAGAGCCAAGCCACCTCTATCACACTTGCTCAGGCCACTGAAACCATACAGAGGCGGCAGCATACTAAATCTGAGCTGCTCTCACAGCTGAGAGCCTGCTCCACGGAGATGATGGCAGACACGGCGGAGGCTCAAAACTCCAAAACAGAACAGCTGAGGCTGTTGAGAGCTCAACACTAAAAGTAGACTTGTAACACCTGCTCCAAGGCTCAGGGAACACTGCAGAAGAGGGGGTGCAGGAGTATCCTGAGGCAGTGTCCCCCACATCCACAGAGACTGACTGGTGCATTCATGACCCCAAAGTGATGATGACCACAGTAAAGAGAGCCCTCGGTGAGAAGGGAACATGAGAGGACAACCCAAGGGAATGTGGCCTACATGCACTATGTTCATCCATCTCTCATGGACTTTTCCACTAATCATGATACAATCTTAAAATTCCAGCCTAGCACCCACAATTCTCCAGGAGCAGACTCAGAGGGCAGAGGAGGGCTCACAGTGCCTACACACACAAAACCTGCTTGCTGAGAAGCAGGTTCACTGTGAAAGCAGCTCAGTATACGGCCTTTAGGCGCATAGCAATCACGGAGTTGCTCTGGTGTGCTCTAGGCGAGTCTTGGCATGTTTCCTGCCCGGCCTTAAGTATGCCTGTCTTACTCTCTACTGTCTCTCAGTAGCTTCTCGCCCTAAAGTTCAGGTTCTATTTGTTCCCTCTGTGTACCTCCTCCCCTACTATCTCGACATCTTCCTGTGAAAATTCTACTCTCTGTAACATTCCACTCTCACATTATTCAGGAAACTTACTTACTGAAACTCTCATTCTAGCCTCTTTAATTTGGATAAATTTCTTTTGGTCGGTCAGTCACGACTCTTAAGACTCATGGCAGTACCCTTTTGCTTAGCTACCTGCTCAACCTCTTTGCCTCAATCTCTGTCACCTTAGTGCTGGGATTACAGATATGTACCACCGTACAAGGCTGGAAAATATTATTTACAGAAATGCTGGCTATGTTGTCATGTAACAAGCTTACTACTATTACATGAACGAATTATTAGTTACTGCTGGGGATCAAACCCAAAGACTTGTACATGCTAGGAAAGTGCTCTCCCACTGAGCTACATCCCTAGTGCAAGATGTGGAGTCCTAAAAAGCCAAGTTTCTCCGACTGTCAAGAATCCAAGCTTCTGGGAGCTGGAAAGATGGCTAAGTGCATAGATGGCTTGTCATGCGAGTGAAATGATCTGAGTTCAAATCCCCAACGCCTACGTAATTGCTGGGTGGCCATGGCAGTCACCTGTAATTCCAGCACTGGAGAGATGGGATTTCCTAGAACGGGCAAGTTCTGGACTGAGTGAGAGACCCTGTCCTCTACGTGCACACAAGTGTGCACACACACATGGAAACATGCACACACACCATACACATGCCAAAAAAATATCAACTCCGGCTTCCACACGTTAGCTGTCATGAATGCGCTGCTGGCTGCCGGTCTGGGTTACGTGCATCCCCACTACTCAAGGGCAAAGGAGAGATGCCCGGTTCTGGTGAGGGCATGGGGCACCGTCACAGTCACAAACCAAAGCACGGCCGCAGGGCTCAGAAAACTTCAGTCACTTGCCACTGAGTTCCAAAAAGAAGAAGTCCAACTCCTGGCCACAGGCCTGACAAGTCCTGCTGCCTAAGTCTCAGGCCCCTGCCTTACCACGTTTGGCTCCAAGCCAGCGGTGGCCGTTTTTCTTTATTCTCCCCCTTCCCGCCGACTCCGCTAAGCTTGCTCCCAGCCGGGCGGGCTCCCTCCTCTCTCCCCTCGGAAGGCACTTCTCGGACCTCCAGAAGGCTGGACACTTCCTCCCTCACTTGGACCCGTCCACCTATCTTTAAAGCACTCGGCTACCGCCTCGGGTCACCCCGCGTGCTCGGCTCCTTGAGGGTCTCCTCCGGCCCCCACGTCGCGCCTGGCAAGGATGGAGGCCCCCCGGGAGCGGGCGCGGGACCGCCTCCGCAGCCGCAGGTCCCGCCCGCGCTCGCCCACGCCGAGCCGGCCTCCGCCCAGGGGCGCGCCCTCCCCAGCCCGCTCCACGTCCAACTCACCCGCTCCGCCCGGGTCCCCGCAGCCCGGCACCTCCCACCCCCGAGTCCGCACGGCCCGGGCGCAAAGCCGCGCTCCTTCCGCCTCCTCCCCCGCCCCCCGCGGCGCGCGACCCGGAAGCGCTCTGGAGCCGGAGAGCCCGCCCCCCGCGCTCTGCAGCGAGTACTTCCGGGGCGGGCGGAGCGGCGCTGCGCGGCGAGTCGGCGGCGGTGTTGGTGGTGAGGGGGGCGCTGCGGGGCTCCCGGGACTTCCCGGGCCGGGGAGGCGGGCGCGGGGAGGACGCGGGCGGGCGCGGGGAGGACGCGGCGGCCCCGGGCGCTTGTTTGCCGCCGGGCGGGGAGCGTTGGTGCCGGGGGCAGCGCGGCGCCGGCGCCGGCCGCGAGGATGTCGGCCGCTCTTCTAACTCCCGCTGCTTTGGGGGCACGCGAGTCAGCATCTGGGTGGTGTGTGTCTCTGTCTGTCCGTCTGTCTGCGGTTGTGTTCCTTAACAGAAGGGGCGGGGGATCCCCTCAGATTTACTTTTCCAGTCGTGGAGTCATTGGGATCTTTTCTCCAGCATTTGTGAGGACGGTGCGCACTGACGGTGAAAATGCCCGGAAAACTTAGAAAAGTATCAAGTATATTGCAATCCCATATGCCTGATACACGCACACGCGTATGAAATCTACAGTCTGTGTGATTATATGTATTTATAGCATAATTATGTGTAACATATGTATTAGGCTTTGATTTATTTATTTAATAATTTTTTCCGAGGTAGGGTCTCACTGTGGTCCGGGCTGACCTGGAATTCACTATGTAGTTCCAGGCTGGCCTCTAAGTCAAGGTGATCCTCCTGCCTCTGCCTCCCGAGTGCTGGGACTAAAGGCGTGCGCCACCACACCAGGCTAATTTTTTTGTTTTTTCCAGGTAGGGTCTCTCATTCTAGATCAGGTTGACCTGGAATTTACCCTGTATTCTCAGGATGGCCTTGAACTCATAGTGATCTTCCTACCTTGGCCTCCCAAGTGGTGGGATTAAAGGCAAGAGCTACCACGCCCTTATTTTTATTTTATTTACTTGAGAGAGATAAAGAAATAGGCAGGTAGAAAGAGAGAATGGGCATGCCAGGCCCTCCAGCCACTGCAAACCAACCTCAGATTTGTGTGCCTGCCCCTTGTACATCTGGCTTAGGTGGGTCCTGGGAAATTGAACCTGGGTC
Organism: Jaculus jaculus; assembly: GCF_020740685.1. Lineage (NCBI taxonomy): Eukaryota > Metazoa > Chordata > Mammalia > Rodentia > Dipodidae > Jaculus > Jaculus jaculus. The sequence goes on along the minus strand of NC_059107.1, from coordinate 8,663,923 downwards.
CTTTGGCTTTGCAGGCAAGTGCTTTAATCCCTAAGTCATCTCTCCATCCCAGCTCTTTTTAAGTTCTAAATTGACTCAGAACAGGGTGGTGCAACCATGTTTAAAAACTTTTTCAGGTATCTGCAAGTGTAGGTCTGTGAATATGCCAGGATCTCTTGCCACTGCAAGCGAATGCCAGATGCTTGCATTCCATTTTGCATCTGGCTTTATGTGGGTACTGGGGAACCTAACCCACGCCTACAGGCTTTGCAAGGTAGCGCCATTAGCTGCAGTGACATCTCCCCAGCCCCCAGCTGTAGCCATTCTGATCACGCCGAATAAGTAGCCGTCACCACACAAAGATTGTCTTCTGGTGTAATGCCTGGCACTTTCTAGGTGCTCATTAAGTGTCACGCAGAAGAAAAGCTAAGGGTATCTGTTGTTTGACATTGTGGAGTAAGTTCTAATAAAGTTGGGTGAATTTACTCGATAGTTACATATATTTGCGTTCACCACACTCTTACTATAGGTTGTAACCTGGAGAGGGCATAAGGAGAAGATTGTAAATACATATCTGTCCATCTGCCAAAACGTTGACCTTTGTGCAAGAACCATGGAGTTACTTAATTATATAAGCCTTTATACTGAGTCAGACAAATTGCCTTGTTCTGTCTCCTGAGCTTGTTAACATGGTAGGAACGTAAAAGGTTTCCACTGTTGGTTTGTACGCCAGCTGGTACTCGCATGTGGACTTCTTTTCTCTTTGTGTGCAGTCATATCCCACACGGTCTAGGCTCCTTGCTCCCTGATGTATGAACTTCAGGCAACTGTGTCACACATCACTGAGCTTTCTTGGTTGCTGGCATTTCTATTTCTATTTCTATTTTTTTTAAATTTTTTTTTGGTTCATTATTTATTTATTTATTTGAGAGCGACAGACATAGAGAGAAAGACAGATAGAGGGAGAGAGAGAGAATGGGCGTGCCAGGGCTTCCAGCCTCTGCAAACGAACTCCAGACGCGTGCGCCCCCTTGTGCATCTGGCTAACGTGGGACTTGGGGAACCGAGCCTCGAACTGGGGTCCTTAAGCTTCACAGGCAAGCGCTTAACCGCTAAGCCATCTCTCCAGCCCTCTATTTCTATTTTTTAATCTGAGAGAGAATTGTTGTACCAGGGGCTCAGCCACTGCAATCAAACTCCAGTCGCTTGCCTCACCTAGTGGGCATGTGCGACCTTGCACTTGCCTCACCTTTGTGCATCTGGCTTACATGGGCTCTGAAGAGTTGAACGTGGGTCCTTAGGCTTCGCAGGCAAGTGCCTTAGCCACTAATCCATCTCTCCAGCCCTGTTGGCATTTTCATCTGCCAAAATGTTTTTTTTTTTAAATTTTTTTCTGTTATTCTTGTTTTTATTTATTTGAGAGAGACAGAGAGGGACAGAAAGAGGCAGATAGCGGGACAGAGAATGGGCACGCCAGGGCCTCCAGCCACTGCAAAAGAACTCCAGACGCATGCGCCCCCTTGTGCATCTGGCTAATGTGGGTCCTGGGGAGTTGAGCCTTGAACTGGGGTCCTTAGGCTTCACAGGCAAGCGCTTAACCACTAAGCCATCTCTCCAGCCCCAAAATCTTTTTTTTTTTTTTAATATTTTATTTATTTAAGAGAGAGGGAGAGAAAACGAGAGAGAATGGGCATGCCAGGGTCTGTAGCCACTGCAAACGAACTCCAGTTGCATGTACCCCCTTGTGCATCTGGCTGACATGGGCCCTGGGGAATCGAACTGGGGTCCCTAGTCTTCACAGGCAAATGCCTTAATTGCTAAGCCATTTCTCCAGCCCCCCAAATCATTTTAAGCAGCCTCACATGCGAACAGAGTCTAACCAGGTTAATGTAAATGAGTGAAGCAAGTTTGGAAGCTGATCAGGCTGGTAGAGGACAGCTGTATCTAAAAGGGCCTGATCGCCACCCAACATCAAGTAGTTTTTACCCCGTCAAATCTGGGCCCCGTGTGGCCAGATCTTTCAATTTTATAAGGGAAGGTTATAAAGGACGCTTGTATTAATAGGAAGACTAGTTTTATAAATGTTAACTATTTTAAAGAAAGTCTAAACACTGCAGGCCAATTGAAGACATCTGAATGTTCACTCAGTGATCAAATCCCCAGTTTGTGATCACTGGCAGGCTTATTTCAGGTACATTGTGTGAGTTCTTTCCTGTTGCTTCAGAGACGCCTTCCTGTCAGTTCTTTGAGCCTATTTTGTATGTGTTTGAGTCATTGTGCTGTCCCCAGACTGCCTTAGCAAACGCCTTTTGTAGCGCATCCGAAACATTACAGCGACATGAGCTAGAGTAGTTCTGTCCTTAGTGCATATCTAAACGTCTCTATACATACCTGGCATGCACGTGTCTATATTGATAGCTGAATAAGGTGTGCTTATATGATGCCTGGCATGTATGTGCATATGTATGTGTGAGATACATTTATTCTCTGTAGAGGTACCGATGGTATCTTACCTTTGAGTGTCAAGGACTAGGTACTTTTGGGAGGAATTGAATTGGGTAACATTGCTACTCAAAGCTGACCCGTTGGTCCAGTGGGTGTAGATACGGTCGGTTCTCCCCTAGCCTTCATGAGGCCAGGGCTTTGAGCTGCAGCACTATCAGAGTGTAGCTTATTTGCCTTTTGATTCCATCAAATGGTTCAGTTGGCAACACAGGGTTGGTGTATTTGCAGTTAACATTAAAAAAATAAGCTGATCTGACAAAAACGTTATTTGATGCCTTTAAATAATCTCTGGAAAAATTGAGGCTGGACCACTTAATGATTAAGATTTTTGAAGGACAGCAGTAAAAGGAAAAAAAAAAGATAACTGGAACCTCATCAAAATGAAAAATTTTCTTGGCGAAAGACCCCATGATCACAGGTTTATGGCCACAATCACATGGAGGTTAAAGCCGGAATATTGCCATGAGTTGGAAGCTAGCTTGGGCTATAGTGTGAGATCTTGTCTCAAAAAAGAAACAGAACCGCCAGGATGGATGTGTTTATGATCTGGTGTCACAAGACCACCATCTTCACTGATGCCAAGGGATCAAGCACCGTGTTGGAGCTGAAGCGCATTGTTGAGGGCATCCTCAATCGGCTGCCCGATGGGCAGCGGCTGTACAAGGATGACCTGCTCCTTGATGATGGGAAAACGGTGGGAGAGAGTGGCTTCACCAGGCAGATGGTGAGACGGCAGGCCCCAGCCACAGTGGGTTTGGCCTTCCGGGCAGATGATGCTTTTGAGGCCCTGCACACTGAGCCAGCCCTTCTCCAGCTCTCCTGAGCTTCCAGATGTGGTGAAACCTCAGGACTCAGGAGGCAGTGCCAATGAGCAAGCTGTGCAGTGAGGGCCCCAGGCCCACTTTGAGGCCCTTTCCTCCCTACCCCCAATTAAAAGAGATCTGGGTGTCTGCCTGGTTGTTGCTGCCTCTTTCTGTGCCCTCCTTCCCAAGTCCAGGCATCAACCTGTGATGGGTCCTACTCCGTCTCCCACCCCCTTTCTTCAGGCTTGTGCCAGATTGCCTGCCATGCTGCCAGCTGAAAACGTATCCCCAGACTGCCACCCACACTAGCCAGATGCTGACTGAGAACTAAAGACCCAGAGCCCCGAGCCAGCCTGTCTGGATAGAGAGAATGCATCACGCTAGCCCACCACGCTCAGGAGACTTTTTCCTGCCCCACGTCTGTCTGGATGTCAGAAAAGACCATCTTTGCAAAACACGTTCTGTGAGAACCACAACCTAGAGGAATGAATGAGTCCTCTTCCCAATCACTTGCAGCTTGGGCACTGGTGATCACAATTAAAGTTAGTTCCCCATCCATTTCTGTATTTCCACACCTAAAAAAATAAAATATACAGAACCCCCCCCTCAAAAAGAATCACAAACAGGTGATGAAAAATAAGCTATGGATTGGAATTTTATCCCATCTGTGGGATAGGCAAAACCACATATTAAATCCAGGTTATAAAGCACTCTTAAAACACTTTGGCCACAAACACGTGGGCACCTGAACACACGTACACACAGCCCCCCTTGCACATGCAGATGTACAGTCATGTAATAGTATCATATTGGAGACTGCAGGAGACTGTGAATGGACATAAATTGTGATGTATATATATTATGAGATACTACCCCAAAATAAAAGGGAACTTTTGACACGCTCAAAGTGGACTGAAGGAACTTGGGCCGAGTGCAGAGTCACTTGATGCATTTACGTCACTCTGAAATGACAATTTCAGGGTCAGAAAACATCAGTATTTGCTTGTTAGGCTGAAAGACATATGGGACGTGTTTGTGGCTATGGAAGGGATGGCACCAGGGATCCTGGTGATTGAATTGTTCATTGTCGTCATGGTCACTGGAGTCCACGCACTTGGCCACTTGGACCATGAATTTTGCATCTGAAGTTTCAACCAACTACAGATTGAAAACATTCCAAAAGAAGTTCTTCTGTACTGAACTTGTACAGGCTGTTTTTAATCATTGTTCCCTGAAGAACATGGTCTAATACCCACACAGCATTGCCATTATGTTAGGTACTGCAAGTAGTGCAGAGGCGATTAAATTATATGAGGAACTATCCATTGATTATGTCCAAGTACTACGAAGTTGGGATTCAAAGTGGGACTTTTACCGCAGTCGGCACATGCCTTACTGCCACAGTACTAATCCCCAGCAGTAGATAGATTTCATTAAGCATATAGGCTGTCTTTACACTCCGCTGTTCTGGTCTTCTAAAAAAGTATACCATATGACGAACTTGACCACTGCATGTTTTCACCAAGAGCAGAGGGGGTCCTGGGAACCAGTTTCCTGCAGAAAAGATAATAATAAATGCTATAGAGCTAATGCACGTGCAGATGGGTGCGTTTAAACCTGTTCTTATCCAAGTAAGAGCGGTGGAGCACATCCTGCCATTCTTGTGTTTATTAGTGGGGGAAAAGGGTGAAGGTGTATGAGATCTCTGTATTACATTAGCATGTGCATCTGGAAATCTCAAAAGGTGTAAACACATAGTTTATAGCAAAGTAACCTCACAGGTAAACTTTTCTTGGGCTCTGTTTTAGCAGGTGATGCTATAATCATGTCGGACAGAGATGACACAGACGCTCCAGAGACAACTGACGCAGCTCCTCTACTCGAAGATGGAAACTGTGAGCCAGCTGGGAAGACTGAGGCTGTTGAGCAAAGCGTCCAGCTGGAGAGTAAATCAGAACCTGTAGCTTCCACTCGGAAAAGACCAGAGCTCAGGCCCTCTGGTGACCTTGGGATGCCAGAAGCTCACCCTGCCCAGGTACCATAGCTGTAACCAAAGCACAATGTCTGCTGAGATGCTGGAGTCGAGAAGTCGTGGGTGAACAGTGGTTTGGGAGCACGGTCACTTCAGGACTGTGCTTCCCGTGGAAAGCCTGAAGGGGGTTCCGGCATGGGCTCTTCACCATTGCTGCCCTGGCTGCGCAGCGCTGCATGCCTGCTGCACTGACCGGCCCCCCAAGCACTGCATTTCTGTCGGCAGACAATATGTATCCACCTATACTGTGGCTAGGAATTAGTTGCCTCATTTATACACTGAGTCTTCTCTAAAGTTTCCATTTTCTTGTGTCTTGTTTTTGGGAAAAAATAGGAGACGGTTTCCAAAGATGTACCGCAGACCGGATGGGGTTATTGGGGCAGCTGGGGCAAGTCCTTGCTGTCCTCCGCCTCAGCCACTGTCGTGACAGTAGGTAAGGCCATCGTCACTGCGTTATTGTTGTGCATGTGTCTTACAGGCTCAATTCTTCATGCTGGTTCAGAGATTCAGCTTGTTTCAGGATGACTGGTAAAATAGTTACTTTCTCATTGCTGGGACAAAACACCCACCCAGAAGTGGCTAGTGGGAGGAAAGGGTTTATTTCAGCTTACGGTTCTGAGGGAAGTTTCATCATGGTGGGTGGGGCAAGAATAGCAAGAGCAGGCATCAGGGTGCCACATCTTGTCCCATCAGTTGGGAGGTGGCAGCTATAGTGAGCTAGTTAGCACCAGCAAGGGGAGCCTACCTCCAGTGACATCTTCTCCAGGGTCTACAACTGTCTCACGTTGCCACCAGCTGGGAACCAAGTGTGAGGCTGAATCACAAACACATGGGATGATCAGGAACATTTTACATCCATACCACCACAGCCGGTCATGGGCGGATGCACACTACCACTAGAGCTTGTACAATTTTTGTATTAGAAAGTTGAAGTCTAGGGAGAAGCTTATTCCTTGTGATAAAAAAATCAGTGTTTTTTTTTTTAATTGTTCTTCACTTTTGGTAATGACATATCCCAAGAATTCTTTCTTCTAAAAAAGTGTTTTATTAACAAATTCCATATGGATACACAATGCACCCTAATTATAATGCCCTTCTGCCACTCTCCTTCCTTATATCCCCCTCCACTGAACTCCTTTCTTACTAGTCCCTCTTCTGTTTGATGTTGTCACCCCCCCCCCATATTATGCAGATCTTGTGTAGGTCCCCTCAGCTAGTGTGCTTTGTTCATGGAAGACAGCATTCCAAAGCACTCCTGCCCTTCCTTTCTGCCATCTCTTCCACAATGGTCCGTGCACCTTGGAGGTTGTGATAGAGATGTCTGTCAGTGTTCCACACTCCACTTGTCATTTCTTTTCAGCACTATGATTTTTGAGTCACCTCCAGTGGTCACCAGCTTCTGAAAAGAGAAGCTTCTCTCAGCACAAGTGAGAGGAGGGTTTACACATGAGCATAAGCATAGGTATTGGGGGGCGGTCTGGCAGACAACATATTTGCTTAGGCAGACAGCGCCCACCCCACCCACACCACGACTTATGATCTTACTGGGTTTTCAGAACCAGGCATAAATTTATTCCCATGGAGTAGACCTCACATTCAATCAGAGAGCATTTGGTACCTCATAACAGGCATGCTACCATTGTACCAGTTGACATGTTTTGGCTGGCTGGCCAGCTGTCTAGCTTGCTGGTTATAAGTATTTTTGGTGACTTATCTTCCCCGACAGGCTGCGTGGCTCTTTCTAGCACCATGCCAGCTACTCAACAGGGAGGAGGCTCCCAGCTCAGCTCCAGCTTGATTTCCTAGTGTCCTGCAGCTTAAGTACGTGGTGTCTTTAGTAATAGGGTCTGGTCGTCTAGTTCTGATGGGCAGCCAAGAGCCTTGGCCACAGCCTGTCATGTTTCAGGGCACCAGGACCTTCCCTGACAACAGCTTGCTGGGAGACATTCCACCCCAGCACTGACGTTTGAAATCTTTGGCTTTGGGGTATATACCCATGGGCTCCTTCTGCCCATGCGCTCTTCTTTTTTTTTTTAACACGCACACATGTTTATTAGTGAAGTAGGCTTCCATATGGCTTACTCATGACCTTTTTTTTTTAAGTTATTTATTTATTTGAAGCGACAGACACAGAGAGAAAGACAGATAGAGGGAGAGAGAGAGAATGGGCGTGCCAGGGCTTCCAGCCTCTGCAAACAAACTCCAGACGCGTGCGCCCCCTTGTGCATCTGGCTAACGTGGGACCTGGGGAACCGAGCCTCGAACCGGGGTCCTTAGGCTTCACAGGCAAGCGCTTAACCGCTAAGCCATCTCTCCAGCCCTACTTATGACCCTTTTAAGTTTGGTTAACCCTCCTCCCATCCTCTCTTCTCTGTTCCCCTCCCATGGTCCTGCTTATTACAATATTTTATTATTAAAATATGTCTTTTGATTGTTATTTTTAAAATATGCAGGATTTCAGTTTGAGTTTTGGTTTGTTTCTTTAGTTTTGGCTATTGTTTTTCTCATTAGGACAAGGTATTTCAAGTGTCATTGAGAAAGCAGAGACTTCTCTTGGGATCCCTAGTCCCAGTGAAATTACAACTGAAGTCAAGCATGTGGCCGGTCAGTATATCAAAACATAAAGGTCTAGAATTTTGGACTGAAATGGAGTGGTTGAATTCTTTTTAAAAAAATTAATATTGTTATTTATATGCATGAGAGAGAGAATATGATTGTGTATGGAGGCACTAGGGTCTCTTGCCACTGCCAGTGAACTCCAAAAACATAAGCCACTTTGTGCATCTGGCTTTTATAGGTTCTGGGGAATCGAACCTGGTTTGGCAGGCTTTGTAAGCAAGCACCCTTGAACACTGAGCTCTTTACTCAGCCTAAACTCGTCTTTACAGTAGATCTTCACTGAGTATCTAACACTTGGGACACTGCAGCACTCTGGGGAGGAAGGGCGTTTGCACTCTGTGGGGCCAGTGTTGTACAGCCATTTGTTTGTTCTGTCACTGTCTGCATCAATGGACTGATCTCCAAGGACTGTGTGAACATTGAATAATGAGTCCATAAACAAAGAATGTGAGGATTGCTAAGCATTTTGCTTGGTGTAATTTAAGTATGTGGCCAGCAAAATTTGAATAGAATGGCATGGTGAGATCAAAATATTTTAGTGTATTTTGGGGAAGCAGAGGTTTTTTTTTTTCCTCTTTTTTTTGTATTTGGAATTTTGTGAAGGTAAAGTGTTTTTTTTTCTGGAGGTTTGTCTCGATCAAAGGAAAGCCTTCTCCACTTAACCATGAAGGACACATTCATCAGGATTCAGGAGGGTCAGGGACCCAGAAAGGAAAAACCTTTTAAGACCTTATTTACATGAGAGAGAAAATAAAAGAAGGAGAATAGACTTGCCATGATCTGTTGCTTCTGCAAATGAACTTCAGATGCATGTGCCACTGTGCATCTGCCTTTATTTGGGTACTGGGGAATCAAACCCAGGCCATAAGGCTTTGCAAGCAAGAGCCTTAACTGCTGTAGCTTTATAATTTTATGTTGTTATAGATACACAGTTATGTTTATAGGAGATGTACTATGTATATATGTATTAGGTATATGCGTATTATGTTTATGGGTAGTCAATAAAACAATGTGACATACAAAGAAAAGTTCCTGTATCTATTTGAATAATTGGGATATAAAAATATTTTCATTACTCAAAAAAAGTTCCTTCTCGGGCTCCTGTAGTTACTCTGTTCTGTGTCCTCACAGCCCTGATCTGTTTTCTATGCTATCATTTTATCCAGAAGATCATATTACAGATCATTCTGTATTTGGCCTGATTTTTGTATAGATCAGTAGTTTGTTCCAAAGACTCGATACTATTTTTGCAAAGAAATAAGAGTAAAAAAGCTGTTTACTTTAGTTTTCATTTTAACATAGACAAATAGCTTAAAATAATATGTAAAAAGGCCTGAGGTCCTGAGTGTAGTATGCTAATAAAGCAAAATAAATAATGAACCTTCCTTTCCTGTTTACACATCCCCTACCATTTGCAGGAGAAACAAATGCCAAAGAGAATGAAAACTCCTCATCTGTGGCTGGGCCGTTTGGTGTGTTCTCGACCATCTCCACGGCTGTTCAGAGCACTGTTAGTAAAGCGGGGGGTGGGGGCTGGTTCTCTCACTGTTCAGAGCATCCTTAGTAAAGTTGGGGGCTGGCTCTCTCACTGTTCAGAGCACCGTTAGTAAAGTAGAGGGGCTGGCTCTCTCACTGCTCAGAGCATCATTAGTAAAGTGGGGGGCTGGCTCTCTCACTGTTCAGAATACCTTTAGTAAAGTGGGGGGCTGGTTCACTGTTCAGAGCATCATTAGTAAAGTGGGGGGCTGCTTCTCTCACTGCTCAGAATACCTTTAGTAAAGTGGGGGGCTGGCTCTCTCACTGCTCAGAATACCTTTAGTAAAGTGGGGGGCTGGCTCTCTCACTGTTCAGAATACCTTTAGTAAAGTGGGGGCTGGCTCTCTCACTGCTCAGAGCATCATTAGTAAAGTGGGGGGCTGGCTCTCTCACTGTTCAGAATACCTTTAGTAAAGTGGGGGGCTGGCTCTCTCACTGCTCAGAATACCTTTAGTAAAGTGGGGGGCTGGCTCTCTCACTGTTCAGAGCACCGTTAGTAAAGTGAGAGGCTGGCGCTCTCACTGCTCAGAATACCTTTAGTAAAGTGGGGGGCTGGCTCTCTCACTGTTCAGAATACCTTTAGTAAAGTGGGGGGCTGGCTCTCTCACTGCTCAGAATACCTTTAGTAAAGTGGGGGGCTGGCTCTCTCACTGTTCAGAATACCTTTAGTAAAGTGAGAGGCTGGCGCTCTCACTGCTCAGAATACCTTTAGTAAAGTGGGGGGCTGGCTCTCTCACTGCTCAGAATACCTTTAGTAAAGTGGGGGGCTGGCTCTCTCACTGTTCAGAGCACCGTTAGTAAAGTGAGGGGCTGGCTCTCTCACTGCTCAGAATACCTTTAGTAAAGTGGGGGGCTGGCTCTCTCACTGTTCAGAATACCTTTAGTAAAGTGGGGGGCTGGCTCTCACTGTTCAAAGCATCATTAGTAAAGTGAGGGGCTGGCTCTCTCACTGCTCAGAATACCTTTAGTAAAGTGGGGGGCTGGCTCTCTCACTGTTCAGAGCATCATTAGTAAAGTGGGGGGCTGGCTCTCTCACTGTTCAGAGAATCATTAGTAAACTGGGGGGCTGGCTCACTCTTCAGAATACCTTTAGTAAAGTGGAGGGGCTGGCTCACTGCTCAGAGCATCCTTAGTAAAGTGGGGGGCTGGCTCTCTCACTGTTCAGAGCATCATTAGTAAAGTGGGGGGCTGGCTCTCACTGTTCAGAATACCTTTAGTAAAGTGGGGGGCTGGCTCTCACTGTTCAGAGCATCTTTAGTAAAGTGGGGGGCTGGCTCTCACTGTTCAGAGCATCTTTAGTAAAGTGGGGGGCTGGCTCTCACTGTTCGGAGCACCGTTAGTAAAGTGGGGGGCTGGCTCTCTCAGTGCATAGCTTTCTCCTTTCCCAAAGAAACCACAGGCACTCATGGTACCTATGGTGTCCAGCTCACGAGGACCAGTTACTTCTAGGGGTCTAGTAAGAGCCACGTGAGGGTGGGAGAGCTGGCATAGCAGTGAGGGGCGTGCCTGCGAAGCACGTTGCAGTCTCCAGGTCCCACAAAGGAGACGCAGTGATGCCAACGCAGTGTCGCACATGCACCACAGGGGCGCATGCATCTGCAGTTTGCAGTGGCAGAAGGCTTTGGTTCTGTCTCTGCCCCTTCCCCTCTCTCTCAAAATAAATTTTAAAAAAAGAGCCATATGAAAACTTGCTTTAATAAGCAGAATATAAGGTGAAGAGTTACAGATAGAATATTTTACAGACCTGGATGTCTAGGTTTGGTGCCCTAGAAGATGTTTCTGCTTTACAAAAATATTTTTCTCATAACTGCATATTTTTAAAAAATTATATAATTGCATACAAAAAATTAGGTTTAGGGTTGGAGAGATGGCTTAGTGGTTAAGGTGCTTGCCTGCAAAGCCTAGAGCTCATGTTCGAATCTGCAGGTCCCAGCCATGTAGCCAGATGCCAGCGACACAAGCACACAGTGTCACACACGTACCACAAAGGACGCACACGGCCAGAGTTCACGCGTGGTGGCTGGAGGCCTTGGCCCACCCATTCTTTCTCTCTCTCAAAAATAAATAAAATAAAATAAAATTAGGTTTCAGTATTTTGTCAAACAATTTTTTGGTTTACCTTCCTCCCTCTTTCCCTTTTCCTTTCCCTCCCATTTCCTCTCCACCAACTTCACCTCCTTTCATACTACATTCTTCCTTTTGTCCTCCCCCTTCTTGTCACTTCTTGTTCCCATCATGGTCTCCTCTCTCTAACCACAGCCCAGACTCATGTCCTCGTATTTATATCCATAAAACATTCAAAGTTATAAAGCAGAGAAGTATGTTCTTTTTGATAGATATTTGTAGAACTACACATGATTAGAACATTTTAAAAGGCATCATAGACCAATTTTTGCCAACTTTTATGCTTCATTTAAGTGGAATCACACAGTCTATGCCCTTTTGTATCTGGCTTTTTTCAGACATGTTTGTGTCAGTAGTTAGAGGGTCTGAGATAGAGGCTCTGAGACTAGTATGTGGGTTAATCAAGAACACTTAATTATTGGCTCTGAGCAGAGAGGAGTGTGGCTGAAGAGGGGTGGGGGAAGTCCAGGAAGGGTCTTCAGCCAGTCCTTAGATACGCAATATCGGTGTGGCTGTGGGTGATGCGCTGTTTAAAGGCACCAGTACAGGTGGCTGCTGGCACGCATAAGGGCTAAGGGAGAGGCAGAGGAAGGAAGGAGAGGGACAGAGAGAGAGTAAGAGAAATGGAAGAGAAAGACAGGGGGAGAGAGGTGTGCACATGTCCATTGAGTAGCAAGCTGAGGTGGATAGGCAGGAAAATATAAAGAGTATATGGGGGCTGGAGAGATGGCTCAGTGGTTAAGGTGCTTGCCTACAAAGCCTAACAACCCGGGTTCAGTTCCCCAGTTCCCATGTAAAACCAGATGCACAAAGTGGCACAAAGTATACCAGTTTTCTCTGTATCCTTTCTGTGCTTGCAAATAAATATTTAAAAAAATAATTAAAGCTGGGCATGGTGGTGCATACCTTTAATTCCAGCACTCAGGAGGCAGAGGAAGGAGGATTCCTGTGAGTTCAAGGCCACCCTGAGAATACATAGTGAATTCCAGGTCAGCCTGGACTAGAGTGAGACCCTACCTTGAAAAAAAACAACTATATGTGTGTGTGTGTATATATATGTATGTAATCTATATATATATACATACATACATACACACACATGCTCCTGTAGTAAAGGGGAAGCGAGAGGACAGAGAAAGGGTGTGGGAAATGGCATGAGCCCTTTTATTTCTGTGTCCTTGGAGCTTAGGGGCATAGCTGACTGGCCAGTGAGATGGGGGCTTGGGTGTGAGCTCAAGAGAGGAACCAGGATGTTGGGGTTCCCTGTGGAGCAGAGAGGGGCCCTTTGGAGGAAGACTTCAGTTTCATGTTGGGTGTAGGGAAGGGGCTCTGAGACGACAGTTTGTTCATGTTGCAGTGTGCATGTGTGCTTTCTTTGCTGTATCCCATGGTGTGACTGTCACACCATTCTGCAGTGGGTAAGCATGGAGGTCGTTTCCAGTTTGTAGATGTGCAAGTTGTGGTGCAGTGCATAGTCTGGTACATGTCCTCTGATCAACGCTTCGGCTGAGTGGTAACTGCAGTGCGTGGCTGGGTGGCTCTTTCCCAAGGTGCTTCTGCCTGGGTCACATCCCCACAGGTGATGTCTTGACGGTGGCTTCAGTGCTGCGGAGCTGTCACAGTGTTGGTGCTGCTGGCCACTTTCCCTCCGTTACTGAGAACCTCATGCACGCTAGGTGGCTGCTCTACCACTGAGCTAGATCCTCAGCCTTTTTTTTTTTTTTTTTTTTTTTTTTACTTTTTAAAATAAATTGCCCAGGTACTCCTGAACTTGATATTCTCTTGCCTGAGCTAGGCTCTGAGTAGGTGGAATGAGAGGTCTGTGTCACTCAGCCAGCATTGCCGGCTACTGCCAGACACTGATAGACACTCAAAGTATCTGCCCATCCTTTCTCAGTATCGCCGTAATGACGTGGTCTGTCTTTCCTAGGGAAAGAGTGTTATCAGCGGGGGCTTGGATGCTTTAGAATTCATTGGGAAAAAGACAATGGATGTAATAGCAGAAGGGGATCCTGGATTTAAAAGAACTAAGGGCTTGATGCACCGGAACGCTACTCTGTCTCAGGTACTGCTTTCTTTACCTGTTTGCTTTGTTTCTGCTCTGTTTTGTTTTTTGAGTGCTGGGAATCCCGGGGTGCACCTGTGTCTCCCCCCTCCCCCTGCAGTTTATGTTGAGCTGGGGATTGACCCAGGGCTTCATGCACATTAGGCAAACACTCCACCAACTGAACCACATCCCCAGCCTTATTTCTGGTTTTGTTTTTTTTTTTCCTTTGTTAGCTTTTGAAGAATTTCAGTGACTTTTTAATTAAGCATTTTTGGGAGTAAAAGTGGGTAGTGAAAGCTTTATGCATAGAAAAATGTCCGTCTGTGTTTGTTCCCTCTTTTCTTTCTGCAAGAGGCTTCTGTCATTTTAGTACAAAACCCTAAACCCTGTCAGAGCTGTTTATTAGATCAGTCTGGTCCAGAGAAACACCTGGCTCCGTGGGTGTTACTTACCTTGGCCAGCATCAGGTTATGTGCGATAACGTTTTTACTGCTGCTCCGAGCCTGTTGGATTTGGATCGCGACGCAAGGATGAAGGGCTGGCCTGGGCTGGCGCCTGCTCAGCTCTGCCTCCCTCCGCTCCTGAACCGGCTCCTCAAGCTCCTCACTGCTGCGCTGTAATACATCCATATCTTTCTAGGTTTTACGAGAGGCAAAGGAGAAAGAAGAACAGTGGACCTCCAGTGAGGTAACCATGGAAACAGACAAGAAACCTCATTATGGGCTTCTCTTTGATGAATTCCAAGGCCTTTCCCACCTGGAAGCTCTGGAGATGCTCTCCCGAGAAAGTGAGATCAAGGTAAAACCAGCCCTGAGGCCCTGCCAGAGTCAGGCTGCAGAGCTCTGGGAGGTGAAGCAACGCTTTAGTGCAGTGGCAAGAGAACTCTCACCAGAGCCAGCAGTGGCTGAAGAGAAATACAGTGACTCAAGTGTTTTTTTTTTTTGTGTGTGTTTTTTTTTTCTGTAAAATAACACAAAAAGACAGAATACCAAGAAGTCTTCCTGGCACATCTGTTATTTTCTTTTTACCTCAGCCTTTATTGTGTCTCAGTTCCTTGGCTTTAGCTGCTAAAATCTCTTGATGACCTAAGCTGCCAGTTTGTACATAGTGACCTACTCACCTTTTTATTTTTATTTATTTATTTGAGAGCAAAAGAGAGAGAGAGAGAGAGGCGTGCAGAGAGAGAGAGAGAGAGAATGGGTGCACCAGGGCCTCCAGGCACTGTAAACAGTCTCCAGACCCGTGCGCCCCGTTGTGCATCTGGCTAATGTGGGTCCTGGGGAATCGAGCCTCAAACCGGGGTTCTTAGGCTTCACAGGCAAGCGCTTAACCGCTAAGCCTCCTCTCCAGCCCACACGTGTTTTTTTTTTTTAATGAGAGAGAGCGAGCAAGACAGAAAGGATTGGCTCTGCATGGCCTCCAGCCACTGCAGTCGGACTGCAGATGCGTGCGCCTCCTTGTGCTCATGGTGACTTTACATGCTTGTGTTACCTTGTGTGTCTGTTTCACGTAGGACCTGGAAAGTCGAACACTGGTCCTTAGGCTTCCCAGGCAAGCACCTTAGCTAGTAAGCCATCTCTCCAGCCCAGGATCTGCTCACTTTTAACCAAGACTATTTCATTTCTCTTGATTTCCAAGCTAGTCTTAAGCACTGGTAATTTCCAGGTATCTCTGGCCTTTTGGAAATACAAGTTCTTCCTACCTTTTTGTAAAACTAGCTTCTTATGTGGTTTAAGGGTTAGGAGTCAGACCTAGAAATGCATGCCTGTAGTCCCAGTGGGCAGAAGGTTACAGCAGTATAATTAAGAGTTCAAGGCTAGCCTGGGCTACATAGGTAGACGCTGCCTCAGACACACACAGGTGCGCATACATGCACACACACCTACTTATACACATGCACTTAAAGATTCTTGGGGCTCAGCGGTTAAAGCACTTGCCTGCAAAGCCTAACAACCCAGGTTCGATTTCCCTGTATCCATGTAAAGCCAGATGCACAGAGTGGCGCATTTATCCAGAGTTCATTTGCAATGGCTAGAAGTCCTGGCATGCCCATTCTCTCTCGTAGTTACTCTCTGCTTGTAAATCAATAAATTATAAAAAAATTAAGGATTCTTGATGTAGTTTACCTTGGTTG
The DNA here is from genome assembly GCF_020740685.1 of Jaculus jaculus. Lineage (NCBI taxonomy): Eukaryota > Metazoa > Chordata > Mammalia > Rodentia > Dipodidae > Jaculus > Jaculus jaculus. The sequence continues at coordinate 8,648,144 of NC_059107.1, read as the reverse complement.
GTTAGCTCATAATTTGGAATTCAGGTTGACATGTGGTCTCTTCTATGTTTGAAATTTTTTCCCTTTCATACTTTTCTCAATGTGTTGTATTCTTATACCTGTTCAGGTGAAATCTATCCTTAATTCTCTGAGTGGACAAGAACTAGATACGATAAAAATTGAATTAGAGCAGTTGAAAGAAGCATTTTCCCTCGCAGACTTCTCTGAGGAAGAGGAAGAAGAGAAGCAAGGTAACGCAAGCCCGGGCATCTGAGCAGATGGGGAGGCTGCCTTGGCTGTACGCACTGCTCTGCCCTTGGAGTGCATTGTTTACTCTTAAGCACATTACTTTCCCTTGACTGGGCATTGACATGGTCAAGTAGACTTCTTGCCCATGCTCCCTCCTTCCTGCAAGATTTTATCTTAAAGCTCACATTCACAATCACATATACAATCAGTTGCTTCCCTAGTAGGAAAGGCTCATTTCATTCCCTTTCAAAAAAGGTTCACCAGCCAGGCATGGTAGTGCACACCTTTAATCCCAGCACTCAGGAAGCAGAGGTAGGAGGGTCACCGTGAGTTCGAGGCTACCCTGAGAATACATGGTGAGTTCCAGGTCAGCCTGGAGCTAGAGTGAGACCCTACCTTGAAAACAAAACAAAACATAAAAAGATACACCACTACTCTACTTTGAATACTCTATGTAACTGTTGATACTTCTGAGGGAAATACTGCCATGACAAAAGTAGTTGTGCTCACAGCTCCAACAATAAAAATGCTTTTTCTGGGCTAGAGAGATGGCTTAGTGGTTAAAGGCCTTTGCCTGCAAACCCTGCTGGGCCTGGTTCAATTCCCGATACTCATGTAAAGCCAGATGTTCAAAGCAGCACATGCATCTGGAGTTTGTTGGCAGTAGCAGGAGGCCCTGGTACACTTGTTGGTACGCTTGTGCGCGCTCTCTCTCTCTCTCTCTCTCTCTCTCTCTCTCCCCCTCTCCCCCCCCCCTTTCTCCCTCCCTCCCTCTTTGTCTTTCTCTCTGTCTCAAATAAATAAATATAAATTTTAAAGAGTCTCAGCTGGAAACCATAAAATGATTTTGGTTTGCCCAGGTTCCTCCCTTATTCCTAACCAAGCCATGGTACGATAGTTCTCATTTATTTATAATGTAACTTCTGTTATTTGTACGTGGAACAATTAACAATGCTTGTTCAATTTAGTCAACATCTGGCTTTGCATAGTAATCAGAAACCTCAGTCTTTAAATACCATTCAAAGGACTCCAAGGAGTTTTCTTAGCAGATGGATTTGTGTCTGCGATTCCCCCCCACCACCTCCTTTTTCCCAGACATGAGAACTTTGAAAACTTAGCAGTAAATTCCAGGACAAACCCCGTTTGCCCTCCTCCCAGCTTCCCTCTTTGGTGTTTAATTACAACCAGTGAAGTTGTTTACAAGAGTGTGGGAGTAGCAGAGGGGACCACGTAGGGCCTGGGTTTGGCGATGCTGGTCACTTTCCCAGGGGCACCAGCTCCTTTGCCTTTTGTCTTTTCCACCTGATGCCTTTGCCTAAGAAGGCGTCTGTGTGTGGGAGGTGCTAGGCTCCTTCCACAGTCCCTCCAAAGCAAGACCCTGTCTCCTTGCCATCCTTACTCAACATTCATGCACGCGTGTGCACACGCACACACACACACACACACACACATTTGTTTGTTTAGTTTTTTACCCTCACTGGGAGGAGAATCAAACTCAGGGCTTTGTGCATGGTAGGCAAACATTCTCCCACTGAGCCACACTTTTTATCCAAAACTGACTGTTATTTTAATGCAGAAACTCAGGTTTTTATAGCACACTTGGCAGTGATTGTCAGACACTTTTTAAAGAATATTTACATATTTGAGAGAGGCAATGAGGAAGAGAAAGAGAGAGAGAAAGAGAGAAGGATTGAGAGGGCATCAGGGCTTCCTGCCAGTGTGAGTGAGTTCCAGATACATGACCATTTGTGTATCTGCCTTTACGTGGGTACTGGGGAATCAAACTTGGGCCATCGGGTTTCCCAGCAAGTGACTTTGATACCAAGACATCACTCCAGCCCCTGTCAGACATTTGTTTTTAGATATTTAATTTATTCATTTGCAAGCAGAGAGATACAGATACACACACACACAGATAGAGAGAGAGAGAGAGATTGATTATGGGTTTACCAGCACGCTAGCCACTGTAAATAAACTCCAGGTGTATACATCATTTTGTGCAGCTGGCTTTACATAAGTACTGGGGAATCAAATCCTGGTCGTTTGGCTTTGCAGGCAAGCGCCTTAACCACTGAGCCATTTCTCCAGACATGTTCCGTTTAAAAAAATATATTTTTATTTATTTGAGGCATATAGATGGGTGTGTGTACACACACACACACACACACACACACACACACACACACACATATGGGGGGAGATGGGCATGCCAGGGCCTCCAGCCACTGTAAATGAACTCCAGATGCGTGTGCCACCTTGTACATCTGGCTTATGTGGCTCCTGGGGAATTGAACCTGGGTTCTTTGGCTATGCAGGCAAGCACCTTAACCATTAGGCCATCTCTCCAGCCCCTATCACACATTTTTTGATCACAACTTTTACAAGTAAGTTTATTAAGCACTTAGATATAATATATACATATATAAATGTGTATAAATTAATATATACACTGCTATAATATTATATTACTTATATTCTAAAATATACTATAAGATAGGTTCCCTCTCCCCACCCTCTAAGGCAGGGTCTCGCTCCAGCCCAGGCTGACCTGGAACTCACTCTGTAGTCTCAAGCTGGCCTTGAACTCATAGGGATCCTCTTACCTCTGCCTCCTGAGGGCTGAGATTAAAGGTGTACCCCACCACAGCTGGCTATAAGAAAGATTTTTATGTGTGATAAATGTAAGTCTGTATTTTTTCCTGCATACTCTTGGATTATTTTGTCAGCTCCATGAAGGGAATACATCTCACTGTGGATTTAGAGTCATCCCTTGCACCCAAGTAATTTAGAACTTAGTTGGGAAAACAAAATGGCTAACTATGTTAGAATCAGTTTTGAGATTTTGTTCATAGTAGGATGGAATTAAGAATTGCTGTGTTTGTGCATACTGTATTAGTAAGACCAGCTTTTCCCAAACCATGTCAAACTGGATTCACTAAATCTTCTTTTGTTTTGTTTTGTTTTGTTTTTGTTTTTCGAGGTAGGGTCTCCCTCTAGCTGAGGCTGACCTGGGATTCACTATGTAGTCTCAGGGTGGCCTTGGACTCATGGCGATCCTCCTGCCTCTGCTTCCTGAGTGCTGGGATTAAAGGCGTGCGCCACCATGCCTGCCTTGGAATCACTAAATCACCTTTAATTTTCTTCCTTAAATATGTAGAGAGAGGACAAGGTTGCAATTGATGGACAAAGACCCTCTCAAGATACATTCCTCCCCTCTAGGACTTTTTTTTTTTTTTTTTTTTTTTGGTGGAGGAGAATGCTAGGTATAAAGTAGAAATAATGACTTTTGAGAGTCATGAACTTGTGATTAAGAAATACTCTTTTTGTTTCTCCTCAGATAGGGTCTCACTCTAGCCCAGGCTCATTGCGAAAACGAGCTAACGGCACACATGCGTCACTGAGGCAGTCAGTCCCTGGAGGGCTCCTGTGCAGAGCTCGCTTCCTCCCCGTCAGAGCCACGTTCATCTCAGTTGCTGCCACTGCTGCTGCCGGTGGCCTCGTCCTCTCCCTCCTCCTGACCTGGGCAGTGTTTCACATGCTCTTGATTTTCTAGGGGACGAAGATTTTACCAGGGAGATAACAGAGCTGTTTTCTCAGCTGCACGTGTCCTCCAGACCAGAGAAACTTGCCAGGGTAAGTTGTTGCTTTGTAAGTTTCATTGTGTAATTTAATTAAAATATTTAATCTTAATATTTAAAAATGTCCTCTCACCCCACAGTACATTGAGCATAAAATTGCAACTTCCTAGCCAGGAGCTCTCAGCAACATCAAGGATATATTCTTGATGTTCCCAGAAAAGAGGTTCCCTATGTTTTGCCTGCCTTCTGTACCCCAGACTAGGGAAACTCGTGTTTACTTCACAACACACATCCCATCTTTACCTGTTTTCACTTAGGATCGCTTTGCTTGTCTGAGGTTGGTCGTGTGAAATTGACAGTGCTGACCAAACTAGTAGTTACTAAGGTCAAGTGTCGGCTGAGGTCTCTCATCAGAGGTGACAGTATGTAACCCTTCCTCCATGGAGCTGGAGCCAGCATTGAGACTCGGGGACACCGATAGTGACATTTGACACATTGAAACAAGAGTCCTGTGGCCGAGCCTCTGGTCTTAGGTAGTGACTCCTGTGCTGTCTTCATACATGTGAAACCCAGAGGGTTCTTTGTCACACAGCTAAGAGTGAGTGGGGAGGAGTCCCAACTCCAGGGTAGTGCTTCCGTAGTGGCACGTCTTCCATTGTCTGTTTGTGGGACACTGTTCACACCCATCTCTCTCAAGCTCAAAAAACACTTCAGCCCAGTCAGCATCAGCTACAACTCCTTGCTTACTGGCGGGGAGGGCTGACAGTCTGTGCAGTCAGCAGACATCTTGTCCCACCCACCCAGCAAAGGAGTCCCCGTGCCCAGGGGAAGTGATGCATTCTCCACAGAGCTTTTAGATCACACCTCAGCAGCTCTCCTCCTGATTCCACTTTCATCCTTCACCACACACCTTTAGTCTTATGTGTTTGGTTACTTTTGTGTCACTGTGACCAAAATACCCAACAGACACACTTAGAGGGAGGAAAGACTTATTTTGGCTTTCAGAAGGTCTCAGCCCACCTTAGCAAGCTCGGCATGGTGGCACAACTCCATCCTCCTGGTGGGTGTGGGAGGTGGCCACTCTTTTCTTAAGCAGTGGACCAGGAAGTCAAGAATGGCCTGGGCTGTAACCTTCAAGGGTGTAACCCTTGGGTGTAACCACCCCTAAATGACTTACTTTTTCCAGCTAGGTCCCATCTGAAAGGCTCCACAGCTCCCCAAATTATTGCCACTGACTGGAGAACAAGTATTCCAAACATGAGCCTGTGGGTGACATTTCACATTCATACCACAGCTTGAATCTTAGTGTTCTTTTGTTTTGGAAATGTCATCACACCGAGAACACCATTCCTGTACCTTTGATGCAGGTTACTATGGCTAGTGTTTGTGCTTGCCCATGAATGCTGTGTATTCGCACACTTAGTTTTGGCAGCTGTTTCAGAGTGCATTGTAAACAGAGCCTTGTATATGAACTATTTCAATGCCTATCTCCTAAGGACACGGATGTCACCTTACATAACCACAGCATGTTTTACCAGGGCCAGTATTTGCAGTTCAGTGGCTTGAACCCAGGGCTTCATGCATGCTAGGGAAGCCTTCTACCTACTGAGCCACATTCACACTTGCTGTATTCAGGATGCATGTTGTACTAGTCTTTATTGTAAAAAAGGTAGCTTCACTTTTTGTGACTGGACATTCCCTCCACCTGTGACAGCTGGCTCAGCATTCTGTAGCAGGCAAGAGCTCCGTCTCCTTCCCTCCCCCTCGTTCTCCTCCCTTTGTCCTTGCGCACTTTGCTTCTTCATTGTCTGCTTGTTACTGTATGGTTTCACCCATTTCTGTGCTTGATTGTCGTTCACTGCTTCCTCTGTTCCACTTGCCTTCCTTCCTTTGGTAATAAGTGTCCTTCCTGCCTCCTTCCTTTTTCCTCTCTCTTTCTCCCTTCATTTACACAGTGTGCCATTTCCCTCCTGCTTCCTGCATCCTGTGCTGTGGGCTTGATAGATGCCTTGGTTTACTCAGCACACTGGATTTCCTTGCTTCTGTTCTGTTTGATGTTTTGGAACTGAGAGGTTAAAGCATAAGTAATGGAGGGTTCAGGTCAGAGCCTGATTGCTCTTATCCTCTGGGGAGAACGAATCAGTGGGTGCACAGGGCTCTGCTCTAGCTCATGCATCTTGTAGCCTTGGGCTCAACCCAGCCCGTGGTTCAAGATTCAGCCCCAAAACCACATCGATAAAACCTATGAGTCTCCATTTGGAACGCTGTCCAGTCTTTTATGATCCCTGTTACCTGGTTATAGCTTAGAACACATTCTGTCTATAGTAAGTTAATCAGTGGGATATCTTCATTTCATAGCAGTAAACATTTCTTGAGAAACCAGGACACTGTCTCCAGCAAGTGACAGGAACTCAAGTCAGAATGGCGTAAAAGCAATAGCTAAGTTAGCCTGGACAGGACTGGCTCCTGGCACGGCTCATGTGCCTCACTGTCCCTTGGCTCCGGTCTGTCTTTTTTGTTTTGTTTTTATTTTATTTTTTTTTATGTATTTGAGAGCATCAGAGAGAGAGAGAGAGAGAGAGAATGGGTGTGCCAGGGCTTCCAGCCACTGCAAATGAACTCCAGACGCGTGCACCCTCTTGTGCGTCTGGCTAACGTGGGTCCTGGGGAATCAAACCTCGAGCTGGGGTCCTTAGGCTTCACAGTCAAGCGCTTAACCACAAAGCCATCTCTCCAGCCCCATCTGGTCTGTCTTTGCTGTGGCTTCTTTCCTAAGGCAGCTGCTCTGTGCTGTGAGATGGCCATTGGCAGCTTCAGACTGATGCCTTCCACCACCTCCCCCCCCCCCCCCCCCCCCGCCCGGCCAAGAGCCATTCCAGCCAAGAAGGCTTTCCTTTCCAGTGATTTTACCAGGTGCTGCTGTGGGCGCCCCTTGACCTGACAGGGCCACTTGTTTTATCCACAAAGCAGTCACTGGGGGCAGGGTGGGGTGAATGTGTTTAGTAGCTAAATATGAATCATGTGCCAACTGTTGGTGCATTAGACTATAGATGCATCACCCAAACCACATGACTGAACTAAAGCCACATGCTACCAAAGAAAAGGCGTTTAGATGCAGCCAGATGCACTGTGCCAGGCCTTAGGTAAACGAGCTGGCTATTGCAGTTAGTTTTAGTATATTCTGGTAAGCACTAAAATTTAAGGGGTAACTGGAGAATGGAAATTCAGAGAAAGGTTAAGTACCTAGTCTCCTGGAAGGTCTTTGAAAATTTAGCTGGAGGAGATGGTGTCTGGGTGGTGGGCGGAAAGAACAGGTGCAGCTCCAGGTCACGTTATCAGGCCATGAAGTGAAAGAGGTAAGAGATGGGCTGAAGTATTTAGGGTACAGGCCACGGGGACTTACCACATCATGTAAGGAGTATGATCTAGTTGACAAGGGACCATAACCACAAGAAGAGTGGTGACCTCTGGCTGATGGCAGTAGGACAGGTAAGGATGTCGCCTCAGAAGCAGGGAGCTAGTCCTAAAGTGGATGTGAACTAGATGTCATCAGGAGGGGAAGGTGTAGGCACATTGGAGCAAATCCTTGTGCAGAATCAGATCAATTTGATGATTAGAGAAGGAAAACTGAGTCCAGGATGACCTGACCCGCTGGCTTGGGTTCCTGGTATGTGACAACACTTTTGAAGCTTTGGGTAATGAAAGTTTAGTTGTATGAAGAAGAAAAAAAGATATCCAAATTCTTTTACTTTTATATGTTGGATATGGGATACTTGAAGAAATCTGGTGCATGTGTCCAGAAACTTTTAGAATATATTTTTTTAAATTTTTATTTATTTATTTGAGAGCGACAGACACAGAGAGAAAGACAGATAGAGGGAGAGAGAGAATGGGCGTGCCAGGGCTTCCAGCCTCTGCAAATGAACTCCAGACGCGTATGCCCCCTTGTGCATCTGGCTAACGTGGGACCTGGGGAACCGAGCCTCGAACTGGGGTCCTTAGGCTTCACAGGCAAACGCTTAACCACTAAGCCATCTCTCCAGCCCTTTAGAATATTTTTTAAAAATATTTATTTATTTGAGAAAGAGAATGTGTGAGAGAATGGGTTTGCCAGGTCCTTTAGACACTGCAAACAAACTACAGATGCATGCACCACCCTTGTTCATCCAATTTTATGTGGGTACTGGGGGATTGAAACTGAGTCTTTTGTTTTTGCTGGCAGATGCCTTAACCTACTGCATTGTAGTCAGGTCCACATTGCTGGCAGCAATCACCCAAGCAAGAGCAGCCTGTAGGAACAAAAGGTTATTTTGGCTTACAGGCTCGAGGGGAAGCTCCAAGATGGCAGGGGAAACGATGACATGAGCAGAGGGTGGACAACCGAAATAGTCTGTGCAAATACTGGCATGGGGAAACTGGCTGTGACACCCATAAGCCTGTCCTCAACAATACACTGCCTCCTGGAGGTGTTAATTCCTAGTTCTCCATTGGCTGGGAGTCTAGCGTTCATAGCACCTAAGTTTATGGGAGACACCTGAATCAAACCACCACATATTGCCATCCCTCCAGCCCCAGAATACTACTCTACTTCACCAGAGGTTAAGGGTTTAGGCATAAGTAGCAGGTTAGGGTAGTTAATAACTCCTGGAGTGGGATGGATGGTGGTGCTCAAGGAGAGAGTGTGAGGCGATGGTTGTGATGGTACAGGCAGGCCAAGCAGAATTGATAATGTACTAGAGACCAAGGAGCTGTGATTATATGGGTAGGTGGGGAACCAGAAGATAATACATAATAACGTGTCAAAGAAAACTAGACACAACTGAAAGGTTCATTATCAGGAGAGTGGACAAATTGTCGTCACGTGTGTTTAAAACAGCATATTATGCGGCAGTAAGTAAGATTGAACAGTCCACACAACAACATGGACACATGTAACACATGTTGTGCAGTGAGTACCCGGACCAAGTGAGAATGAACGTACGGTTCTATCTTTATGCCTTGTAAGACTTGGTGAGACTAAGTTCTGGTGACTGGAAGGTGGTTATCCTTGAGCAGGAAGGAGGGAGACATGGTGTGAGCCATTGAGGTGTGATAGGGACTTCTGCATCGTGGTCTGGCCCACATTGTAGTGTCCTGTCACATAGCCTGTTCTGGTGAGAACTGGAGCACAAAGATCTCTGGGATGCCAATGTGTTCCTGATAGGATTTGAATTGTTGAATGATAATCTGTCCTTATTTAGGCAAGAAATACTGCCTGTGAGTGGATCAGGACCTGTCCGGCCCAGTCATTAGCAGAGAGAGGAGGAGGAGAACGGCTGGAGGCAGAAGATACGGAGGAAGTCAGCCGAGTCTCAGTAGAGGTAACCAGACGACCAGGGCTTGTCCGAAGCAGTCAGGTGAAGATGTGGGATTGCGTTGGAGAACTGCTGTATCGCAGCTGTCTTTTCAACTCTGGGATCTAAGATAGGAGCATCTTAGCTCCAGACTGTAGGGCCGGCCACGAGGAGAGTTCCCAGAAGCTGCCAGCAGACACTGTGTGTTAGTCTTTTGCCCACATGGCCACTCCCCGTGGCGGGAGCCTCGGTGCTGGGGTCCTAGCTCCGCCGCGACGTGGCGCTGTTACCGTGGAAGAAGGCGGCCGAACGGAGGGGCCGCTCTCAGTCTTCGCTGCTCAGACGCTGAGCTCTCAGTTGGGAGAAGCAGGCTGGAGTCAGTTTCACTCATTGAAAAGATAAACAACCAAATGAACATTCTGTTTTTATTTTTCTGTCCAGGATATCCATGCCTTTGCTATCCGGAGCCTCGCAGAGCTGACTGCCTACTCCATCGAGCTGTTCCACAAAACAGCCGCCCTGGTTCTGCACGGGCAGACGCAGGGAGTGACGGCCTTAGAGCGGGGCCAGGCTCTTGCCCAGTGAGTGCGGCGAGGCCCCTTCCGCAGATTCACTGGGGGTTGCTGAGAAGTCGTCTTGACTCGTCTCCTGAGTGTGTGCAGACTTCTCTCTTAATCGCTCACATTGTACCCATGCACATAGTAAACGTGTACACTTGGAGTTTTGTTTAAATATTTTATCCATTTATTTACTTATGAGAGAGGAAGAAACAGATAGATGATGGCACGCCAGGGCCTCTAGCCCCTGCGTGCAAACTCCAGACACCAGAGCCACCTTGTGCATCTGGCTTATGTAGGTCCTGGGGCAAATGCTGTAACTGCTAAGCCATTTTCCCAGCCCCACTTTTGGAGTTTTTTTTTTTTTTTATTGAGCCTGTGACACGTCTGCATTTCAAACTGGCCTTTTCCTTAATTGACTGGTGCTGACCGTTGGTCCTGGTAGGACTGGGACTTGGCATAGATAAAATCGGAAGTAGTTGTGGGCGCCTCAGTTCTTAGTTGTAGTTGTTAATACTGGGCTCATTGCACGTCAGGACCGCGCGGAGAGTTAACCTGCCATTCCTAACAGAACACAGGGCGACTGGTGCAGCTTTAAAAAACTAGGACGGCAGACCTAGAGAAGTCAAGGGCATCTGCCAAGTCCCAGGTTTTAGACACCAGTCTAAACGTCACACATATTTTTTTCCCTGGCTATATTGTTTTTGAGCAAACTTTTCAAAGTAATATGTTATAATGTGAGTAATAATGTAAGTCATCCCAGAGACAGGAAGAAAAAGGCTTAGTACTTTCTAAATAGACCTACTAATGGGTTTTTTTTTTTTTTGGAGGTAGGTTCCTGCTATGTAGCTTAGGCTGGCTTTAAATTCACAGTCTCCCTTCCCGAGTGCTGGGATTATAGACACCCTGCTGCTCAGCCTCCGGCTTTAATGGAGAGTCCTCCTTGCAGTAAGTGTGCAGCGTGTCAGGAGGGGATGGCCTGCGAGCAGCTCCCGGCCCCCCAGCAGCACCTTCACCACCGCCCTCCACAGCAGCCCGGAGTGTGGAAAGGTGCCTGCTCCTCAGGCGGGCAGCAGGCGCGCTCACATGCTGCCTCCTCGACACCCTCCCTTGCCACGCAGCCCGATGCAGCATCTCTCCTCATTCGTCGGTCCTTTGTTCTGCTTTATTTTCATACCGTGCGTCACTGCCTAGTAGATGAATGCGTACGTGTGTGTCTGTGTTCTCGTGTTTACACAGTCAGATATGTGTGAATAGTGTTTGTAGTCTCCCTTAACTGGGATCCATATTAACTGGGGCTTTAGTTGTTCAGTGATGTGTCCCCAGTGCTTAGACTAGTGCCCGACACAGGGAGACTTTCCATGAGTGTTTCTGAGTGAATGAATGCATATTTACTTATACTTACTTGGTGAGGGGAATTAAGGTTGATGTTTTAGTGCCAAACTATATACTAAAAAGGTCTGACATGCTTCCTGCCTTTTGTCATAGGGAAACTCCCTCCCAGTCAATATGGCCTTAGGAACATATTCACCCAGGCACACTAGTGAAAACAGAATCTGCCTCTGAGAGCAAAACAAGATACCCTATGCGTAGTCAGGATAAGACAGTTGATGTCCAAAGACCTGTGATAAGAGGGTTTCAGTAAATTTTCAGTATTATGTTTTCCTCTAAGCTTTGGAACGTGACTAATGTTATTTATAAGCTGAGTGACAGTGGCTAGGCTCCTTAAGTTCCCTTAGCTTTATTGTCTAAAAGTGATAATATCGGTGCGTACCTCATAGTGGTGTTGAGAGATGACATGAGTTAACACATCATTACTGTACCTGTCAGAGTTCAGCCAAGTAAACAGGCCAGTGTGTCCGTTCTTAGAATTTAACAAGGGAATTTATCGCACCGAGTGTGGAAGGTCTGAGAAGGCAAATGCAGGTTAGAGACAAGGAGGGAAGCCATTTCCACAGCTCCGGTTGCAGGGACGTGGGTCAGAAGTCAGGGAGCCAGGTACAGAGAGGGGTCTGCCTTGCGAGAGACTAAACCTCAGGGAAAGGCAGGGGCTGCAAAAGTCGTCCTCGAAGAGAGACAAATAGTCTGGCTGCTACTATGTGAATTTTGGAGTGTGTGTTCACGCAGGAGGAAGCTTCGTACCCCTTGTGCTGATGATGGCTGCTGGAACCCAAGATGGGGTGTGAGCAAGGGGCAGGATCACCCTGTGGTTCTTAGTAGGGCCATTGCAAAATGTTAGTTCCTAACTAAACCAGCTGGAGAAAGGCTTTTTCTTTCACAGCCATCACCAGGAGTGACTTGTTTTCTCAAGGCAGTTATTAAGGACAGCTTATTAAGTAAATAAAAGAGAAGGGAAAGGGCACGGCTCTGCTGACTCTGCTCCTCTTCCTAGGGTAACGGCTGTGCTGTGTACAGAGCTGTCTTCCCTGTCCAGAGCGTTTACTGCCCGCCTGACCGCTGCTGGGGTAAGCGCTGCGCCTCGGGCCGGGCTCTAGCTGGGTGGGACGTAGTTGCTCGCCGCGCAGCTGCCCGTGTCAAGTCAGAGACGTTTAGTACTTAGGCGGTGGCAGTCGTCGTTAGAGCAGAATTTTAGAACATTTCCTCACCTACTCCAAAATATTCCAAACACATAGCACTCGTTTCCCATTTCCCTCTCCACAGTCCCCTGTCCAGGCCACAGTGGTGTTTCTGCCCTTGCATATTTGTTTTACTCATTCATATGAATGAGAACTTAGAGTAGGTGGTGTTTTGTGTCCAGTTTTGCTAGCTTAGCTTTCCTTTTTTTTGTTAAAAAAAAGCTTTATTGGCAATTTTCACACATGTTTACAAGGTTTTTTTTAAAAATATTTACTTATTTTGAGAGAGAGAGAAAATGGGAACTCCACGACCTCCAGCCACTGCAAACGACCTGTACCTGTGTGCCACTGTGCAGCTGGCTCACGTGGGTCCTGGGGCGTCAAACCTGGGTCCTTTGGCTTTGCAGGCAAGTGCCTTAACCACTAAGCCATCTCTCCAGCCCTATATTCTATCTTTTATAAAAAGACATTCTTAGCTAGGTCCACACTTTTTTTTAATAATTTTTTTTTTTTTTTTAGTTGAGAGTGACAGACACAGAGAGAAAGACAGATAGAGGGAGAGAGAGAGAATGGGCGCGCCAGGGCTTCCAGCCTCTGCAAACGAACTCCAGACGCGTGCGCCTCCTTGTGCATCTGGCTAACGTGGGACCTGGGGAACCGAGCCTCGAACCGGGGTCCTTAGGCTTTATAGGCAAGCGCTTAACCGCTAAGCCATCTCTCCAGCCCAGGTCCACACTTTTAATACCAGCACTGTGTAGGAAGATTGCTGTGAGTTTAAGGCCAGCCTGAGACTACATAATGAATTCCAGGTCAGCCTGGGCTAGAGCGAGAGCATACCTTAAAGAACCAAAAAAAAAAAAAAAGGAAGTTCTTTATGTTAAACTGTGTGCTTTATTCTAGGTTAAAGAAAAGGCAGATGTCCTTAACCCATTAATCACTGCAGTATTTCTAGAGGTCAGTATTAATTGTTTTTAAACCTTTGGCTCCCAAGCATTATACTAAGTGTTATAAGTTTCTTTATTTTTATTTGGAGGTGGGGTCTCACCGTAGCTCAGACTGGCCTTGAACCCATGGTGATACTCCTACCTCAGCCTCCTGAGTTCTGGGATTACAGGTGTGAGCCACCATGCCTGGTTTACATTCATTTCTTAAGTCTTTAATTCTTCCCTACTTTTAAAAGTCAGATTGGCAGTTCAGCCGGGTTGGTGTAGATGTGGGCAGGTGCTGTGTGTCCGTGAGTGGCAGGTGAGAGCCGAGGCTGCGGTAAGAGGAATGAAGGGAAGCAGCCGCGGTGGCGCCAAGGCCGTTCTCAGAGTGAAGCACGTGCTGCCCCGTCACACGGGGGGGCCGCATCGACAGACGAACAGACGAGCCCCGCTTCCACGCACGGCTTGGGGATTGTGCAGAAGTGCTAGAAAACATTATGTCATGCCTGCCAGACATCTTCCTTTGTTTTCTCAGAATCGTACCTGTCAGAGTCAAGAAGTCAGAGCTTAAGTTCTCAGAAGAGGATGCATGAGACAGTCCCATAGTTGGCCATATTAACTACTTATGGATTCCATGTTTTAAGAACTCTGTCTTGTAAATTCATTGTGTGTACCACTTGGACTATTTGAAAAATATATTTTTAAAATATTTTATTTTTATTTATTTATTTGACAGAGAAAGGGAGAGAGAGTGAGTGAGAGAATGGGTGTGCCTGGGCCTCCACCCACTGCAAATGAACTGCAGACATGCGTGCCCCCTTGTGCATCTGGCTAACATGGGTCCTGGGAATCAAACCTGGGTCCTTTGGCTTTGTAGGCAAATGCCTTAACTGCTAAGTCATCCCTCCAGCCCTAAAAATATTTTTTAATTAATTTATTTGCAAGCAGAGAGGGATAGAAAGACAAGAGAAAATGGGCACACCAGCACTTCTAGCCCTACAAATGAGCTCCAGATGCAGTTGGCACTTTGTGCATCTGGCTTTATGTCAGTATTGGGGAAGTGAACCTGGGTCATGAGGCTTTGCAGGCAAGTGGCTTAACCACTGAGCCATCTCTCCAGTCCTAGACTTTTGTTCTGTTTGGAACATACTTATATTAGTCTAGTGGGAAAAATGTATTAATAGCTTTTTAAAAATTTTTACTCATTTATGTATTTGAGAGAGGGAGGAGAGACAGGAAGAGGCAGATAGAGAGAATGGGTACACCAGGGTCTCCAGACGCTGCAAACGAACTCTGAATGCATGTGCCAGCCTGTGCAGCTGGCTTACCTGGGTTCTGGGGAATGGAACCTGCTGGGTCCTCAGGCTTCGAAGGCAGCTGCCTTAACCACTAAGCCTCTCTCCTGCCCAGTTGGGTAGCTTTTAAATACACCTAGGCTGTTACTTCTTCAGTTTTAAAATGATTTTGTTATAATTACAGAGGGTAATTCTTTCCTGACAGTCTGCTGTCTATCACTCAGAGGAGCTCCTGTGATCATTGAAATGACTTGCAGAATGTGGGTTTGAGGTGTGGTCGCTGCCAGAGCCGAGGGGAGTTCATAGAGCAGGCTGTCCTGCGGTGGCTTGTGCTGCTGCTGGGTGAGCTCTGGGCCGGGGACTCGCCCCACTGGCAGTGACTGTCCTTGAGTGCAAGGAGGTTTGACTGGATGACCTTTGAGGTGCATTGAAGTGTGGGTGGGAGAGGTAGCCGTGGACGTGCAGGCAGAGCCATTCCTCTTGAAATGGGCTCACGTTGCTGTTTTGAGTTTGCTGCTCATGCTTACAGATTTGTAGCTCCTCTGTCCTTGACCTTGAAATCACATGTCTTAATGTTTTGAACTGTCTGTTATTCTTCTGGAAGGTGAGAGCTTCTTGATAGAAATCAAGTCTGGCGAACTCTGAGTAGAAGGATTTCCTAATATCTTTCATAATGTGTCCTGTTGGTTTTGTGTGAACGTGTGTCCCGTGTCTGAGCAGTATCTGGTGTTCTCTGATTGCATGAGTGGAAGGAGGCTGTCAGAGGGCTGGACATCCCGCGGGTGCAGGGTTCACCCGCCCTGTCTCCCATCCCCTGTCCCCCGGCCTCTTTCAGTAATTGACTGCAGTAATGGGGCAGAATCTGCCCATTCAGTCAAGGGACACATAAGCCTCGACTCACCGTTGAGCAGGACACTGAGGAGCGGCTGCCATTTCTGATGGGCAAGCTGGGCTGGTGCTGATGCCCCGTGGCGCTGCAGAGTCCTCGTCCGTGCTGGCCCTCGTCTTCCGCTCACGCGCCTCTGCGGAAGTCGGGCCGACGCTCGCACTTGGCAAGCCGTGGTTTCCGCTAGACTGCAAGTGCGAATCTCCGTTCTTGTCGTGTGCATGTGTTTTCTTTCTCGTATCACTGACCTTTTCTTTCTTGTGAATCTGTGATCCTGCCAGGCATCGAACAGTGCCTCCTACATCCAAGATGCCTTTCAACTGCTCCTGCCTGTGCTGCAGATCTCTCTCATTGAGAGCAGGACCGAGTCGCCAGGTGTGAGCCACGCACCCAGCAGCCTTTGCCAGAAGCCTAACGAGCAAGGATCCACCTGAGGAGGTGATGGCTGCTTTCCTCGGGGCTGGCCTGCAGAAGCTCACAGGAAGAGTTGCTTGAGTGAAGGGAACTGAGGAGAAGCAGGCTGAAAGGGTCTCTCGTGTCTTCCTGCTGCCAGAGCTCTCAGGTTCTCACGCTGCTCTTCCCAGTTGTGTAACGAGTACTGGAGAGGAAATGTTTGTAGCCATCCCAAGAATAATCGCTCTTAGATAAGGGTTAGTGGGACACTTGGCAGACATGTGGTCTTACTTTCGTATGTGGTCAAACACTAACTATTCCCTCGTGGATATAATTTACAGCCTGGGGATATGATTGCTTGTTAAACAGGAGAAAGAACTTAATTTGGCATCCTGGAGTTTATGACAGTCTTGGCTCACTAATGCCTTGGGCTTGCTGCTTTCTAGAGTAAAGTCTATGGCTTTAAGAGAACTGAGCATACGTAAACCTAAGGTGATTACGTTTGCTCACGTGAGGTTGTGAGACGGTTGGGAAGTGTTGCCTGCTCTTGACTTTCCCATGGCGTTTGGTATTGGTTGAGCCTTAGCAAAGTCCCCTCTGCCTTCAAGTGACTTTCCCACCCCGGACGACAAGCTCCTGGTATGACTGACCTCTCCTCAGCTAGCCTGAAGCCCAGCGCGTGCGCCTGCAGATCCTGCGCCGCCTGTGCGGGATGGACCGACAGCAGCAGGCCTCAGAGGTGGCCAGGCGCCAGGGTCAGGAAGCCCCATGGCAGCGATGCCTGTGCGGCAGGACTGCTCCTCTGAGATGCAACACATTGTTTTCTTCTTGTCTGTCGCTTAATTTATGTGTTAGCATGCTTTTAAATACAACTTCTCTGTGGGTCTTGAGCGCCTCCCCTTTTTTGCTGTCTTCAGTAACTAAAAGCTATTTTTGGTATCTAGTGTTTAAAAAATTCTTCCATTTTGTGACTTTTAATGGTTCAGACAACTTGTTAGTTCTGCCCTCCATCTTCTAAAAATTGTACAATAAAATTTAATTGTACCCACTCATAAGCCATAAGTGTGATATTTCAAAATATCAAGGATTAACAAATTCTTTTAAGTCTTGACATGCTTTCCATTTTCAAAAAGGCTAAAAATGAAATATTTGAGAAAAGGAAGTCCACATATACCATGTTGCCGAGGCCTCTGACACACACACGAGGGGATCCCCCAGGGCTGCCCGCAGGTGTGGCTCCGGCAGACGGGGCTCTGGTCTGCTCATTACTCCCCCTCCTCGGGGTTGTCCTTCTGTTGCTGTCATCTGGCCATGTCCACATCCAGAGTGGTTCATGCCTGTCACTTCCCCGGCAGTTCGTCAGGAAGGCTAAAGCCAGACGTTCTCGCAACGCACTTGTCTTGAGCCAAAGGCAAAGAAAGGCTCCGTGACCACTTCCCGCTCACAGACGCCGAGCTTTCCCGATAGGTGAGTAACGTGTCCTTGCAGAGACAGCGGGCCCGAGCGCGCGCGTCCGCTCACGCCCGCCCGTGCCCCCCTCGTCTCTGCTCATGCCACCGTGGCTGTGCTCTGGGTTCCAAAGCAGTTTCCCTCGGTGACCAGGAGCGACCATGTGCTCAGTGCACGTGCTCACCGTACACACTGGGCACGTGGGTCTGGAGGCCTCCCTTTCCCTGAGAAAACGTCCCTCTAAACCAGCAGCTTGCCATTTCAGTGAGACGGGCTGACCACAGGGCTGAGCCACCTGCCTGTCCCTCCCCAGCCCCGGGGTTCCGCACACGTGCCGCCATCCCCCCCCCCCCCCCCCCCCCCCCCCCGCTTTGGCCTCTCCCCCGTCATTGACAGCCAGGCGGCGCAGCCTAGCTCTCTTTAATTTCGTGAAAGGAAAGGCTCCGAGGTGTCTTCCTAGTGATAGTGCACATACGGCACCTGCGAGGTTTTCCAGAGCCGCTAACTCTTGCCATAGAATGACATGGTGACAAATGGGCACAGCAGGACAGAGACCTCGGAGACGCAGGAGCGCATGTGACAGGCAGGAAGCAGGAGAGCATGAAGGTGCTAGCAGCTTGCCACAGCCTAAACTGGACTCATGTCCTTCAGCAGGGAAATGGTTAAGCCGGCTGAGGAGATGGCTCAATGGTTAAAGGCACTTGCTTGCAAAGCCTCAAGGCCCAGGTTCCATTCCCCAGAACCCACGTAAAGCCAGATGCACAAAGTGGTGTATGCATCTGCAGTTCATGTGCAGTGGCAAGAAACCCTCCTGGCATGCCTAGTCCCTCTGTCTGCTTATAAGTAAAAAATTAATTAAGTGGGCTTGGCATGGTGGTGCATGTCTTTAATCCCAGCACTTGGGAGGCAGAAGTAAGGGGATCGCTATAAATTTGAGGCCACCCTGAGACTACATGGTGAATTCCAGGTCAGCCTGGACTAGAGTGAAACCCTACGTAGGAAAACCAAAAAAGAAAAACAAAAATCAAATAAACTGGTTACACAGTGGGTGGTACTGCCACACTTGAATTCTTTCAACAATTAAAGTAAACTTCAATAGATGCAAGAACCCAGGTGAATCTCAGAGGGATTAATTAGGTGCACTGGTGAAACCCAGTCTACAAAGGCTATGTGCTGTGCATTTCTCTTTATGTAGCATAAAAGTGACAATTGGGCTGGAGAGACGGCTTAACGGCACTTGCCTAAAAAGCCTAAGATCTCCAGATCCCACGTAAGCCAGACGCACAAGGTGACACAAGCATGCAAGGCCACACGTGCACGAGACGTCAGGCATGTCTGGAGTTTTATTGCAGTGGCTGGAGGCCTTGGGGTGCCAATTGTCTTCTCTCTCTTACTCTCTCATAGAAAAAAAAAAAAGCATGGCAATGCATTATGGGAATGGAGAGCAGAGGGTAGCTGCCAAGGGTAGAAGCTTGGGGAGTGGCAGGTAGGGGTGGCTGAAAGAACACCAGGAAGGGTTCTGTGGGGCTGGAGCGTGCACTGTGGTGGGCACACAGACCTGCACAGGTGATCCAGGATGTAGGACTGAGTGATAACGCGCCAACGGCCCCTTGCCAGAACCCGGGAAGGACGGGGATGTCATTAGCCTGGTGCTGAGGTTGTAGTTTTGCATGTTGTTACAATTATGGGAGATGGGAGCAAGGGCCCACAGAATATGGCTTCTCTCTCTCTCTCGTTTAATTTTGTGTTTTCAAGGTAGGGTCTTGCTCTAGTCTAGGCTGATCTGGAATCCACTGTAGTCTCAAACTCACAGTGATGTTCCTACCTCTGCCTCCCGAGTGCTGGGACTGCGGGTGTGTGCCACCTCGCCCGGCCTCAGGATACATGTCTGCAATGACTACATGTGGTTATACAGTGATCTCAATAAATTGTTAAGTAAGCAAAGTACAGACTGGGGAGATGGTTCAGCTGTTGAAGGTACTTGCTTGCAAAGCTTGCCGGCCTAGGCTTAAGTCTCCAATATCTACGTAGAGCCAGATATACGAAGTAGTGCATGCATCTGGGGTCCCAGTGCAGTGGCAAGATGTCCTGGCATGACCGTTCTCCACCCCACCTCTCTCTCTCTCTCTCATAAATAAACAAATTCTTTTTTTTTAAGTGGAGAGGATTATGACCCAAGGCAGCCAACAGATGAAATGTAGGTGCTTCTGAGAGAATTTAATTAAGAGCCAACGGGTCCTCTTGCCTGTGTGAATGCAAGGATGGGCACAGAGAAGCAAGAGGTGGCGAGCTGGGTTCAGTGTGCCTCTCCTCTGCCAGTAGCTACTTTGCTCACAGGTTTAACATGAGGTGAGAGGAGTGGGGAGGGGTTTTACTGTCCTTCTCATTTATTAAAAAAATTATTTAATGTATTTGAGAGACAGAACAATAGAGAGAGAGAATGGAGCCGGGCGTGGTGGCGCACACCTTTAATCCCAGCACTTGGGAAGCGGAGGTAGGAGGATTGCTGTGAGTTCGAGGCCACCCTGAGACTCCATAGTGAATTCCAGGTCAGCCTGGGCTGGAGTGAGACCCTACCTCGAAAAGCAAACAAACAAACAAAAAAGAGAGAGAGAATGAGAGAGAATGGGTGCACCAGCCTCTAGCGATTGCAAAAGAACTCCAAATGCATATACCACCATATATATCTGGCTTACATGGGTGCTGGGGAATCAAACCTGTGTCCTTAGGATTTGTAGGCAAGCACCTTAACCACTAAGCCATTTTTCCAGTCCTCATTCATCTTTTTCCACTGAAAACTGCCAACTTAGCAGAAAAGATGCTTATAGACTTTTGTTTCTAGCATTCCTGCATCTGCACATTAAAGAGCAGCAATGTGTGAGCAGATGCATTGGTAGAAGCTAAATTGTCTCACGGGATTTATACTGTGACATGTTAGTCTCTCTTGATCATAACATAAAATAGCTAATGTTAACTGGACAGTTACTGAGTGCCAGGACAGTATGTTAAATACACAGTATTACTTATGTACACAACAATCTTACAAAGCCCAAACCATTACTCTTTCTATAGTTGGGGATGAATGTCCTGCAGAGGTTAAGACATTAGCCCAAAGCCATCCTGTGTGAGGGTGACGGCATGCCGTGGTCACATCCACTGCTCCTTGACTCTCAGCCACAGAAAGAGGAAATGAAGCCACTGATTCTTTACTAGGCTTCTTTAGAGGAATGGATTTGAGAGAATGAATATATATTATAAAGGGGAATGACCAAATTGGCCATCCAACAATGGCTGTCTGCAGGCCGGAGAGTCAGAGAACCTAGTGGCCACTCAGTCCATGAGGCCGGATGCCTCAACAGTCCTGATCTGTGCTGAAGGCCTGGAGGATTCCTGGACAGCTGCTGGTCTTCAGAGCTGGAAGGCTGGAGAAATTGCCTCTGATGTCCACAAAAGGTGGCACCAACAGGGTAGATGTGCTTGCCAACAAGGGGCTAAGGCAGCCAGGCAAAAATGTTGCTTTTTTCTGGAACCTTGTCATATATTAGCTGCCACTGGAAGGCTGCCCATACTGGGGAAGTTTGTTTTAAAAATATATATTATTTATTTATTTAACAGAGAAAGAAGGAGAGGGGGAGAGACAGAGAGAGCGAATGGGGCGCCAGGGCCTCCAACCACTGCAAACGAACTCCAGACACGTGTGCCCCCTTGTGCATCTGGCTAACGTGGGTCCTGGGGAATCGAGCCTTTGCAGCCAAACGCCCTAACCTCTAAGCCATCCCTCCAGCCCTGGGGTAGAGTCCGCCATGGTGGGGAAGGCAGAGCAGAAGCAGGAAGCCAGCGCCACATCACCACACCAGCAGGGAGGAAGTAGGAAGAGAAAGAGAAAGGAAACAGAAGCGGGACAGGGCTGCACCACCTCTAGGCCACCCTCATTGACTTACTTTCTCCATCAAGGCTTTACTTCCTGAAGGTTCCATAAATTTCCAGAATAGCACAACAGGCTGGGGATTCAGTATCTAATTACACGAGTCCATGGGAGACATCTTCCATTCAAACTATCACAGTCCACAATCCCTTCCCAACACATCTTGGAAAGCAGTAGCGACCTCAAATGGAATAGCAGATGGGAAAGCGCTTTGAGAAAGAAAAGAAACGTTGTAAGGCAAGAGGGGAGGGAGCCAGCCTCTCACCTGAGCCTGCTTGCCTTCCAGCACCACCATGGTGGGAATCCCCAGCAGAAAGTCAGGAAAGCGGAGGCACTGTGGATCCACAGTGGGCAATGTGAGGTCACAGTAGGGGACTTTGCTGTCTACAGGAGGGTATTGTGATATCATAGTGGGACACTGAGCTGGGAAGATGGCTCAGTGGGTAAAAGTGCTTGCTGCACAGTGGGGCATTGTTGTGCTGTAGCAGGGAACTAGGATGTCCCTGTGGTATTGTGGTATGACAGTGAGGCATTGTGATGTCACGGGGTTGAGTTGTGATGTCATAGTAGGGTACTGTGAGGAGAATTGAGATGTCACAGTAGGGTATTTTGATGTCAAAGTAGATCATTGTGATTTCGTAGTGGGGGATTTGATGTCACAGTAGCTAATTGTGAGGTCACAGTAGGGTGTTGTTATGTGTCAGTGGAGCTTTGTGATATCACAGTGGGGAATCGTGATGTCAAAGTAGGGCTTTGTGATGTCACAGTGCGGGATTGTATGTGACAGTTGGGCATGTGATATCAAATTGTTAGGTCAGAGTGGGTCCTTAGGATGCCACTGTGGGTATTGCTATGTGACAATATTAGATCACAATACCCATGGTGAAAATTTAGTGGGAAGGTAGGGTGTTATGATGTCATATTGTGACACTGTTATGTTACAATGGTGTATTGTGATGTCAAATCAGGGTATTGCAATGTCACAGTAAGGCGTTGTGATATCACCATGGTAACTGCTATGTCACATTTGGGTGTTGTAATCTCACAATGGGGCCTTGTGATGTTGCCATGGTAATTACTATGTCATAGTAGGGTATTCTGAATCCACAGAGAGCCACTATGATGTCACAGAGAGCATTGTATGTAGCAATTGGGCATGTGATGTCACAGAGGGGAACTGTTAAGTCAGAGTGGGCCACTGTGATGTCACTTTGGTACTGGTACATGACAATGGGGCGTTGTGATGTCAAATCAGGGCACCGTGACATCACAATATAGTTGTGATGTCATAATAGGGCATTGTGATGTCAGCGCACAGCACTGTGAAGTCACAGTAGAAGGTGGGGGGCCTGAAGGGAGGTTCCCTGAGCAAATGAGGCTTGTGGGGTGTCAGCCACCAGCCTCTGATTGACTGCACTGTCCAGGTTGGGCTGCTCCCAGTGGGAGACATCCAGGGGAGACCGGGAGCTGGCTTTGCGCAGGGCGGGAAGAGTAGAAGCAGTGCTGCTGGGCAGCCATGAAGAGGCTTCAGCGCTTTGCAAATGGACCGAGTACTAGGGCGAGCAGGAGTGTGGAGTGGACACTCCTGACCGGATCTTAGTAGGAATGCTTAGGGTTTTTTTCTCCATTTAACATGCTGTTGGCTGTGAGTTTGTCATCTGTAGTCTTTATTATGCTGAGATATGTTCCTTCCATTCCTACCCTCCATGACTTTTATCATGAAGGGGTGTTGGATTTTCTCAAAGGCCTTTTCTGCATCCATTGAGATGATCATGTGATTTCTGTCTTTGGGTCCATTTATGTGATGAATGACATTTACTGATTTATATATGTGAGTCATTCCCACATCTGTGTAACAAAGTCCACTCAGTTGTGGTGTATGATCTATTTGATGTGTTTTTAAATTTGGCTTGTAAGCATTTTACGGAGAATTTTTAAATCTATGTTTATGGTAGTGTGAATGCATGTCTCCCATTGACTCAGGGGTTAAAAACTAAACTTAAAACTTGGATCTTCAGGCTGAGCGTGGTGGTGCATGCCTTTAATCCCAGCACTTGGGAGGCAGAGGTGGGAGGATCGCCATGAGTTTGAGGCCACCCTGAGACGACAGAGTTTATTCCAGGTCAGCCTGGGCTAGAGTGAGATCTTACCTCAAAAAAAAAAAAAAAAAAAAAAAAAAATTAAAAAACCTTGGATCTCGGATCTCCAGCTGCCTGGCTGAAGGAGGCATCACTGCATCACTGCTGAATTCCGGCCCAAAGGTACAGAGAGGTGTGAGCTCTTGGGTCCCGTTTGCTGCCGGTTCGTGTGTGCTGACTTTAGCGTTGGCTGGCTGTTTGGTTGTTTCTCTTGGCTGAGTGCATGGAAGCAGCTTCCTCTGCCATCGATGGACCATTCCCTGAACCTCTAAGACTGAAATAAATCCAGTTCCCCTCCTAAACTGTGTCAGGTTTGGATGTTTATCCGAGTAAAGTGAAACTATGACAACGTTCATCAGGGAGGTTGATCTATAGTTTTTGTTCTTTCTTATATTTTTTATCTGGCTTTGATATGAGAGAAATTCTGGTTTCAAAGAGTTTGGAAGCAGGATTTTCCTTTCTGTCTTATAGAATAATTGGACAATTCTTCAGTGAATCCATATAAAACTTTTTAATTTTTTTTAGTTGACAGGTTTTAACTTTTTTGTTCATTTTTATTTATTTATTTGAGAGCGACAGAGAGAGAGAGAGAGAGAGAGAGAGAGATAGAGAGAGAGAGAGAGAGAGAGAGAGAGAATGGGCGCCCCAGGGCCTCCAGCAACTGCAAAAAAACTCCAGACACTTACGCCCCCTTGTGCATCTAGCTAACCTAGGTCCTGGGGAATTGAGCCTTGAACCAGGGTCCTTAGGCTTCACAGGCAAGCGCTTAACCACTGAGCCATCTCTCCAGCCCTAAAGTATGTCATTTTGATTTTCTGAATGATGTTGGCATTTGTTGTAATGCTCCCCTTTTATCTCTAATTTTATTAACTTGGGTCTTCTCTTTCTTTTGGTTAATTTGGCTAAGGGCCTATCAATCTTGCTTATCTTTTCAGAGAACCAACTCTTTGTTTCAATGAGCCTTTGGATCTTTTATTATTAAATTTCTATTTTATTAAGTTCAGCTCTGATCTTAGTTATTTCTTCCCATCTACTGTTTCGGAGTTTGATTTATCCTTGTTTTTCCAAGGCCTTTAAGAAATATTATTTTTGTGTGTGTATTTTTTTTTTTTTTCTGAGATAGGGTCTCACTTTAGCTCAGGCTGACCTGGAATTCACTATGGAGTCTCGGGTGGCCTCGAACTCACCGTGATCCTCCTACCTCTGTCTCCCGAGTGCTGTGATTAAAGGAGTGTACCACCACGCCTGGCCTATCTGATATTTTAATGTAAGCCCTTAGAGCTGTAAATTCCCTCTTAGGACTGCCTTCATTGTATCTTGTAGGTTTTGGTGTATTGTGTTCTCACATTCATTCAGTTCTAGGCATTGTTTATTTCCTCCTTGATTTCTTCAGTGACCCATTCATCATCTAAGAGTGTTGTTTCACTCCATGAGTTTCTGTGTTTTTCTGTAATTTGTCTCACTATTCATTTTGGGCCTTGTTCCATTGTGGTCAGACAGAATTCAAGACGTTCTTCAAATTTTCCTATATTTGTTGAGACTTGCTTTGTGTCCTCTGTGTGATCTATTTTACAGAATGTTTGAGAAAATATCTAGAGAATGTTCAGTGGGCTGCTGAGAAGAATGTGTATTTGGTAGTGTACTGGGCATGTCTTCGCTGGGATGAACTGTGAAGAGAGCGAAATGTTTTATTTCTCTACATTTCTTTATAGCTAGCCTAGCAGTCGGGAGGCTCTGTTGATGGCGGACACACTGCACTGCTGAGCGCGCCTGAAGAGAAGCAGGCTCCTGGCCGCAGGCCTGCCTCGCACCCCTGTTTAAAGCTTTTATGGCTGTAACTGTCACATGTAAATTGTGATTTAGGGTTTAACTCCCATTCTGTTTCTTCTTCTAGCATCATATGGTTATTTCCAATAAAAGCTGGCCCTCTGAACAGTTCATGGCTGCTGTCCCCCTGAGATGCCCTCTGGGGCACAGACCTGGTATACCAGGCTATCTTTGCTCCCCCTTTTTGTGCTTTTACCCAATAAAACTTTGCCTCCCGTTCCGTGAGTCGATGGTCTTACTTGTGTGACAACGGAGCCCGGAACAGAACCCCCAGAGCAGACACGGTTATGGAGGAAGGGAATGCATTTGAGGCCGAGGGGAAGCTCCATAGTGCTGGACGAAGCTGGCCTGATTGCACAGGTCCAACCAAAGAGGGAACAAGCCAGCAGGCCACAGGCGCCATAGGCAAGCACACTTCAGAGCCCTCGGCAAAGCGCAGCCACTCTGCATATCTTTGGAATGGAATTCCAGATCCACCCCCACACCTTGGGGCTGGACGCTGGGATCCACCCTCAGTGACACTCCTCCAGCCAGGTGGCTGCAGATCTAAATTACAAACTGTAATGAAATCCTGAAAGTATTGGGGGCCACCTATTCAAACTACCACAGGTAGTATTTGGGTAGATTATTCTGTCCATTAGGTTAATTAGATCTACAATGTTGTTTAACTCCAGTGTTTGTTTATTTTTTATTGATTTAAAATTTTTTAGTTATTTATTTACGTGTGTGTATGCGTGTGTGTGTGTGTGTGTGTGTGTGTGTGTGTGTGTGTGTATGTGTGTGTGTGTGTGTGTGTGTACACATGCCATGAAGCTTGCAGCTTGTGTGGAGGCTGGAGAACAAACAACCTTGAGTTGTCTGTGCTCCACTTTTTGTGAGATAGGGTCTCTGGACACTACAAAAAAAAAGAAAAGTCTGACTGGTGTGTTTCAAGTTTGCCTGGCTCTGTCTTCCATTGTGGTAGGTGTGTTGGGGTTACAGATGTCACCCTGAGTCTGACTGTGTGTGGTTGCTGGGGAATGGAACCCCATCTGGAAGGCCAATGCCTTTAACTGTGAGCCACCTCCCCATCTCCTCTCTCTCTCTCTCTCTTTTTGCCCAGATGACCTATTGGTAAGAATGGGATATTGAAGTCACTCACTATTGTGCTGAGGTTAATCTCTGACTTTCATCTGGCAGCATTTGTTTTAGGACAGGAGGCACAGCTGTGTGTGGTGTGCATCTGTTTAGAACTGCAATTATGAAGTGGCCTTCATCTGTTCTGATTAATTTTTTCACGTGGTTTATTTATGCCTATGTGGGAACCTAAGGGCTATGCTTGGTTAACTTGGCTCTCAGACTGGTACCCTCTTCTGCGGCCCCCATCAATCTGTCCCAAGTGAGCTAAAATCAGATGAGAGCACTGTGGAATGAGGTCAGGCTGACCACTGCCCTGCTGCTTCAGCAGAGAAGAGGGAGTACAAATACTGAATGTGTGGCGCATGCCTTTCATCCCAGCACTGGGGAGGCAGAGGTAGGAGGGTCGCCGTGAGTTTGAAGCCCTCCTGAGACTACAGAGTGAATTCCAGGTCAGCCTGGGCTACAACGAGATGCTACCTTGAAAAACTAAAACCAAATCAAAACAAAACAGAAATACTGAATGGTCACAGAAGCACCAGATAGAGTTTTGTGTCCAACTTTAACATGAGCAGGTGGAGAGACCTGGAGCGCATCTCCGATGGTTTAGCTTCTGCACCTGTAACCATGGAAAGAAAACAGTTTAGGATTGTAGGGTGTTTGTCTCCACCTGCTGGCCAGTGTAGTCACTGCATCTTTTGGCAATATTGCCACCCTGGGTGATCAGTAGGGAATGCTGAGGCTTCTTAGCGGACTGGGAGGGAGGCTGGCGGAGGGGCACCCAGCGTCACAGTTGTCCCGAGGGAGTGAGTTGCTGTAGTCTTTGTATCACACTGGTGCATCCATCCCTCTGCTGCTAGCAAACTCAGGCGGCGGCTGGTGACGGAGAAGCCCCGATTGCCAGGATGGGAGGACATGGGAGACCATGGAGCCTGATGTCCCCAGTGGACCAACGAGGTCCTTTCAGAAGCTGGGACCTACTCCAGGTCACACGTGCACTGTCCACGTTTCCCTACACCCAAATCCATCCTCCCTCCACGTCTCCTCTGACCCTAGACTTTCTATTCTGTTCCCCAGGCAGGGCCATCTGATGCTTTCTACTTGCTGCTATGACAACTGCCTCCTTTTGCCCCTAGGACTGGACCTGGTGGGAGACTTCCTCCAGCTCTCTAGACCCGAGTGTTCCTGGAGGGGCTGGGCCGTGGAAGGAGGAGAGTGGTGAAGCTTTCGGTCTCCTGCAGCTCTGTTCCTCTCTGAGCTCAGCCTCTTTGAGCCTCAGTTTCCTTGGGCTAGCTGTCTCCATGGGATGGCTGAGTAGGTGGTTGTAATGTCCCTTGAGACGTGCTGGAGGCCTTCCCAAGCCACCCGGATCCCCAGGCATGGGTTGGCTCTTAATTAGCGTAAGCGCTACAGGATATCAGAGGAAGGAGGTGGCTGGAGGGCCGGCCAGTAGTTCAAAAGGCTTCAGTGAGAAGAAGACACTGGACTATGGAAAGACCACCCGTGTTCATGGACTGGCAGAATTAACGTTGTGAAAATGGCTGTATTACCAAAGTGACATCCAGATAGTGAGGGTTAATGCTGTCCACTTGATCAGATTAGGAGTCCACAGACATTCCTCTTGGCTGGGTCTCTGAGGTTGCCTCCGGGAAGGAGTGACTGAAGGAGGCAGTCCTTCCTCCAGAGTGGGTGGCCCTCTTGGTGACGGTGGGCTTTATGTAAGCAAGCTCTGAGAGGACACACCCCTCTCATCTCATCACCTGGGCTACTCGCTGGCGAGCACCTGCTCCCTGGTGCCTGCCCCCACCCCGCGTTGTTCACTCACCTGTATGTATGTATATATATATATATATATATATATATATATTTGAGAGAGAGGCAGGACAGAGAAGAGAGAGGGAAAATGGACTCACCAGAGCCTCCAGCCATTGCAAACAAATTCCAGACACATACGCCATCTTGTGCATCTGGCTTACATGGGTTCTGGGGAATTGAACCTGGGTCCTTAGACTTTGCAAGCAAATGCCTTAAGTGCTAAGCCATCTCTTCAGTCCAACCCCTTCCTAATACAATTCATTCTATCAGTTCTGTTCCTTTAGAGCACCCTGACTAATACACAGATTCAATGTGATCTCCATCAAAAGTCCAATGACACAGAATAAACACAGAAAGGGAATTCTGGCAAGACGGAGAAGCCCAGGGAGAGGGAGGCGGGGAGAAGAGAGGGTCATGAAGAGTGGACAAGAGCAATGCACAGTGATGTCCAAGTATGAAAATGTCATAAAGCAATCCATTATTTTGTATGCTAGCCAAAATGAATTTATTTTAAGAAAGGCTCCACTGAGGAGGCTCTTCTCATCTTTTGGCCCAGAGCATATGTTGGAAGCACCTTCACTGACCAAGAACTCAACTTTACAAGCCCATGAGCTGCAGTGGGGGAGTGGAGGAGTATGGATCCATCTTCTCTTCCGCCCTGTCTCGTAGTCTGTGGCCTCCCAGAGGGTAGAGACTGAAGGTTTGTCCTTCCGTGGGTGTCGAACTCTCAGTGTTGGGAGAGAGGGAGAGTGAGGGAGAGGCAGAGAAGGGGGCAGGACAGGGAGGGGAAGGAGCAGGGAGAGTGTTCCTGCCCCAGCACTGGGTAATTGTCCATTGTCCCCCCCGTCCCATGGTCCACTTGGCCTTCCTGCTCTTGCTTTGTCTGAGATTCCTTTAAATCTGTCCAACAATGACATGACTCATACATAGGCCAGCTCTAGTGGGTTTATTTTTATTTTTATTTATTTATTTGAGAGAGAGAGAGAGAGGCAGAGAGAAGGAGAGAGAGAATGGGCGTGCCAGGGCCTCCAGCCCCTGCCAACGAACTCCAGATGTGTGCGCCCCTTTGTGCATCTGGCTGACGCTGGTCCTGGGGAATCGAACTGACCTCCTTTGGCTTTGCAGGCAAATGACTTAACTGCTAAGCCATCTTCTCCAGCTCTCTAGTGGGTTTTTGTCTCTTTGAAAGTCACAGCTCCCAACCCGCAGGCCCAGGAGGGACTGTGGAAGGAAACGTTCAGTTCCACAGGGAAAGCCAACGTTGCAAGCTGGGGAGGCAACACTCCTTTCTGCTCATCTGCCCGCCCGTCACTCCGGGTTATCTCCAGGACCTAGAGATGACTCTATTCCCCCTCAGAGCGTCACGGAGTCTGCCAGCTCCCAGCCGTTGCTCTGATCTCTTGTTGGCTGCAATCCTCCTTGGAACCAACACCTCATGCACGCCGAGCTGAGTTAATGAGGCACAGGCCGTGCTCGTTGGCACCTGTAGGCTGTGCTGACTGGTGACTGTCCTTTACTGGGATCACCCGGCTGTCCATGCTGCTTGTGCCAAGCCCAGCTCACCCTCTGACTCCTCTGGCAAGCCTTCCAGGTGACCTGAAGCGTGGGACTCCTCCACTCTCTGAACTTCCCAGGACTGGTGTCTCCTTTCCTTGGTCCATGTTGCCCTATAATCAGGCCTCATCAAGGGCCTCTCTTACTAGGTAAGGAGCCCTTAAGCTGGCTGGGCGGAGGTTGGGAAGATGACTCAGGTGGGAAAGTGCTCACTCTAAAGTGAGCTTGAGAATCAAGACTCAAGCAGCGCTGGGGAGGTCGAGACAGGCAGATAGATCCACGGGGCGCGCTGCACGGCCAGCGTAGCTTGCTCGGTGAATTCTAGGCGCAGGCCAGAGCCCCGAGGCTGTCCTCCGGTCTGCACACACGCTCGTGCAAACCTGCCCTGCCCCCCACAACACACGTGCTGATGGCATTGAGTGTCGTGTGAAATCACTAACTTCATGTCGTCTAGGCAGCAAGAGCTGTGTGCTTTATGGACGTTGTTTAGGTGCTGACTGGTGTCTGCCTTACCTAGCGACTCATTCAATCTGCACAGCTGCTTACAGGGCCGGGCGGGGACCTGGATCACTGGGGAGCTCACTAAAGGTCGTGTCTTGAGTAAATGACAAAGTGAGAAGATTTGATGGCTGCCACCCCTCCCCGTTCTCTTATCACTGGCCAGGGTCTTAAATTCCACCAGTGGAATTTTGTCCCTTTGTCTCAATGCTATAATTCCTTTAAAATGTTTTTTTTTTTTTTTCAAGGCAAGGTCTCGCTTTAACCCCAGCTCTCCTGGAATTCACTATGTAGACTCAGGGTGGTCTTGAACACACGGTGATTCCTCTACCTCTGCCACCTGAGTGCTGGGATTAAAGGTGTGTGCCACCATGCTTGGCTTAACATGTATTTATTTATTTTTAAAAATATTGTACTTACACTGGGCGTGGTGGCGGAGGAGGATTGCCATGAGTTCGAGGCCACCCTGAGGCTCCATCGTGAATTTCAGGTCAGCCTGGGCAAGAGTGAGACCCTACCTGAGCCCCCCCCCCCCCACCAAAAAAAAAAAACAACAATTGTACTTACTTATTTGTAAGCATAGAGAGGAAAGAGAGACAGACAAAGAGAATGGGCTCATCAGGGCCTCCAACCTCTGCAAATGAACTCCAGATGCATGCGCCTGTTTGTACATCTGGCTTCATGTGTGTACTGGGCAATCGAACCTGGTTCCTTTGGCTTTGCCAGAAATCACCTTAACCACTGGGCCATCTCTCCAGCCCTGAATTTATTTATTTACCATTATTATTTTTGTTTTTTCAAGGTAGGTCTCACCCTGGCCCAGACTGCCCTGGAATTCACTCTGTAGTCTCAGGGTGGCCTTAAACCCTTGGCGATCCTCCTGAGTGCTGGGATTAAGGGGGTGCGCCACCACACCCAGCCCCGTAGTTGGTTTTGATGAGAGAAGAGCTGAGGAAGAATGAAGAGAGCATGATTTACCTCCTGACGTCAAAACGTCTAAGCAACCAACCTCCTCTCATTGCCTCTGACCGCAGCATTAGTTCTTGGGTGTTAAATAGGTTTGACTAACAACCAGTCCTCTAAAGTGTGGGCAGTTTGGAGGACACAGTGTATCCGCTACTCCTCTCATCTCTGTCACCGCAGCTGACAGGGGGCAACTGAAAGATGGAAGGATTCATGTTGGCTCACAGCTTGAGGACAGAGTCTATCCTGGAGCGCAGGGCATGGCGAGGGAGCCGTGGCAGCGGAAGCTTGGTGGCAGTGTGAGGCTGTGTGGTCTGGGCACAGCAGGAAGCAGAGAAATGGAAACGCTGGTGCTCAACTTGCTTCCTCCTCTCCCCGCTTTTTGGGGTGTGTGTGTATGTACGTGGTTCATGTGAGTGTGTGTGCAGATGTGCGTGCCCCATGTGGCATGCATGTGGGGACCAGAGGGAGACACAGGTGCCCTCCTCTATCTCTCGTCCACCATATTTCCTCGAGACAGTCTCTCACTGAACCTGGACTTGTGGTCTTTCGGTCAGACTGGCTGATGGGCAAGCCCCAGGGATCTTCTCGTCTCCCCGCCCTACGGTGCTGGGGTTACAGGTGTGCATGGCCCAGCTGGATTTTTTTTTTTTTTGAAAATGGTTTTCGAGGTAGGGTCTCACTCTAGCCCAGGCTGACCTGGAATTCACTATGTAGTCTCAGGGTGGCCTCGAACTCACGGTGATCCTCCTACCTCTGCCTCCCGGCTCCTGGATTTTTTAAAAAAGATTTACTTTTTATTTATTTATTAGACACAGAGAGAAGGATATATATATGGATATAGAGAGAGAAAGAATGGGTACACCAGGGCCTCCAGCCACTGCAAGCAAACTCCAGACACATGAGCCACCTTGTGCATCTGGCTTATGTGGGTCCTGGAGAATCAAACCTGGGTCCTTAGACTTTGCAGGCAAGCACCTTAACCACTAAACCGTATCTGCAGCCCCCGCATCTGGATTTTTGTGTGTGTGCGAGGGATCAAACTCTGGTCTGCATGCTTGCACAGCAAGTGTCCTTACCCAAGCCATCTCCTGGCCTCTCTTGCCTTTCTTCCTTTTTCCTGGCCACCATCGTGTTCTGTGAGATGGTGCCACCCTCATTCAGCATGGGTCTCTGCTCCCCTGAGAATGATATCTACAAATGCCTTCACAGATGTGCCCAGAGGCGCTCCTCACTGCTGCCCTAGGTGCTTCTTAATCCAATCAAGCTGAGAGTCAAAATTAACCACCACACCTGCTGCTGTCTTTGCAGCCTGGCTTCTCAGAGTCTTAATGTGCTGAACATGGCGAGCCCATAAGGAGAGACATGAACTGTACCCACCACACACACGTGACCACCAGGTTCTATTCTTGTCACCTGTCAAAATCAGTTCCTCTCACGTTCAACCTTCTTTGAGAAAGGTGCCCAATTCCACGGGCTAACCGAGTCACCACCACCTCCTCTATTCACTGTCCTTGGAGCTTCCTATGGCTCCTCTGGCTAGCATGGGGCAGGATTGCTTTCTGCGAAGTTGCTCATGTGGCCAGTTTGACTGAGTCAAGCCACCTGTGACCTCCTGTCTGGATGCCTTGTCACCAACCAGGTAGTGTGGAGCTTCCTGTTCTTGTCTGTGCTCACGCCTTCAGGATGCGTCTTAGCCCTTCTTTCTTTTTTTTTTAGATTGGGAATTTTTTTTATTTGAGAGAGGAAAAGAGGCAGACTGAGAGAAAGAGAGAGAGAGAGACAGAGAGAGAGAGAGAGAAAGGGCACGCTAGGGCTTCCAGTCACTGCCAATGAACTTCAGAAGTGTGTTCCACCTTGTGCATCTGCTTATGTGAGTCCTGGGGAATTGAACAGAGGTCCTTTAGCTTTGCAGGCAAGTGCCTTAACCGCTAAGCCATCTCAACAGCCCAGCCCTTCATTTTTTTATGCATGTGCGTGTACATGTGTGTGTGTATGAGTGCATATGTGCGCAGGTGTGGATGCATGCGTGTGTAGGTGGGTGTGTGCATGTGGAGGCCAGAGGACAACTTTGGGTGTCATCGACACTGCCCACCTCTTTTTGAGACAGTCCCTCTCACTGGTCTGGAGCTCACCAATTAGGCTGGCCTGGCTGTCCAGCAGGGCTCAAGAAACCTCCTGTCTCCACCTCACAGTTGTTCACCACCATGCCTGACACGTTTACATGGGTTCTGGGGGTCAAAAACCAGTCTTCATGCTGGTGAAGCAAGCACTTTACGCACTCAGCAATCTGCCTGGCCCGTTAAACACGTCCTTCTGACATGATAGACCCTGGAGCGATGCCTGCCTGGGAGAGTCAGAACTTGTTCTGATTGGCTTGTGTTGCAGTCAGGTTCGCATTGCTGGTAGAAATCACCCAACCAAGAGCAGCTTCTGGGAAAAAGAGATTTATTTTGGCTTACAGGCTCAAGGGGAAGCTCCACGATGGCAGGGGAAAGCGATGGCATGAGCAGAGGGTGGACATCACCCCCTGGCCAACATAAGGTGGACCATAGCATCAGGAGGGTGTGCCAAACACTGGCATGGGGAAACTGGCTATAAAGCCCATAAGCCCACCCCCAACAATACACTCCCTCCATGAGGCATTAATTCCCAAATCTCCATCAGCTGGGAACCTAGCATTCAGAACACCTAAGTTTATGGGGGACACCTGAATCAAATCACCACAGCTTGTTTGGCTGCACCAGGGAAGAGACAGAGAACAATTGGCTAAGACCTCAGGGAGATCCCACTCCTAGCTATGTGGAGGGCATGGTGAAGGTGAGACTGCTAAGGATGGTCACCCAGAGCTGGACGCAGAGGGAGATGGGCAGGTACAACATGGGGTGGATGGCAGGTAGCACTTGTGGGGGAACTGCAGCCAGTGTGCCCTGGCAGGTTCATTGCTGTCTGTGCCTCTTCAGTACTGGAGAGCGATAAAGCTCATAGCATCTGCTGAGGTGGCCTGGCAAGGCACACAGGACCCAGGACCCAGGAGAGGAGCTCCCCTCCTGTGGTTTTGGCCATGGCCAGTCCTTGGCTTGTGCCTGGAGCACCAGGATTGTTTCTGTTTCTCCAGTGCCCAGCCTCACCGGGAGGAAGCCTGGGTCTTTGCTGACTGGTTGGGGATGCATTCCTACCTCTATCCTCTTTTTTTTTAAAAAAATTAATTAATTATTTATTTGAGAGCAACAGACACAGAGAGAGAAAGACAGATAGAGGGAGACAGAGAGAATGGGCACACCAGGGCTTCCAGCCTCTTCAAACGAACTCCAGACGCGTGCGCCCCCTTGTGCATGTGGCTAACGTGGGACCTAGCCTCGAACCGGGGTCCTTAGGCTTCACAGGCAAGCGCTTAACCGCTAAGCCATCTCTCCAGCCCCCTCTATCCTCTTCCCCACTTTACTTCCTGTTTGTCCAGGGCCTGCTCTCAGCACCTCAGGAATCGATGAAGGGCAAGCCTCTCCGGGAATCATTTTATTTTCATACAGATCTCTTGAACATCAAACAGACTTAAGATCCACACAGCAGTTTCTGTAGACTCGGAGTCCTGGTGTGTTGGAGCCCAGTGAGCTTTGACAGGCCTCATTGCTGATGCGCAGCGATGCCACACCAGGAACCACGGCCGGGGGCAGGGCCAGCTCGTCTCCCGGAATATTTCTAGGCAGGATCACGAGTAATCCAGCAGCTGGGTGTCTGGACGAGCAGAGGCTTTGGAATCCATCATTTCTAGCCACAGCCCCACTGTGAGTCATGTGGGCTTGGCGGGGGTACTCTGGTTTCCAACTCCTGTCTGTTGAGTGATGTCACCCATCTGAAAAGATGAGTGTCGAGGCAGAGGCAGGAGGGTCGCCATGAGTTCAAGGCCACCCTGAAACTAGAGAGTGAATTCCAGGTCAGCCTGAGCTAGAGTGAGACCCCACCTTGAAAAAAAGGAAACATGAAGATGAGTGTTTTAGAATATCTATTTATCTATCTGTTTGAGCGAAGGTGCACGTATGCCGTGGCTGGCGGGTGGAGGTGAGAGAACAGATTTTGGGTGGTTCTCACCTGTCCACCTGTGGCAGGTTTTTTTTTTTTTTTTTAATTGTGGATTCTCCTTCGGGTGTTCTTTGCAGAGCTCACCATGGCTTCTGGGAAGTTCTCCGGCCTCTGCCCCCCATGTCACCTTTGTTGTCAGCATGCTGGGATTACAGAAATCTGCCAAGCTTCCAGATATTTCCATGGGGATTGGGGCAAGCACTCAGGGACCACAGCTTGAGTGACAAGCTCTTTTCCCATGGAGCCCCCTCCTCAGATCCAAGACAAGTACTTAACAGGAGACAAACCAGTTTGTCTCAAATGAGACCATTTGTGCCCCCTCCGTGTTGGATCCTGACCTATTGCTCTGCCCACACCAGCTATTATTTCTCACGGGGGTGAGTGTGTGGTGTGACTGTAAAATGTCTCCCATAGGCTTGCGTGTTTGATCACTTAGGCGCCAGCTGGTGGAGCTCTGTGGTAAGATTGTGGCATCTTCAGGTGGTGGAGCCTTGGGGGAGGCAGTGGCTCACTGGGGGAGTGGGCCTAGAGGTCTTACAGCCCAATCTCGCTTTTTTGTTTGTTTTTAAAGGTCTATTTTATTTATTTATTTATTAGAGACAGGGAGAGGGAGGGAGAGAACGAGAGAATGGGTGCAGCAGGGCCTCCAGCCACTGCAGACGAACTCCTGATGTGCCGTGCCAACTCCAGGGAGTCTGCGTGCCCTGTTCACCAGGCCGAGGCGAAAGCCTCAAGGAAGAAAGCCTCCTGGAAGGACGTGCATTCTCCAGGCTTGTAGCGCCTTTTGCTGCTCTCTAATAGCTGTTTTCTTCTTTACTACTGTTCTGTTCCTGCCACATGACAGCAGCATGATGTTCTTTCACCATTTAGTAAAAATTACATATGGAACAAGTTTCTATAAAATTGAGTCACCTGGTGGTGTGACGCTTCCTCTGAAGACCCCGCTGTTGTTTCAAGCCAAGAATTCCGAGGATCAGAACCAATCGATGAACCATCACCTCATACAGGAGTGTATAGGAATGGGGATACGCTAGCAAACAATGGTGGGAAGCATGTTTCTTGGTAATCTTTAACTTTTGTGAACTGACATGCTAGGTTGAGGCCTCCTTCATGCTTGTTTACATTTTTTTTTTTTTTTTTTTGGTTTTTCAAGGTAGGGTCTCACTCTAGCCCAGGCTGACCTGGAATTCACTATGTAGTCTCAGGGTGGCCTCGAACTCACAGCGATCCTCCTACCTCTGCCTCCCGAGTGCTGGGATTAAAGGCGTGCGCCACCACGCCCGGCGCTTGTTTACATTTTTATGGCATGGTTCAAGGAAGAAAATATACTAGAGTTATGAAGTCGCCCTGTTAGAACTTCTGTTAAAAATACTTGATGCCTGAAGCAGGCTAAAAACCAAACGTCATTTGTAACCACTGACTGTCTAACACTGATTTTGGTGAGATATTAACTATTAGATTTGTGATTGTAATCTTTATTCAATGTATTTGTGCCTCTCCTGGAACAGGCTATTCATAGAAATTGTGCCGCTTAAATAAACAAAGGCTAAGCTTATGCAGCCAGAATTGTATATAACTGATGCTCTACTTCAGTAAAATACACTCAGATACATTCACCTTGTGTGTGTGTGTGTCTGTTAGTCACTTCGCCGACTCCTTGCCCACTGCCCAAGGCCCTGTTTTCCCTCGGACTGGTGGTCCTGGCTTTGCCAGTCCGATGCATGTCACACATGTGCATCTGGCTTACATGGGTCCTGGAGAAGCGAACCTGGGTCCTTAGGCTTTGCAGGTGAGTGCCTTATCTGCTAAGCCAGCTCTCCAGCCCCCTACCCCATTTTCTTTACAGCCCACTTCTACTTCCTGTCTGCTCCCTGCTTCCTGACTGTGGACTTCATATCACAGGATGCCTCATGTTCCTGCTACGTGCCTTTCCCCCAGTGATACATTGTGCATACAAAGTGAAAACCGTTCTTCCTCTAAGTTGCATTTTTTTTTAAGGCGTTTGGTCACAGCAATGAGAAAAGTATCTAATACAGGCTCCTCCTGAAGCAGGTGAGGACTGAGCCGAGCTTTGAGGGACTGGGCAACAGTCCTGTGGCGGCGGTGGAAGGTTTGTAGCAGATAATTGGGCAGAGGAGGGGGAGGGACGGTTTAATCAAAACTAAGCATGTGCATTAGTAAAGAATGACACTGACTTTTCAGTTCTGCCCTGTAACCCTGTCTGAGCGCCCACCTGGCAGTGACAGTCTTTCTGTCCTTCCCAACCGGGATGTCTTTTCTTGCCATGTTGCGCTCTTGCCAGCAGGTGGCAGCGCTGGCTCAGGGATGTGAGGCTGAGCAGGCGCGGCTGCCCCTGACTTCTTTTGTCTCCTAAGCAAGGTTTGCCAGCCTTTGGTGCCATCCTTCCCCACGAGGCTTGCATGGGCAGCTCATTCCTCACTCTTCCCGCTTGTGATGCCCCAGGACTGACTTCCGACTCTCCATTCCCATCCATGTTAGATTCGGTGCCAGTTGCGGCTGGAATTCCCTGTGAGGAACTTTCCACTCCGAGAATCACTTCTCTCAGCGCCCCCGTGCCCACCAAGCCTCTCTTGAGGTTCTGTCCCTTCGCCCATTTTCTCAGGGGGAGGAGCTGGAGCTTGCGGAGGCTCAGCTGGCCGCTGTCAAGGAACAAGGGGCAGGGCTGGATCGAGCTGTGGCTGCAGAGCCTGTTGCAGCCTGGCTGTGACTCTGTTGTTTCTAGAGACCTGGAATTGGCATCCGTGGGAGGAAAGATTTACTCCAGGGAGTCAGTGGCAGTGCAGGGATGAGACCTCGGGGGCTAAGGTGACAGTGGACCTTCCCTGACTTGCTGTGGCCCGGCCGTGGATGCCAGCCCGTCTGCCAGGGAGGCCACACCTCACACCCTCCCCAGACTCCCGTCACTGACCGACGGCGGCACTCTTGGTGGGTGCTGTGATTCCCTTCTCGTTGCAGGGACAAAACATAACCGAAAGCAGCTGATGGGAGGAACGCATTTATTTTGGCTCACAGCCTTGAGGGGAAGCTCCATGAGGGCAGGAAAAGCATGGCACGAGCAGAGGCTGGGCATCACCTCTGCCACAGCAGGGGAGAACCAGCAGCAGGAGAGGGAGCTGAGCTCTGGCAAGGGGGAGCTGGCTAGACCTCCCCTAAGCTCGCCCCAACAACTCACCTCCTCCAGCAAGGCTCCACCTCCCCAACTATCACCAGCTGGGAACCAAGCATTCAGAACCCATGAGCTTTTGGGACCATCTGATGCTGGGCTCAGAAGTGGCTGTGCCAATGCCAATATGCATCCAGCCCGGCACTGGGGGTAGCGGGGCTGGGAGACTTCCTTCTCCTGGCCCGTGGGATTTGTGTTACGGAGTTGTGTCACCGCACATCCCTGGCACCTAGCAGGGACTGGCATAGGGGGCTCATCCACAGAGAGGGGCCACCTCTCCTCTGTGTCTTCCCAGGCCTGGCTCTTGGCCAGCCACCACCACAGGGTGCAGTCAGTGGCCTCCTCCTTCTTGGGGTACCAGCTCTGCTAGAATGATGCCCTTCGGTCTTTTAGCACGGAATATTGTTTTCTTTAACTTCATCCCAGGCAGAAATCCCTGAGGGAACAACTTCTGACACGGTGCCCAGTGCCAGGTTGAGTACACGGCAAGTCACTTATGAAAACAAGCGTCGGCTCTGTGATGCGAGCGGTGCCCATTCATTGCCACAAAGCTGGGGCCAAGCGAAGGGAAGAAAATTAAAACCGTTCCCATGATAATAGAATCCTTTTCTACAATGATATTATAATGGAGTGAAGTTTATCTCTTTCTCTTTTTATTGTACGAGAAATACATATTTCTCAACAGGCCTATGAAGTGGTGTTTCCGGTGGGTTAATACTTGGTCTTATCTGTGGCTTTTGCATTTGTACAATACAGCATTTTAATTTACTGGGACTGTCACTACAAGAACCTGCAAATAAGTGTGTTAACAATGCTGGTGATGATTGTTGCTTATGGCTGTTGAGGCCTACTGTGTCTGAGCAATAATAATTTACATAATAATAATAAGTTACATAATTTATTGAGGAATGATTTAGATCTCATCAACCCACCCATCTAAAGCCTTTCATCATTTCGGTTAAACGATGTTTTAGTTAGCCCACCCTGTCGTGGGTGACACGTCCAGGCTTAGGGTGCTGCTGTCATCCCGGAAAAGCTGCTCCTGAGAGTCCCTGGTTCCCGCGTTCGCTAGTAGGCGGGCTAAGCACCTTTCTACCACCTCGCCTGTGGTGGGCACTGCCCCTGCGGGAGATGTGGGCAGTGGAGGGCTGGGTGAGGTCAACCCAGACATGGAAGACGTGCTTCAGAACCTTGTGTGGATGCCCGTGAGCTGCGGCCCAGCCTTGAGAGAGTAGCATGGCTTCCTTGGGCCTTGGCTTCCTGGCCTTCAGAATGAGGGTGAGGCACCAGCCCACTGGGCTGTCCAGAGACTAGGTGGGTGCGTACTAGCCGGTGGGGGTGTGTCCACATCCATAAAGGTCCACCCATGTGCGTCCACTTAAGAAGCCACCATGGGCACTTGCTGTGCGAGCGTGAGGGCCTGCGTTCACATCCGCAGTAGTCACGTGACAATGCCAGTTGTGGTGGTGGGCACAGGCAATCCCGGCATCGGGCAGGTGGAGACAGGAGGAAACTTGGGGTTTTCTGGCTGGCTTGTGCAGCCTGGTCAGTGAGCTTCAGGTTTGGTGAGAGACTCTGTATCAAAAGCTAAGCACTTGCCTGTGAGGCCTAAGGGCCCCGGTTCGAGGCTCGATTCCCCAGGACCCACGTTAGCCAGAGGCACAAGGGGGTGCACGTGTCTGGAGTTTGTTTGCAGTGGCTGGAGGCCCTGGCACGCATGCCCATCCTCTCTCTCTCTGCCTCTTTCTCTGTCACTTTCAAATAAATAAATAAAAATAAACAAAAAAAAATTTAAAAAAAAGCTAAGTGGGGCTGGGCTTGTTGGCACACGCCTTTGATTCCAGCACTCTGGAGGCAGAGGTAGGAGGAGTGTCTCTGTGAGTTCGAGGCCACCCTGAGATTACATAGTGAATTCCAGGTCAGCCTGGGCTAGAGAGAGACCCTACCTTGAAAAACCAAAAAAAACCAACCAAACCAACCAACCAACCAACCAACGAAACAACCAACCAAACAAACAAAAAATCTAAGTGGGGGTTGGAGAGATTGCTTAGTGGTTAAGACGCTTGCCTGTGAAGCCTAAGGACCTAGGTTTGATTCCCCAGTACTCACTCTCAAAGTGGTGCATGTGTCTGGAGTTCATCTGTGGTGGCTAGAGGCCCTGGTGCATCCATTCCCTCTCTCACTTTCTCTTTCTCCTTCATAAATAAATAAATAATTTTAAAAAACTAAGAGGGCAGGCAATTGAGTTATACACCCCCACCTCAACCTATGGCCTCCACACACATGCACACACACACATATATGTAGCACACACATGTGCACCCACATACAGATGAACACACATGTGTACCACACCCATGTACATATGAAAGCACACACACACACACACACACACACACACACACACAGACACACACACACACACAGACAAATTGGGAGCACGCAGAACACACCTTTGCTTCCAGTCAGCACCGTTCCCTCCACACGTCTGCCAGAGGCATGTTGGGTCATCGTAGGTCCACCCGAGTGAGCGCTGGGGGACTCCCCGTGTGCCCCGCATCACTGACCGCCTCCTGTGCTCACCCGGGAATGCCTAGACGTGTCTGAGAAGGAGTGAATGTCTTGTTATGTCCTTTGCGCATGCGGTGAACTGGGGTCACTGCCAGACGTGAAAGGTGGGGTCCTCCATGGTAGGCACTGCCCTTTCTGTGTGGGAGTGGCTGGAATCTTCGCGGGGTTTAGAGCGCAGAGCCTGGGACGTGAGGCTGGCACCTCCCGAGGATGCCCTTAGCGGGTGGCATAGGTGGGGGGTGGGGCAGGGGAGGGGAGGTGGGGGCGCAGTTCCTGCACCTCCCTGCTGCTCCTCTTCCACCTGCCCCTCCTCAGCAACAGCTTCTCCCCCCCTGCTACAGATCACCCCCAATAATTAGAATTCGGAACACAAACCCAGAAGGGAGGTGACTTACCTTCAATGCATGTCTCCCCTGAACGCAGCGTCTCCCCACCTCCCGATTCTCCTACTTAGTGACGACAAACTCCTGCCGGCACCTCGAGCTCGTAACACGCCAGGACACAGTGACTTAAACATGGGCTCCCAAGACCTCATCGCGGAAGCAGACCTGACAGGAACCCAACGTGGCTCAGGGAAATGTGCGGAGGAGGGGGCGGAAAGAATGGCAGAGCCCCATGCTGGGTGGTGGTATGCAGAGACACTTCCTCCTACCCGTAACTGAGGGCTAACCCCACAATGCATGGCCCATGTACCCCAACAAGGAGGGCCCTGTGGGGGAGGCATGACAAAATGCCTGCCAAAGAAAGAGTTTATTTTGACTCATGGTTCAGGGGCACAATTGAGCTTGGTGGGGACATGGTGACGGGAGTGTGAGGTAGCTGGTCAGATCGTGTCCAGAGGCAGGAAGGACATATATTTATATATGTATGTATGTATATGCTTCTCAGCTCACTTTCTCCATTTTTTAAAAATTTATTTATTTATTTGAGAGCGACAGACACAGAGAGAAAGACAGGTAGAGGGAGAGAGAGAGAATGGGCGCGCCAGGGCTTCCAGCCTCTGCAAACGAACTCCAGACGCGTGCGCCCCCTTGTGCATCTGGCTAACGTGGGACCTGGGGAACCGAGCCTCGAACCGGGGTCCTTAGGCTTCACAGGCAAGCGCTTAACCGCTAAGCCATCTCTCCAGCCCACTTTCTCCATTTTTATTTTATGAGAAAGAGAAGACAGACAGAGAGAGAGACAGAGAGAGAGAGAGAGAGAGAGACTTGGTGCACCAGGGCCTCAGCCACTGAAATTGAACCCCAGACACTTGCCCCACCTAGTGGGCATGTGTAACCTTATGCTTGCCTCACCTTTGTGCATCTGGCTAATGTGGGATCTGGAGAGTCGAACATGGGTCCTTAGGCTTTGCAGGCAAGCTCCTTAACCGCTAAGCAATTTCCCCAGCCCACGTTCTCCTTTATATTCAGTCTGGGATTTCATGCACATTTAGGGTGAGATTTTCCACCTGAGTCAACTGAGTGATCTTAGATCCTGTCAAGTTGACAACATTAACCATTACAGGTGTGTGGAACAGGTCCCCTCCACCCCCACTGAGGAGGCTGGCAGGTGAAGGTGACAGATACTGAAGTAGCGAAGCCCTCTGGGATAGCACCTGGGTCATGGATGGGACAGCCACATACAAGAGGTGGGAGTGGACAGGGTGAGTTGGTCATGGACGGAGAAGATGTCAAGAGGGAGGGATCAGGTCCAGTAGGGTTCTGCCATGCTCCCTCTAGTGGGTTCTGACCAAGGCTGCAGAGATGATGTGTCACAGGAGGTCACAGGGCCATGCCTTGGAGTTCATCTGGTCAGCTTGGGTTATGTGGGGTGTGGGGGGGGGGGCGGGGAAGAAACCATCTCAATGGGTTACTCATGTCCTTCATTTCTAGACTTAAGTGGCTCTCCCCTTACAACCATTAACAGCCACTTCCAAATTCTTGCTTGCAAATTGGTGCTGGGTCTGTAAAGAAATTTCATTTGTGGCAAAGTGAGAGAAGAAAGGACAGTGAAGTGAATTTTTAATGAGGCTCGATTTCTTTAATTTTAAGGATTGTGCTTTATTCAGAGAGAATGACCTGCCTTTTTGGTGATAAAATGTTCTCTTTTCTTATGAAAGGATTAGGACAATAAATGGCATTTTCTTTCATTCTCCTCACTTGGCAATTTCAAAAGTTGGCAGTTCTAGGCCAATCCCTTTCTGTACATGTGCTTTCTCCCAGCCTTATTGTGTGTGGCAGTTTATCTACTGAAAGAGAATCCAGAAGTTTACAGTGCACAGGGTGGAAACTTCTCAAGGGGGAGTGTAGCCTATGACTTTTGCTCTCATCACTGTGGTTTTTATCCAACAACGACCTCAGCGATTACAGAGAGTCCACTGAGGCTGGGAGCAATGGTGGTCAGGCCTTCCTAGTCACAGACTTGGTCACACTTAGTTATGGTCCATAGTAAACTGAAAAGAGCCCCTCAAAAGATAACCATGGGCCGGGGAGATAGCTCAGTATGTAAAGTATGTCCCTCTCAACACGAGGCCATGTGTTCAGACCCCTAGCACCCACATAAAAGCAGGACAGGGTGGAAAAATGTCATGTCTGGAATCCCAGCAATGGGAGGCTGGCATAGGCTCCTGGGGCTCCCTGGCTGGCTAGTATAGCTGAATTGGAGTGCTGTACGCTCAGCAAGAGACCATGTGCCAACAAATAAGGTGGAGCTACAGCTGAGGAAAACACCCAACATTCACTTCTGGCCTCCACGTCCCTGCACACGTGTGTGGCTCCACACACACGTGCACACACACATTCACGTGCAAACAAACGTAAATCCATAAACAAAGACAAGAAAAACGATATCCATGTCAGGTTCTTGGAGCCTAGGAATATTACCTTATTTTGTGAAAGGCGTGGATGGGGCTCCTGGCAAGTTTGTCCCAGTTTAATCTAAACACAGCCATGAGCGTCCTTCTAAGAGCAAGAAAGAGGACACGCTGAGACGGACCGAAGAGTTAGAGAAGACCGAGCGAGGGTGGACGCTGGGAGGTCGGCCATGCAGCCGGTGGCCATCGGAAGCTGTACGGAGCCCAGAACAGGCCGTCCCTGTCCTCCCTGGGGAGTCCAGCTCTGTGGTGCCTTCATTCTGGACTTCCAGAATTGTGACACGAGACAGTTCTGGGTTTTTTTTTTTTTCCTTTCCAGATGTATAGTTGGTGCCCATTTGTTACAGAAGCCACAGGAAATGAATCCACTTCTGTTTAGGGTCCTCAGAACATCCAAGCCAGGGAGAATCACCAGGCACTGGCTGTCCTGTTGAGGTCAGGCTTGGCTCCATGGCTATTATTCCAAATCCGTCCGGACACATTCACATGGAATGTGCCAAACCTGGGTGGGGCTTGTGGCCTGGGTGCGTTCTTCTCATCCCGTCTCCAGAAACGTCAGAGCATCAGCTGTGAAACTTCCTGCAGGACACAGTGTCCACCATTTGTTTATTTATTTATTTTATTTTGTGGTGCCTATTATTTATTTATTTATTTATTATTTATTTATTTTTGTGGTGCTAGGGGTTAGAACCCCGGACTTCACACATGCTAGGTAAGTGGTCAACCATTGAGCTATATTTCTGCTATTATTTTTTAGTAGTCAAGTAAGCAATTTATTCAAAATTTACATTAAGGTGTGATGGGTAGCTGAGTTTGAGCTTGGCATTCAATCCATAGAAGTTTTTATTCATTTTTTTAAAAATTTATCATCAGAAAGTAATGGGCTCTGGAGCTGAAGAGATAGCGGTTAAGGCATTTGCCTGAAAAGCCAGAGGATCCCTGTTCGACTCTCCAGGACCCATGTGAGCCCGGTGCACAAGGGGGTGCATGCTTCTGGAGTTCGTTTACAGTGGCTGGAGGCCCTGGCATTCCCATTTTCTCTCTCTCCCT
Organism: Jaculus jaculus; assembly: GCF_020740685.1. NCBI lineage: Eukaryota > Metazoa > Chordata > Mammalia > Rodentia > Dipodidae > Jaculus > Jaculus jaculus. Next base: position 8,603,348 of record NC_059107.1, on the reverse strand, counting down.
CTGCTTCTTCCTCCCTGTCAAATAAATAAATAAATAACAATAAATTAAAAAGAAAGAAAAGTAATGGTTCTGAAATGGCGTTCTCACAGTGCTCTGTTTCAGGTGATCCTCCCTTCCCACTCTCTTCCTCTATCCCGAGCCCTCCTCTGCGTCCCCTTCCCTAACAGTCCCCGTCTGCTTCCATGGCACGTGTATTCTGTCAAACTCTTTGAAGAAGTACTTTTATTTATTTTCAGAGGTAGGTAGATAGATAGATAGAGAGAGAAAGAGAGAGAGAGAGAGAGAGAGAGAGAGAGAGAGAGAGGATGGGCGTGCTAAGGTGCCTTGTATCACTTTGTGCATCTGGCTTTACTTGGGGACTGGGAAACGGGACCTGGGTTGTTGGGCTTTGTAAGCAATTGCCTTTATCCACTGAACGGCCTCCTCAGCCCCCTCTATGACACTTTTTTATTTCCCCAGCCCCCCTCATGTCCTCTTTTTTTTTTCTTCATATGGTCCTCTTTCTAGTTTTATACATTTATGTAAAAATTAAAATATTGCATCTGCATATGAAAAAGGACATATGGTATTTGTCTTTGTGAGCCTGGGATATTCTATGTAATATAAATTTCCAATACCACTTGTTTTCCTGTAAATGTCATGATTTCATTTTTTTTTTTAAACAGTGGAATAAAATCCCATTGTGTGCATGCAGCGTATTTTCCTCATCTTCTCATTTGTCAGGGGGCATCTTGGCTACTTCCATATCTTGGGTACTGTGAATGGTGCACGATCAGCATGGATGTGTGTCTCTGTGGCAGGATGGTGCGTCCTTTGGGTACATACCCAGGAATGGCGTGGATCCTAGCTGGTTCTATGTTTTAAATTTAACATGCTGCCAGGTTCCCCTGCTCTGCATGGGGGGCCACCCTTCTCCATCGTCCCCGAGAGTCATCCTTGTCCCAAACCATGGGGTCATGCCGTGAGGTCCTGTGTACCTAGTGAGTGGCTGGGACACAAGTTACTGCCCAAAGTCACGTGTCCAAGCCTGTGTGACCCTGATGTCAGGAGGCTCTGCACGTTTTGGGTCAAGATGGCTCGTGGTGTCCTGTGTGGTGATCGTCTTTTCAGGTGTGCCACCAGCCAACTCCTTCAGTGGCCTGTGACCTCCCTGGGTCCCTGCAGGGGGCAGCAGGGGTGCCTCGACCACTCTCCTTTGTTCTTCCCCAAACGTTACTTTGTCCTCTTACCTTTTGCTTCCTAAGCTCCCACACTCACCTCTCTCCTTCCCTATCGTAACAATCAGACTTTCCCCATTATGCACTCACTTGTCCCTCTCTCCCATTCACCTAGCCAAGCCCTAAACTCCCCAAGTGGCTACGTGAAAATAGAGCCTCCAAGAGGTCATGAAGATGAGATTCTGTGAGGTCATAAGCATTTAACCTACTTTTAAAAATTATTTATTTATTGGAGAGAGAGAGAGAGAGAGAGAGAGAGAGAGAGAGAGAGAGAGAGAGAATGTGGGTGCCAGAGTCTTCAGCTGTTACAAACTCCAGATGCATGCGCCCCCTTGTGTGCATGTGCGACATTGCACACTTGTGTCCCTGTGAGTCTGACTATGTGGGACCTGGAGGTTTCAACATGAGTTCTTAGGCTTCACAGGCAAGTGCCTTAACTGCTAAGCCATCTCTCCAGCCCAGCCTAACCTATTTTTATACAAGAGGAAATGACATCACAGTCTCTTTCTCTTTATAGCCAAGAATAGAGACAAGAGCATGAGAGAACACAATGAGACGTAGCCTTCGATGGACCAGGAGAGAAGCTTCTCCAGAAACCATCCCCGTGGAACCTTGATCTTTAACTTCTAGTCTTCCAAACCAAGGATGGAGGTGTTCCACCAATGCCCTTGCTGATGCTTCTACTTGTCTGGAAGCAAGGGTTGTAAAAGGAGAGATGTGTGTTCCTCTCCTGGGGGTGCTTGGGGGTGGAATAGAGGTGTCGCCTTCCTGTAGCCCAAGCAACATGCAACGCAGCACAGGTGCTTCTGTCTGGGGTTGGCTTGTGGACTGTGCTGTCATCCTTTAAGGACACTGAATGCTGCGTCTCCAGCTTGGAGGAGAGCTTTCAAGTCTTGACATGACTGGGGAGGAGGAATGATGGAGCTAAAGTGGTGTTTTTAGAAACGTGTTCCATGTGATAGTAATGAAACTCATTGAAATTCCCATGGTATATGCTGAGGATTGTTGGAATAAATTGATTTGAGGTTTTGTTTTTTAAACTTTTCATTTATTAATTTACTTGAGAGAGAAAGAGGCAGAGAGAGGGGGAGAGAGAGAGAGAGAGAGAGAGAGGGAGGGAGGAGATGAATGGGTGCGCCAGGGCCACCAGCCCCCGCAAACAAACTCCAGATGCATGTGCGCCCCTTTGTGCCTTACATGGGTCCTGGGGAATTGAACCTGAGTCCTTTGGCTTTGTAGGCAAGTGCCTTAGCTGCTAAGCCATCTCTCCAGCCCTCAAGCTTTGTTTTTTAATTAATTAGCTTTCTGTGTGTGTATGCACGTGTTTATGTGTGTGTGTGTGTGTGTGTGTGTGTGTGAGGGTGTGCACATGCCTCGGCTCATGGGTGGAGGTCAGAGGACAACTTTTGGCCTGTTCCTTGCCTCTCATCTCGTTTGAGGCAGGGTCTTTCATTGGTCACCACTCTGTTCCAAACATTCAGGAAAGTCTCCTGTCTCCATCTGCCTTCTCACTGTAGGCACCCTGGGATGACAGAAGCCAGCCATAGCTTCTAGCTTTTATGTGGGGTCTGGGAATCCAAACTCTGGTATTTAGAGTGGCATGGCAAGGGATTCATTCACTGAGCAATCTCTCCAGACCTGTTTGTTTTGAGACGGGACTTTGTGCAGCCCAGGCTGGCCTCCAGTTCACTACCATCTGGCCAAAGCTGGCCTAGAACTTCTGATCTTCCTGCCTCCCTTTCCCATGGGCTGGGGTGGCCACTGTGCCTGGCTCTTGCAGAAGCTTTAATATGCTGTCACTGTTCACATATTTCATCTCAGGAGCAGATCACATACCCCGCATTTCATAATCATTTGGTACCACTGAAATGTCTTTTCAGCAAGCATCTCATAGGATCAACGTTTGCTGGACACCATTTTGGAAACTGATAGTCATTGGATCATTTATGGGATATGAGACCCAGAAAGACTCCTGTGAGAGATGGGGGAGTCGGAAGCCATTTTAACAGCATGGCCATATAACTCAGCGGTCAAGTGCTTGCTAGCCTGGGTTTTACCCCATCATGGTAAAAATGCAAATGTAGCTTTGGAGAAATTGAGGCCCAGACAGGTAAGGGGGTTTTTCAAGCCTTTCTGGTTTAGTGAGAGAGCCAGGATCGTCTCCACTTCAGCCTGCAGCTCTCAGTTCCACCCCTTGTAGGACACTGCCTTGTCAGAAAGTACAAGCTCTGAGGATGGGGTGCAGGAGGACACCCAGATTCAACCTGATCTGCGCCGTGATGTCTTTGGTGGGGCTTACCTCCGCTAGAGGAAGGGTGGGCAGTGAACTCAGCCTCTGGCCCACGTATTATTGTTTTTTTTTTAATTAATTAATTTATTTATTTGAGAGCGACAGACACAGAGAGAAAGACAGATAGAGGGAGAGAGAGAGAGCGGGCGCACCAGGGCTTCCAGCTTCTGCAAACGAACTCCAGACGCGTGCGCCCCCTTGTGCATCTGGCTAACGTGGGACCTGGGGAACCGAGCCTTGAACCGGGGTCCTTAGGCTGCACAGGCAAGTGCTTAACCGCTAAGCCATCTCTCCAGCCCACGTATTATTGTTTTAAGAGAAAAATTTCACATTTGATAAATCAAACCTGAATGTATTTTTGCCAGCACATTTCCTGGTAAGATGAAAGGCCTTGGGGGGATTTTATTCCTTGTTTCTGATCATCTTCATCTGTACTCAGCTGTTCTCGCTGTCTAAGTTACTGCCTTGGCCTTAGCCCTTTGAGCTTTTGTCTAGTCTCTCATCTGGGAGAAGCAAGGCATTTTGACAGATGAGAAGTTTCCCCACTCCCAACCATTATACTTCTCCCAACCTACTATAATAAAAATGTTGCTTGAAACCTTTCTGGAAATTTGTAAGCACCTTTCACAATGGAGGGGTCATGTCAGAAAGATGCGGAGGATAGAGATGAGTTAAGGGCCAAAGCATCGGCCCAGGGAAACCTAGGACCTTTCATCTTGAAAGATGGTCAAAGGGCGATTTAACAATTCTGGAAGAGCAACCCCTGTTTCAAAGCTTGGGTGCCAAGAAGAAAACAGGAAGAAAAGCCAGAGATTGCAGCATGTGAATATTAGGTTAGACATCATGAAAGAGCACCTTCTCAATCTCTCTCTCTCTCTCTCTCTCTCGTGTGTCCATTATAAGTGTTTGTATGTGCATGTGGAAGCCAGAGGACAACATTCGGTGACAACTTCAAGTTTGATTTTCTCCTCTTTTTTTTTTTTTTTTTTTGGTTTTTCAAGATAGGGTCTCACTCTAGCTCAGGCTGACCTGGAATTCACTCTGTAGTCTCAGGGTAGCCTTGAACTCACTGCAATCCTCCTACCTCTGCCTCCTGAGTGCTGGGATTAAAGGCGTGTGTCACCGTGCCCGGCTCTGTTCTCCTCTTTTTTAATGCAGGGATATCATTGTCCTCTTGAGAGTCACCATTTAGGCCCGCCTGGCCGGTCAGCTCTGGGGTGCTCCCATCTCCAACTCCACCAGTGCTGGGATTACAGGTGCATGCCACCATGCCTGGCATTTGTATAGGTACTAGGGATCAACCTCGGGCCCTTAAGTTTGTGAAGCAAGCTGTTTGCCAACAGAGCCTGAGCGACCACCTAGCCAGGAAGGATTTCTTTCTCACTCTAGCCCAGGCTGGCCTGGAATTTACTATGGAGTCTCAGGGTGGCCTCAAACTCACAGTGATCCTCCTACCTCTGCCTCCCGAGTGCTGGGATTAAAGGCATGTGCCACCATACCTGGCTTCCCTTGGGATTTTTTAACATAAGTATTTTATTAACTTGAGAGAGAGAGAAAGGAAGAGGTAGAGAGAGAGAGAGAGAGAGAGAGAGAGAGAGAGAGAGAGAGAGAGAGAGAGAGACAGATAGATAGAGGATGAGTGTGCCAGGGCCTCTAGCCACTGCAAATGAACTCCAGACACATGTGACACCTTGCGCATCTGGCTCATGTATATGCTAGGGAATCAAATTTGAGGCCTTAGACTCTGCAGGCAAGCACCTTAACCTCTAAGCCATCTGTCCAGCCCCTTCCATTGGGTGTTTAAAGCAGGTTCTCACTATGGCCCAGGCTGACCTGGCATTCACTCTGTAGCCTAGGCTGGTCTCAAGTCAAGATGATCCTCTTACCTCAGCCTCTGTGCTCCACCATGCCTGGCGCCAGGAAGGATTTCTTGTTTGGGGTGTTCATTAGTCAAGGGGTGTGAAGGATTTACTGAAGACCCCTGGGGTAGTGGAAAGACCCCAGGCTTTGGAGACAGTGTGTGTTGATCATGGTGGTGATCAGTGACGATGTTCCCTGTGCCTTACCCTATGTCCTCAATGCAGGAGGGGGGCGTGGTGAAACCTTGTGCTCACAGAAGACCCTGGTTACCGGAGGTGCTTGAAATGACAGTGTGCCTGGGAAGTTCGGACATGGACTCTCCTTCTCTCCCTCACAGGAGAAAACATGATTTTTAAGGATCAGGCCTGCCTGGGTTTTGGGACAGTCCCCTAACGTGGGACCGTTGCACGTATAGGTAAATTCTTCCTGAGACGTGGGATTCCCTGTAGAGGACTCCACTGCAGTTGAACTCATGAGAAAATTCAGTTCAGAGAATATCCTACACTTGGGTGGAGAAGCTCACAGGCACCGGAGGGTCACCCCGGGAGCTGAGAGATGCTCCTTGGACCTTGCTCTGAATAGCCACTTTGCACTGGTATGTGTTTCTGATTTATTTCAGCAACTATCCAGAAGGGCTCAGTGTGTGTGTGTGTGTGTGTGTGTGTGTGTGTCTGTGTGTGCGTGTGCATGTGTGTGTGCGTATGTGTGGAGTCATGTTTGGCCAATACACAACCCATTAGAAAAATGCTGTCCACATCACTCAGAGAAGATAGTACAAGGGAAGGATCAAAACCAGTAGCCAGGGCTGGAGAGATGGCTTAGCAGTTAAGCGCTCGCCTGTGAAGCCTATGGACCCCGGTTCGAGGCTCAGTTCCCCAGGTCCCACGTTAGCCAGATGCACAAGGGGGCGCACGCGTCTGGAGTTTGTTTGCAGTGGCTGGAAGCCCTGGTGTGCCCATTCTCTCTCTCTCCTCCTCTGTCTTTCTCTCTGTGTCTGTTGCTCTCAAATAAATAAATAAAAAATGAACAAAAAGTATTAAAAAAAAAACAGTAGCCAATTAGCAAAGGGATTACCAAATTAGAGAAAGGTGAGCTCAGTAGGTCCAGAGGCCCCCAGGAGCTTGCTGAAGCACCAGACTAGCAGCTCGTATGGAATGACAGTTCTTGGCAGGAGACCATGTGGGGGGTGGGCAGCGTGGGGAGCACAGCTTGGGCCAGGCTTCAAGGCTCGGAATGAGTGGGTGCTGGTTGAGCGTGGAGGAGCTCCTCAGGAAAGCAGTAAGGAAGAGGCTGGGCAGTTTGATCTTCATACCCCAGGCCCTGGGAAACTGGGGAAGTTTTTACAAGGGAATGGCCTAAAAAGAGTAGAGTGATTAAGCAAGACTATGTGTATCAAATGGAGTATTTAAGTGCTATAAGTTCATGGAGTAAAAGAGAATCTCCCATATCTGGGGAAGCAAATTGGTGGAAAAAATTCAGTTATTGCAATCTTTTATACTCATGGGTTAACATTTAGAAAACAGAAAAGCATATGAGAAAAAAATTACCATGTCCTAGTTCTTATTTTTAAGGATTTGTTACAGTTTTTCCATTTATATTTTTACTTAATTTTTACACATACATAATTTAAACACTTTACATATGTAGATATCTATGTACAATGATACATATTTTTTCCTTTTGGTTTTCAAGGTATGGCCTGGCTGTAGCCCAGGCTGATGTGGAATTCACAATGTAGTCTCAGGCTGGTCTCAAACTCATGGCAATCCTCCTACCTCTGCCTCTTGAGTGATGGGATTAAAGCTATGTTCCACCATGCTCGGCTCAATGTTATGTATTTTATTTATTTAAAAAATATTCTGTTTATTTCCAAGGAGAGAGGGGGAGAGAGAGAGAGAGAGAGAGAGAGAGAGAGAGAGAGAGAGAGAGAATGAGAATGGGCATGCCAAGGCCTCTAGCCACTGCTGCAAACGAATTCCAGATGCATGTGTCAATTTGCACATCTGGCTTTATTTGGGTACTGTGAAATCAAACTTGGGTCATTAGGCTTTGCAGGCAAATGTCTTAAGCACTGAGAAATCTCTCCAGCCCTATTTTATTTTATTTAAAAATATTTCATTTAGCCAGGCATGGTGGCACATGCCTTTAGTCTCAGCATTCAGGAGGCAGAGGTAGGAGGATTGCAATGAGTTCAAAGGCACCCTGAGACTCCATAGTGAATTCCAGGTATGAGAGAGGGAAAGAGAGCAAGCGAGCACGGGCACACCAGCGCCTCTTCTCTGTGTAAATGCACTCCAGACACATTTACAGAGGGAAGAGGCCCTGGTGAGAGAGTGAGCAAGCATGGACATGTTAGCGTCTTTTGCTGTTGCAAACAAACTTTGTGATGAGGCAAAGTGTTACTGCCCATCCCCCCCCCCCAGGAAAGGCTGAAGGAAGAGTGAAAATAATTTTTTAAAATTTATTTATTTGAGAACGACAGAGAGAGAAAGAGGGAGGGGGAGAGAGAGAGAGAGAGAGAGAGAAAGGAGAGTGGGTGCGCCATGGCTTCCAGCCACTGCAAACGAACTCCAGATGCGTGCGCCCCCTTGTGCATCTGGCTGACGTGGGTCTTGGGGAATTGAGCCTTAAACCAGGGTCCTTAGGCTTCACAGGCAAGCGCTTAACCGCTAAGCCATCTCTCCGGCCTGAGTGAAAATAATTTGTTCAGCACTTTGGCACCCATCCTTCCTTCTTGTTTTGTGGTTTTTACATTAGACTTATGAGACAGGATCATAACGTTTGTTTTAACGTAAATAGATTTCCGGGGCTGGAGAGATGGCTCAGCAGTTAAGGCACTGGCCTGCAAAGCCTAAGGACCTCAGTTCAATTCCCTAGTACCCATGTGCAGCCAGATATACAAGGTGTGTCTGGAGTTTGCTTGCAGTGGCTAGAGGCCTTGGTGCACCCATTCTCCCTCTCTCTCTGTATCTGCTCTTTCCTTCCTTCCTTCCTCCCTCCCTCCCTCCCTCCCTCCCTCCCTCCCTCCCTCCCTTCCTTCTTTCCTTCCTTTCTCTTTCTCTCTAAAATAAATAAATAAGATTAAATAAATAAGATAAAAAACTGAAAAATATTTATTCTCGAATGGAAAATAAGACACATCATGATTCCTACCACCTTAGTGGGATAAGGAAGATGCGGAAGGTACAAGGCTCTCTCAATGATGAAAGCACTTTGGTCATCTTTCCTATGTGTGCTGACAGTGCATGATGTATTGGGTGGATGCACCTCTGGGTGGACTCTTTTATCATCCACAGATGAAGTATACATTTTAGCTCGCCTTCTCAAAGCTAAGATAAGGATGGCAGCTCCCGCAGACCTCAGTTTCCCAACCCTTTAGTCTTTTAAGAAGCAAATCACTAATGGATGGCTATCAGTATGCCAGAATCAGAGGGAGAAAGCTGTTCTCTGGGAGACGTAGTTTATGCCCTCCTCGGTCGCCCAGGCAGCACCTCTCAGTGAACTGATGGCTCATCTGGTTTTTCAGTCTTCCCCTGGGGTTGGTAACTGAAAGAATTTTAGGACTGGAAAAGCCATTTACTTGTCTCAAGGAAATGTCCCTTTAGCTAGGATGCAAAGACCACTGGGACGTACAGGGAGGCTTTTCTGTCTTTGATGAACTCATTTAAGGAGTTTTGCTTTGGATTCTTTTCCTTATTATTAACTCAAAATCAAGTGGTCCCTCAGGCTCCCTCGGGCCCCCACGCTTCCACGGGAAGTGCTCTTAACTGCGGAGCCATCCGTCCAGCCCACAGATGAATTAAAAGACTTTTTGCTTGGCAACTTCCATACATATACAGAATGCACCCTGATGATAACCCTCTCCTACCACCTTCCTTTGTCCCTCCTTCCACATTTCCCCTCCACTGAACCCCTTGTTTTCTCCCAGCCTTTCTATTTTGCTGACGTCAGGTTTTCGTCCTCACAGAATGCAGGTTGTGTGTAGATAGTGTTATGCACTGTGAGGTCAATGGCTTATTCTTAACCTATTCTGATGAACTCTCTTCCCAAGCCTCCTCTCCTCCATCCCCTTCCTTGACCCTCCGTAGACCTCTTCACCCCAAGTATAGTCTAGTTTTACGTTTATTATACCTCACCCTTAAGTCTTCCCCTCCCTTCCCTCCCACATAAACCCTTTCTAGATTCCTGACCTCTATTACTGACTCTTGTTTCAACTCAGTCACAAACCTCAACATTTCAAGCTAGGATCTTCGTATGAGAGAGACCATGCAGCAACTGATGCTCTGAGCTGGGTTACCTCACTTAGTATATTCTTCTCCAGCTCCACCATTTTCTTAAAAATTTCAAAATTTCATTTTTCTCTACAACTTGTTTTTACAAACTTGTTGTATAATTGGAAAATATCTTTTCCCATACTCTAGACTTTCTCTTCACTTTACCAGGCAATTCCTTTGTTGTTCAGAAGCATTTTAATGTCAAGCAGTCACATTTGTCAATCTTGAGGATTATCTTCTGGGTTATGGAAGTTCTTTTTCAGAAAGTCTTTGCCTATTTCATTATCTTGCAGTGTCTTCCTCTAGCAGTTCCTAAGTTTCAGGTCTTACATTAAAGTCCTTAATCTACTTTGAATTGATTTTTTGCAGGGTGAGAGACGTGACTCTAGTTTCATTTTTCTATTCGTGGACATTCAGTTCTTCTAGTCCTGTGTGTTGAAGAGCCTGTCTTTTCTAGCAATGCTTATATCTGACAACTCTGCTAAACATGACATGAATGTAGCTGTGCGGCTTTCTTTCCAGGTCCTTTTCTCTACCCCAGAGGCCTGTGTGTCTGTTTTTGTGCCAATACAATAAGATTTTTGTCATTATGGTTCTTTGGTATAACTTGAGATCAGAGGTTATGATATTCCAGCATTGTTCTTTCTAGTTAGAATTGCCTTGGCTACTTGGAGTTTTTTTTTTTTTTTTTTAATTTCTACATAAATCTTAGGATTTTTTTTTTCTAGTTTGGGGAAGAATTCATTGAAATTTTGATGATGATTGCCATTAAATCTATAGGTTACATTTGGTAATATAGCTGTTTTGCAATATTAATTCTGCCACTCCATGAGCATGCAGGGTCTTTCTATCATCTAGTGTCCTCTTCAATATCTTTCTTTCAAGGTCTTCAAGTTTTCATTGTAGAGGTCTTTCACTGCCTTGTGAGGTTTATTTCTAGGTAGTTTTGAAAGCTTTTATGAATGGGGATGTTCTCCCCTGATTTCTTTCTAGTCAAGTTTGTTGTTGGTATATAGCAAAGCTGCTGGGTTTTGTATGTTGATTTTATAACCTTCCATTTGGATGAATATGTTCATCAGGTCTAGAAGTTTTCTGGTGACATCTGGAGAGTGGGACCCTAGGACATGGGGTTGCCGTCTTGGCAGGGCTGTGGACCTGTGCACAGAAGCACCGATGTGCCCAAAAGTAAATCTGCTTGTAGCTTCAAATTCTTAGCCACAACTACTGTTTCTTCTTGTCAACACAAAGCACAGCTTCTGCTCCACATATAGTTTATTCTGAGCCAAATATACGTGACAAGGGGTCAAGAACAGATTCATGCTGCCCCGAGTGACATGTCCGTGCAGGAAGCCAGTTACATGAGCTTTGACACTCACGGAACAAAAGAGAGCCATCAGTCAAATCCATCAGTGAGGGCATTGGGCACCAGTGGTAGCAAAGTGGAGGAAATCTTTGCTACAAGTTTGATTTTAGACTCTATATATGATATCCTTGGCTTTTAGGTTGGTAGACTCAGTGGTCTCATAATAACTTGAAACATTCCCAGGGTTTAAAGATATATTTTTATTTATTTATTTGCAAAGAGAGTGAGCGAGCCAGCCTGAGAGAGAATGAGAACGGGTGCGCCAGGGCCTCTTGCCACTGCAAACAAACTTCAGACACATGGGCCACTTTGTGCATCTGGCTTTACATGGAATTGAACCCAGGCTATCAGGCTTTGCAAGCAAGTGCCTTTAGCCGTCTCTTCAGCACCGATTCCTAAGGCTTTAATTGATAGTGAAAAGGATGTCAGGTTAGATACAGAGTTGAATAATAACTGTCTATAAGGGAACTAGCATTAGCTCCAGATAACGTTGGGTCTTGATCTTCAACATTATGGCTCTCCATGATTAGGACATTCCAGTTCATCCTCTGCATCTTCAGCCTAGGTGTGAACTTCCCAGGGATCATCAGTTCCCAGTCTCCAGGCTTTGAAATGCAGATTGGTTCCTTCCAAGTAAGAGGAGAATTAGTTTTTCTTTCTTTCTATTTTTTATTATTGTCTGCCCTCATGACCTTTCCTGAAGATTGTTACTTTTTCTTTTTAGTTTTCACCTGTGTGTGTGTTGATGTTAATGTGTGTGTGTGCAAGTGTGTATGTAATGTGTGTGTGTCACCTCAGATATCATCCTCAAGAGCACATTCTACCTTTTTTTTTTTTTTTTCCCTAGACAAACCCTGTCATTGATCTGAAGCTCACTAAGTAGGCTGGACTGGCTGGTTATGAGCGCCAGTGATCCTCTTGTCTCTGCCTCCGCAGAGCTGGTATAACAGGCCCACACCACCACACCCAGCATTTTCACAGTTTCTGGGGATTGAACTTGGGTCCTCTTGCTTCCAAGGCAAGCACTTTACCATCTGAGCCATTTCCCTACACTTAGCCTTGTCTTGTCTTTTCTCTTTTTACATAGACTCTCTCTCTTTCTCTCTCACATATGAGTTTCAGCTTGACTTCAGTTTCCTAGAATCTTTACTTCCCAAGGTCATTCTTGGTCCTTTCTATTTCTATTTTCCCTTTATTATTTCCATCTTCCTTTCTTCCTTCCTTCCTTCCTCCCTCCCTCCCCCCCTCCCTCCCTCCCTCCCTCCCTTCCTTCCTTCCTTCCTCCCTCCCTCTCTCCCTTCCTTCCTTTCTTTCTTTCTCTCTCTCTCCTCTCCTTCTTTTCTCTCTCTCTTTCTTTCTCTCTCTTCCTTCTTTTCTTTCTTTCTTTCTCTCTCTTCCTTCTTTCTTTTTTTTTTTTTTGAGGTAGTTTCTCCCTCTAGCTCATGCTGACCTAAAATATTCACTATGTAGTCTCAAGGTGGACTCAAACTCACAGTGATCCTCCTACCTCTGCCTCCCAAGTGCTGGGATGAAAGGTGTGCATCACCATGCCTGGCTACCACTTTGCTTTGTAGCAGGAGCCCATAGTTCCTTCTCTGTAGGCATGGCTGCCTTACTTGGCTTCCATGACACAGGTACTGGGCTTCAGTGGTTCGTAGTGAAGACGCGGGACACAGAGTCTCCCGAGTGTTGTATAATATGCTCTAGAGAAAAAATTTTGAGGGGCTGGAGAGATGGCTCAGTGGTTAAGGTGCTTGCTTGCAAAGCCTTACAATTCAGGTTTGATTTCCCAGTACCCACATAAATCCAGGTGCACACATAAATCCAGGTGCATGTTTCTGGAATTTATTTGCTGTGGCTAGATGCTCTGGCATGCCCATTATCTGTTTCTGCTTGTATATAAACAAATACATTTTTTTAAAAAAGGGATTTTCTTGAGAAAAGAAAGCCATTTGATGAGGGAAAATGCACTCAGTAGTCAGGTGACGAGGGTTCACTTGAGATGTCACAGTGGCTGCGCCCTCTGGACACTTCTGTTCTACTGTCTTCTCCCAACATATTCCCCACATTTGTTTCCATTTTCCCTTGGTCTTCAAGCTCAAGAATGTGTGTGAATGGGAAGCTACCTGAGAAAGTGGTTTCTGGGCCACCCAAAGGACTTCCCGCCCAATAGGTGTGAGGAGGGGCCGGGCAATGTGCTCCATGAACGGTCCCAGGTGGTCCTGGAGTGCCTGGTCTCAGGAGAGTGTCTAACATGCTGCCTTCGGCCTCTCTATAAGCAGGTGCAGACACACTGGGTGTGGCAGGGGGCAAGGGCTCCTGGGTGCCATCCAAGCCTTGGATTGTGGATATTAGAGAAAATGCTCTGGGCTTCTTTTTAGTTTGGGAAACTGGCTGAATGATGTAGACAGTATTCCTTGGGCTTGGGTAGACAAGTTCACTCATTTTATCATCTCCCGAGAACCCAAAAGGAAGTAAAAAAATTAGATATCCCATTGCTAGGATAGAGAGAGGGTAATACAAACCCTCAATTAATCCTACCCCAAGTGATGAGAAATGAAATAAATAGACACCTTAAGCAGTTAAGTGATAATTCAAGGCGCTCTGTAAATGTGATCAGTTGTTAACAGATTTTTAAATTGATGGAAAATGAAACAGAAACCACCGGAAGGGAGAACGTTGTGAACTCTAAGGACTGAGAGCTGCTAGTGTTTTTAATGGTGTTGATTTGATATGAGAACTCCACAATAAAGTCAGAGCAGTCTGTACTTGGCATTGAAATGAACGAGTCAGAAATTTCATATGCCCAGGGTACTGTGTGGCCATCCTTTGAGGTTCTTGCTCTGTCAGGAATTCTACCACTGAAATCCTCAATATAAAGCAATGTGCCATCTTGTGAATGCCCAAAATGATCAGCTCAAGAAACAGACAGTGTTGTGGTGGTTTTAGTGTTGATGCTTGGCACTTCCTGGAATGATCAGGACAGAGGCCAGAAAGGGAGAAGTGTCTCTAGCTTTCAGTTTTGCAGGCTTGAGTTTGCAAGGCAAGCTTAGACCCATCGAAGCAGTCGACGTGCTACCAACTTAAGCCGCAGACTTTTAACCTTCTGGTAACCACCTTAAAGGAAGGAAAAGGAAAAAGGAGAAATTAACTAAAACATACTTGACTTAATATACAAAACATTCTTTTTATTTTTAATATTTTATTATTTATTTGCAAGGAGAGAGAGAGAGAGAGAGAGAGAGATTGAGCAAATGGATGTGCTGGGGTTTTGTGCTCTTGCAAACAAACTCCAGATACATACACCACTTTTTAAAAAAATGTTTTTATTTTTATTTATTTGAGAGCGACAGACACAGAGAGAAAGACAGATAGAGGGAGAGAGAGAGAGAATGGGCGTGCCAGGGCTTCCAGCCTCTGCAAAAGAACTCCAGACGCGTGCGCCCCCTTGTGCATCTGGCTAACGTGGGACCTGGGGAACTGAGCCTCGAACCGGGGTCCTTAGGCTTCACAGGCAAGCGCTTAACTGCTAAGCCACCACTTTTTATATCTGGTTTTATGAGGGTATTGGGGAATTGAACCCAGGCCATCAGGCTTTTGAGAAAGCACCTTTAACTGCTGAGCCACCTCTCCAGCCCTACAAAGCATTATTTAAACATATAATCAAAGTAAGAAATATTAATAAGATAACATTTTGTTTTTTTGGTACACAGACTTTGGAATCATGTGTTTTAAATATTCACAGCACCTCAATTCAGACTTTCCACCTCTCAGTGCTCAGTGCCCACGGGCGGCTGGTGGCTGGTGTATGAGGCTCATGGCTCTGCCATCCACATGCTTCTGTGAAGTGTGCTTTAGCCGCAGTGAGGCTGACACATTGTGATGCAATCAGCCGCATCGCACAGTGCATGGTCAGGGAAGAGGTGGCCCGCAGCACACATCTGTGCTCTCTGAAGGGCGACCGAACTCTACTGAAGTAGTTGGACATGACGCTTTGTTAAGGGTCTCAGGACACATGCTTTTGCATAAAGACTATGGAGATGCAAATACCTTTGCAAAAATGTTGAGCTACTCTTTATTGGGATCCATTATGTACCAATACCTCTCTAGAAGCCAGGGGTAGAGCAGTGAAGAAAACAGACACAGCCTCTGGTCATGTAAAGCCCACCTTCTTGATAGGAGGTGGGCGATAAACAAACAAATAGAAATGCTATGTGTTGGGAGATAAGTGCTTGGGAGAAAACAGAGAAAGGGAAATGGTCTTAGGTTGACCTGTACATTCTAGGACTTTCCTGTATGGATCTAAAGTCTTTCATGCCTCCTCTGAGACTATTTAATCCCCACATTTTATCTCTTTACTTTAACGCTAACCATTCCTCCATCTCTATCCCCCAGTCTAAAGTGCATGGCATTAGAGACCCATGTTTTTTTTTTTTTTTTTTTTTCCTTCAGATGCAGTTATTAACATGTCCCAGAAGAGTAATCCAGTGGAAGCTCACAGGAAATGCCTCTGGGAGGTTTTGATTGCATGTCTGTTCTCTGCTTATTGATAGAAAGGGGTGGGGGACAAATAGCGAAGCCCTGAGTTCTCATGAAGCCACATATGAAATTCCTGTTGTTTCTTTCAGACACAGGCTTATGTATTCCTGGCTGCCTCGAACTCCCTGTGTGTTTAGAATGACCCTGAGCGACTCCTGCTTCTGCTTCCATCTCCTAGTGCTGGGACTGTACTGCTTCTAGATCTAAATAGCAATAATAATATGCTGTGGTCACTTTTTTTAAAAATATTTTTATTTGTGGGAGATAAAGAGAGAGGGAGAGAGAATATGAAAATGGCTCCAAACACTTACGTGACTTTGTGCATCCTGCTTTATGTAGGTACTGAAGAACTGATATATAGGAAAGCAGGCTTGCAAGCAAGTGCCTTTAACTGCTGATCCATCTCTCCACCTGCAAGATTTGAGAGAGAGAAAGAAAGAGAGAGAGAGAGAGAGAAACAGAGATATAGGTATGGGTATACCAGGGCTTCTTGCCATTGCAAACAAACTCCAGATGCATGTGGCATGTGCTACTTTGTGCACCTGGCTTTATGTGGGTACTAGAGAATTGAACCTGGGCCAGCAGGCTTAGTACCCAAATGCCTTTAACCACTGAGCCCTCTCCTCAGGCCCTTACATTGTCTTTCCTGAGGTACTTTTGATCCTACCACTAGTTATATAATTTTATTATTTTATTTCAGAGTTCTGCCTCTATTGGAGGTCCCAGTGAGCTTGATTAATTGTTTTTAAAGCTTTTCACAGGTGAATGATGCATGACCTAAGACATCTTAACATTTTCAAGGTGATTATTGGTTCTCACACTGCAAAGCATGGGAACGCTACCAGACATAGCCAGTCCTGGTGGCTCAGATGACATCCCTGGGCACCCACATGTTTCTCCATCTCTCAGCCCAGATTCTCCCTGCATCCTTTTATTCCCAGGCAGGGATTTTATTTTTTTTCTCATGAGGCTGTCATGCTTTATAGCCTACTAGCTTAGCAACCCCAACAAAAATATCCTTTCCCTAAGGATATTTGGGGATCAGCTATCAGTGGCCTCACTTGGGGAATGTCCCTGTCCATGGGTATTTAGTGCCATGACAGGCCTGTTTTAGGACACTGGGATGGTTTGAATATAAAATGTCTCCCATGGTCCCATGTGTTTGTGATTGAGCATCATGCTTAATCCTCAGCTGGTGGAGAATGTGGAGGTGCAGCCTTGTTGGAGGAGGTGTGTCACTGGGGGCGGGCCTTGGGGTTTTATCATTCAGCCCATTCTCCAGTGCTAGCTTGCTCACTCTTGCTGCTTCTCCTCTGCTGATGTGACAATACGTGAGGCCTAGCTGCCTGCTCTGCCATGCTTCCCCCTCCATGATGAAACTTACTCTAAAGACTGTCAGTTGAAATAAAATCTTTGCTTCCATAAGCAGTTTCTGGTTGGGTGTTTTGTCCCAGCAACGAGAAAATTACTGCTACAGACACATATTCCTCTTTGGAGATAATGATCACGGAATCTAAATATAGAGGAGAGACTCGTCATCAGAGAAAAGCAGAATGAATTCAGGAAAGGGAAAACAAACAAACAAACACAGGTGTTCATTTCCAAGCCCTGGCTGTGACAGATGTCAGGATGTGGCTATAGAGCCATGCCCTCCGTGTCAGGTGACCTGGTTTGGGTGCTCTGAGTTCTGTAAATGAATAAGAAGCCACATTCCATTCTTTTATTTTTGAGGCAAGCCCAACAGACTGGTTTTTTTTTTTTTATGAGGGACAGTGAGAGCAAGAGAGAGAATTGGTGTGCTAGGGCCTCCACCCCCTGTAATTGAACTCCAGATGTGTGCACCACCTTGTGTACAGTGTGACCTTGCACGTGGGTCACCATGTGTGTTTGACTTATGTGGGATCTGGGGAGTCGAACATGGGTCCTTAGGCTTCACAGGCAAGTGCCTTAGCCACTAAGCCATCTATCTATCTCCATGTTACATTATTAAATGCTCATGTCATCATGCATAGAGTTAGGACAATATTTCACACTCCATTTAATTTACGTGCATGTTGGGAGAATAAATTCTTATCAATGACATGAGAGAAGTTTGTACAACTTAGAGTCTAATAAATAAAATAG
Source organism: Jaculus jaculus (assembly GCF_020740685.1). Lineage (NCBI taxonomy): Eukaryota > Metazoa > Chordata > Mammalia > Rodentia > Dipodidae > Jaculus > Jaculus jaculus. The sequence goes on along the minus strand of NC_059107.1, from coordinate 8,585,681 downwards.
TAATATTTTATGAATCACAATCTCAATTCCTTTCATCCAATTCAATTCACATAGTTACTTTAGATCAAAGATCAAAGACTGAATTATGGAAAAGGTAGCTATGAACACCCTGTGTTTTAGGGACATCAAAATAGAATTTACTAGGGCTTTAAACTAGGGATATGGAGTAGGCCTTTTACAGTCAGCAATAGGAGGAAGAAGGAAGACACTTTCCTAGAATCTTCCTTCAACATCTCCCTTTCACCTTCTGTTCTGTTTAGTAGTAGTTACAACTCTCCTTCCCTTTGGCTTCTGGGTTGTTTAATTTTTGCCTTAAGAGGTAGTGCATTAATACCATAGCAGTAGCAGACCTTGTTGGCTAAATTGAAGGCATATTGAGTCCCTTTTAAAATTATTAATTTGGGCGCTTCAATCAGAAAAAGAAAGCTTGTTTTTTTAGGGGGAAAAACTGAGGGAAAAACTGTAGAGGGAGGCAGGAGAGGGCATGGAGCTGTCTGACTGCAGGCCAGACTCGTGAATGGAAGAAGAGTTCCTGACGGGAGTCCCATGGACGACTGTGCACCCAGGGCCTCAGCAGGGCTCCGCGCAGCTCCAGGCTGTGGAGAAGGCCCGCAGCAGTGTCCCTCTCTCATTCAGATGCTGGTGGGAAGAAGTCCACAGGCAACTTGGTGATTTTTATGTGTGAAGGCATAATCTGTGTAGCATGCATATGGTTCATACGTGTGCGCACATAGCTATGTGTCCTGTGCTGTCCTCTCTGCCACTCTTCAACCTTGTTTCCTGAAGACAGAGTCTCTCACTGAACCTGGAGCTCCCTGCTTTTGAGACAGGCTGATCCTCAGCAATCCTTTTTCCTCTGCTCTATGTCCCTCCTCTGCCTCCCTCTGCTCACCACGTCCCTCCTCTGCTCACCACGTCCCTCCTCTGCCTCCCTCTGCTCACCACGTCCCTCCTCTGCCTCCCTCTGCCCACCACGTCCCTCCTCTGCCTCCCTCTGCTCACCACGTCCCTCCTCTGCTCACCACGTCCCTCCTCTGCTCACCACGTCCCTCCTCTGCTCACCACGTCCCTCCTCTGCCTCCCTCTGCCCACCACGTCCCTCCTCTGCCTCCCTCTGCCCACCGCGTCCCTCCTCTGCTCACCACGTCCCTCCTCTGCTCACCACGTCCCTCCTCTGCCTCCCTCTGCTCACCACGTCCCTCCTCTGCTCACCACGTCCCTCCTCTGCTCACCACGTCCCTCCTCTGCTCACCACGTCCCTCCTCTGCTCACCACGTCCCTCCTCTGCCTCCCTCTGCTCACCACGTCCCTCCTCTGCCCACCGCGTCCCTCCTCTGCCTCCCTCTGCCCACCACGTCCCTCCTCTGCTCACCACGTCCCTCCTCTGCTCACCACGTCCCTCCTCTGCCTCCCTCTGCCCACCGCGTCCCTCCTCTGCTCACCACGTCCCTCCTCTGCTCACCACGTCCCTCCTCTGCCCACCGCGTCCCTCCTCTGCTCACCACGTCCCTCCTCTGCCTCCCTCTGCCCACCGCGTCCCCTCCTCCCCTCCCTCTGCTCACCACGTCACAGCCATAGTGCTCTTGCTCTGGTCCTTCAGCCTACCAAGCTCATCACCCACTCAGGACCTTTGTCTCCCAGAGTAAACTTCGATTGCTTGGCACATTCTCATCTACTGACCTCATTGTCCATATTCCTTTCTCAGAGGGACCTACCTTGCCATATAATCTGAACTAGACACTTAAAAACTTGTCGTGCCTTATTTTCATAAGTTTCTGCAAGTCTTTTTTGAAATCCTTCCTTTTTTCCTTCCTTCCTTCCTTCCTTCCTTCCTTCCTTCCTTCCTTCCTTCCTTCCTTCCTTCCTTCCTTCCTTCTCCTTTCCTCCCTCTCTCCCTCTCTTCCTTCCTTCTTTTCCTCTTTCTTTTCTACCTCTCTCCCTGCTTCCCTCCCTCTTTCCCTTTTCCAGTGTCTCACTACATAGCCCTGGCTGGTCTTGAACCCATTGTCAGCCTTTGTCTCAGAGCCCCAAGTGTTTGACTACAGGTATGTGATATGCCACGGTGCCTGGCTGACCTCTGTCTGTATATTTTCTTTCCTGGCATATAAGTGGAATTTCAGGTCCAAACAAGTAGCAGAGTTATGATTCATCTCATGCACAACTGTCCTCCCAATCTCCAGCCTAGAATAGTCCTAACGAGTGAAAACCCAATTCCCTTCCTTGCTTAGTGAAGGGAGAGCAGTCAGCAGTTCCAGGACCACGGGAAGCTCCCTGGGCGTCTTCACCCTTTGCAAACTTCGGGCAGGGCCTGACTTCTAATTTACCATTGTGACAGAAGCTGTCTGAGAAGTCAAGACCTTCACAAGTCCTGACTGGATGGGATGTTTAACATATCAGTATCTATATCATATATATGATACAAAAGTATGTATTACGTATGTTGTGACTATTAGACATACTACAATATCCATATAATATACATGACACCCATGTATGTGTATACGTGTGTGTGTGCCTGCACGCGCGTGCAGGGGTAGGTGTCTGTCCTGTCACTCACTGCTGAGCCACACTGAGACTTTCCTTATCAAGTCTGGTCGTGTCTCTCAGGATTGCCACCGTTCTTCTCTCTGCTTTGTATAAAGATCCCTTTCTTTCCTCAGGCAGTCACTAGCTGTTGAGCATGGCCCGGGCTGCTGGACTCACTCCTGATGTTAATTCAGAGCTCAGTCAATGGAGTCCTAGTTCTTGAGGGACTTGCTGTCCCCGAGGGAGCATACTATAAAGGAAAAAAAAAATGAAATAAGGGCTGTGGGGACAGGAAGAATATGATGCTTGAGTAATGGTTTCTGAGAAGAAAGGCATTTGATTTAAAGGGCTGACAGCCATTTGTAAAGCCGAGCATGTAGAAAGGTCATTCTAGAGATACGAGAGAGGGAAGGCAGTGAATGGGGAGAGGAGGCATGAGGTCGTGGGAATATAATAAGAGGACGTGAGAAACAGAAGGCAATGAAGCTTAAGGAGGAGGGTGAAGCCAGGCTGTGAAAAGTCTGAAAGCCACACAGATGACCTGGGACAACTGACCTGGAAAAGTTTTTTTTTTTCTGTAATATTTTATTATTTATTTACTTGACAGAGAAAGAGGGAGAGAGTGTGAGAGAATGGGTGCGCCAGGGCCTCCAGCCACTGCAAGTGAACTCCAGATGCGTGCGCCCCCTTGTGCATCTGGTTAACGTGGGTGCTGGGGAATCAAACGTGGATCCTTAGGCCTTGCAGGCAAACGCCTTAACTGCTAAGCCATCCCTCCAGCCCTTGGAAAGGGTTTTGAGCCAAGAAGAGACACTTTTACAAGGTGCTTTGGGAACATTTCTGTGCTGCATGGATTGACTAAATGTTTATTTTGCGTGCATATGTGTGTGCAGGTGCACGTGTGTGTCAAGACCAGAGCACAACTTTGGGTGGTGTACAGATGCTACCCACTTTTTTTTTTTTTTTTTTGAGACCAGGTCTTTATTGGCTTGGTACTCACCACTTGCGCCAATTTGGCTAGATTGGCTGTCTAGCAAGCCCCAGGGATCAGCTTGTCTCCACTTCTCTGGTGCTGGGATAACAAGCGTGTGCCCCCATGGTTGACCTTTTTCTGTTTTTTAAAAAATGTGGGTCCTGGGGATTGAACACAGGCCTTCATGCTTACAATGAAAGCACTTCACTGATTGATATGCCTCTCCAGCCTCATATATATATATTAAAACAAAGTGTCCATCTTATAGCCAAAAATGGAGGTTCTCACTGTTATAAGGAACCCCCCCCACATGTCCAGTGGAAGTTCCTACTAGGGTCCGTCCAGTGCTGGGCCTGGCGGCACACATCTGCAATCCCAGCTATGTGGAAGGTCAGGTCAGTAGGATTGTGAGCTCAAGGGCAGCCTGAATAACTTAGTGAAATCTTGTATCATGAACAAAATACAAAAGGAAGCTGGAGAGATGGCTTAGTGGTAAAGGTGCTTGCCTGTGCAGCCTAAGGACCTGGGTTTAATTCCCCAGCACCCACATAAGCCAGATGCACAAGGCAGCACATTCACCTAGAGTTTATTTGCAGTGGTTAGTGGCCCTGGCACACCCAGTTTTTCTCTCTCTTAAATGAGTGAATAAATAAAATACTTTAAAAAATAAAATTAAAAAGGGCTGGAGAGATCAGTTAGCAATTATGGTGTTTGCTTGCAAAGCCTGTGGATCTGGGTTTGATTCCCCAGTTCCCATGTAAAGCCAGATACACAAGGTGGTGCATGTGTTTGGAGCTCATCTGCAGTGGCTAGAGGCCCTGGCATGCCCATTCCCTTTCTCTTTCTCTGCCTCTCTCTCAAGTAAATAAATAAAATATTAAACAAATAAAACAAACACCAGTGAGGCTGAGCTGTAGCTCAGTGGTAGAGCATCTGCCTTGCACACACAAGGCCCTGGGTTCAATTCCCACCACAGCAAAAACAAAGCAAACAGAAACACAAACACAACCCCCGTACAGAGATACGAATTTTAAACAGAAGAAACTAGAGATGAGCAATGAGGACAAAAATTGTTCCTAATGCCATCACACAATGCTAACTATAAGTGGAAGTGTGCAAGGGTGTGTGTGTTTTTCAGGGAGCTGGACTGTACACATATTTCATACAACTCCTGTATCTTTTCTTTTTATTTACTTGTTTGAGAGAAAGAAAGAGGGGAGAGGGAGAGAAAGAGAGAGAGGGAGAGAGGGAGAGAGGGTGGGGGGAGGGAGAGGGAGAGAGAGAGGGAGAGAATGGGCATGCCAGGGCTTCCAGCCACTGCAAACGAATTCCAGTTGTGTGTGCCCTCTTGTGTATCTGGCTAACTTGGGTCCTAGGGAATTGAACCAAGGTCCTTTGGCTTTGCATGCAAGTGCCTTAAGCACTAAGCCATCTCTCCAGCCTTCTTGTTCCTTTACAATAAACCATACATATTCTAAATCATCATAATGTGCCTCATTTTTTTAATGGCTCCTAATGCTGTTGGATGTATTTCAAGTCTTTGTATAGGGGAAATATAAGTTTATTTAAGATACATTCCTTACTTAGTAAGAGAAACCCAGCAGAAACTGCAGAAAGGGCCTCTAACATACGTGTTGACCAAGGGGAAAAAATTGAAGATTTTCAAGTAGGGGATTAGCATGGCTAGATACCAGGCTTCCCCACAATTTCAAACTCTGTGAGGCTGTCGCCGAGCTGGTGGTCTGTTAGGCTGGAGATAGGGCTGGAGGATGACCTCCAGGGTTCTTCTGGTATTGGGAACCTGAATGCCTTAGTGGTTCTTATCTGCCTGATGCCATGATGGGAACTTGGCATCTGAGGCTGTGCTGTGTCAACTCTGGCAAAGATGTTTGGAGTCCCGGAGTGGCTCTGGGCCTTGGGTCCAGCACCAGCTATGAGCCTTCCCAGCCAAAGGCACAAACCTCTGTGACAAGATCCCTCTTGGTAAAATCCTGCTGGGCATGCTTTTCAGATCTGTGCATTTATCTTAAAATTACCGTTATGCTCTATTGTACTAGATATTTGGTACTTTATACAACAGAGCAAGTAGAAAATTTAAAAGTACAGAGCTGAAATAAAATATCTTAAGATAAAAGCATTTTAAATATTGTCATTTTCATAGCATGTAAAAAGAACTAGATGTTACTAATAAATTTAGGGAGACCAATAGGATTGAACTACTCTTCACTATATTTATTAATTTATTCTCTGTGTGTGGCATGTGTATGTATATGAATGCACATAAGTATGTGGGTGCACATGTGTGTGCTGGTGCATCTGTGTATGTGTGCATGAATATTTGTGTAAACTAGAGATTGAAGTTGGGTGTCTTCAATTGCTCTCCACCTACTTTTTTCAATAATTATATTTATTTTCAAGCAGAGAGAGAAAGAAAGAGCAAGAATATGAATGGACATGCCCAGGCCTCTTGGCAATGCAAATGAACTCTCCATATTCCTGTGGCATCTTGTGTATCTGGCTCTACATAGGTACTGGGGCATTGAACTCAGGCCACCAGGCTTTGCAAGCAAGTGCCTTTTACTGCTGAGCTCTCTCTCTAGCCCCTCCACCTTCATAGGTAGTGAGTTGTTAAGGCAGGGACGTACATGGAAATTGGAGCTCCCCATTGCAGCTAGACAAGCTGGCCAGAAAGTCCCAGGGATCTTCTTGTCTCTCTACCTGGGGCTACAGGTGTGTACCAAGAGGCCTAGTATTTTATGTGGGTTCAGGGGAGCTGAATTTGGCCCTCATGCTTGTGTAGCAAGTATCTTACCTACTGAGCTATTTTCCAAGGCCCTTTCATTAGTTTTTAAAATCTTGGTTTAAGACTTTGATTATTTATGAATTCTTGTCCAGGCTCAGTTTATTTTGATACTTTTAAATTAATGTCAAAATCAAAATGGCACTTCACCAGGATATGAAGATCTAATTTTAAAAATGAGGATAATTGGATGTGCTTTGTCAATCATGATGCTCAAACCAAGTTTCTCCCACTGCATTCTACATTGATTTCAGTTCACATTTAGTGAGTATGTTTCTGTCTCACTGGTTGCCAACTACTTGTTGGTTTGTTTACCAATAATGCTGTGTTAAAACCTTTGAAATTTGAAATTCTTCCCTTGAAATATACATATATTTTTGGTACAGTTTAGAAAATGGAATTTTATTCAAGACATGACTTTGGCAATACCAGATGAGAAACTCTTTCTAACCAATAGCTTTAAAATGCTTTCTCATTAGGTTTTTATTTATTTATTTTTCTGTCTTGAAAAGTAATTGATTCCCCACTTACCTTGAAGGTTGCATTTGAAAATTACTGTTAAAAATATCTGTTGGGCACCCGTGGATTAGTGGCAACCACCCCATAAGTGGAGGTAACCGAGGGCTTTCTGATTGGATTTGAGGCCCGTTGCTCACGCGGGACCTCACGGTCTGGCCAGAAGCCTGGGTCTGGGGCGGTCACAGGCAGGACGAGGAAGCTGCTGCTGTTAGTTTGCTGATGTGCTTCGATGGCCCTGTCCAATCGCCACACCAACACCTTTGTCTACGCCCGTGCGTGAGCGCTGCTTTCAGCTTTGCCCAGAGAGGCTTGTTTTTGCAGTGGACACTGAAGTGCTGGGAACAACTGGCGACTGAAAGCTGATCCCAAAGTGGGCGGTCGCCATCACCCACTCCCAAGCTCAGGGAGCGCTGAAGTGGGCACAGAAAGAACGTAGGCGCCAGAGGGCGGCGCAGAGTGCTGTGGAACGCTGTCTTCCAGGTGTGCCACGGCCATGTGTGTGCGCCGTGCATGTGTGTGTGAATGTTCATGTGTGTGTGGGTACACATGTGCGTGCAGGTCATACCCGTGTGTGTGTGTGTGTGTGTGTGTGTGTGTGTGTGTGTAGACCAGAGATTGACACTGGGTGTCTTCAATCTCTCTCCACCTTTTTTGTTTTTTAAATATTTATATTTATTTGCAAGTAGAGAGATGAAGAGAGAGAGAATGTGAATGGGTACAACGGGGCCTCTTGCCACTGCAAACTCACTCCTCTTGACCTCACAGCACTGTGGTTGTCAGTACGTGGCCTGCATAAGAGTGGGCCTGTCCACCTTCTCCCGTGGGGTGAGGCGGCGTCCCCAAGGCCCCCACTGCTGCCTCAGGATTCGTAGGTGGTTCACTGTCGCTAGAGGTAAGGGCTTCAGAGGCTCGCTCCTCCCACAGGATCTATAGGTAAGTTAATGGTTTTTCGAGGATGAAGAGATTTTTTTTCCAATAGTGTAGCCAATGACAAAGTACCCACGTGCTAGTGAATAACCCTTCACTGATGCTCATGTCAGGCACCTTAAATCTTATTAGGCCTCACACACACATACACACACACACACACACTCACACACACAGACACACACATGGCAATGAATGGGGCTGGTTGGGAAGGGGATAAGGATCAGGAGAGGACAAGAGAGAGTAATGGGGGTAAATATGATCAAAATATGTTTTATACTTTTATAAAAATGTAATAATAAGCCAGGTATGGTGGCGCACGTCTTTAATCCCAGCACTCAGAAGGCAGAGGTAGGAGGATTGCCATGAGTTTGAGGCCACCCTGAGACTTCATAGTTAGTTCCAGGTTAGCCTGGACTAGAGTGAGACCCTACCTCAAAACTCCAAAAAAATGTTATAATAAAACCTATTATTATGTATAACTAATTTATGCTAAAAATAAAATAATCTGTTAGCTAGTTTATTATTTTTATTTATTTATTTATTAGTGACTAAGAGAGGGAAAGAGAGAGAGAGAGTATGGGTGTACCAGGGCCTCCAGCCACTGCAAACGAACTCCAGACGCGTGCGCCACCTTGTGCATCTGGCTTACATGGGACCTGGAGAATCGAGCCTGGGTCCTTAGGCTTTGCAGGCATGTGCCATCTCTCCAGCCCCTGTTAGCTATTTTAAACTAAGAGTCCTGGGACTCCTCTGCCGTGCAGGGTAAGGTGTCCTTGATCAGCACTGCAGCCTCTGGGGCCTAGAGGACTTTTCCACAGTGATGGTGTTGTAAGGTGACTGTGAGGGCAGCTTTTGGCACCTATTGCTGCCTTGACAAGGCTTTAAAAATATCTTTTTTTGGGGGGGGGGTTTCAAGGTAGGGGCTTACTCTAGCTCAGGCTGACCTGGAATTCACTATGTAGCCTCAGGGTGGCCTCGAACTTGTGGTAATCCTCCTACCTCTGCCTCCCGAGAGCTGGGATTAAAGGCGTGCGCCACCACGCCAGGCTGTAAAAATATCTTATTTATCCATTTGCAAGGAGAGAGAGAGAGATGCATGCCCATGCCCCTTTGTGCATGTGGCTCTATGTAGGTGGTAGGGGATCAGCCTGGGCCGTCAGGCTTTGGAAGCAAATGCCTGCAACGACTGAGCCATCTCCCCAGCTCTTTGACAAGACTTTGAGTCTCCCTCCACTTCATTTTCAACATCTCCAAACTAGTGCTAATGATGGGACTTCCCGCCTGGGCAGCCTGAGGTGCTCAAAGCTAAACAAATGGCGTGACATGCAGAGTTTAAGGCAGAGCCCAGAGCAGGTAGTGGTCGACAAACGGAGTCATGGATTATGTGGTTCCTGGTGCCTTTTATCTGGCACTTCTGGGGACCAGAGGACTCTACCAGTGAAAATAATCAACTCAGCCTGTCCCAGCCCATGAAGGTTGATTGTAATAATTCAACAAGCAATCTCCGTGGTGAGGCCTCAGGAAAACACCGCAGCTGGTTTCCGCAGGATCGATGTGGAAAGTCAACTTGAGGCAGCTTAAAGGTAGCGAGGCCCCCAGAGGTAAACTGTAAGTGTCAAAGGCAAGAAATGTCTTTTTTTAAAAAATTTTTTTATTTATTTATTTGAGAGCGACAGACACAGAGAGAAAGACATATAGAGGGAGAGAGAGAGAGAGAATGGGCGCGCCAGGGCCTCCAGCCTCTGCAAACGAACTCCAGACGCGTGTGCCCCCTTGTGCATCTGGCTAACGTGGGACCTGGGGAACCGAGCCTCGAACTGGGGTCCTTAGGCTTCACAGGCAAGCGCTTAACCGCTAAGCCATCTCTCCAGCCCAAGAAATGTCTTTATGTCTGTTAGGTCGCCCCTAGACACTGTGAAATTTGGTTTTTGTTAACTAGTAACCTGTGAATCTGGTCCTTCTCCTTTTCAGACTCCACTATGGTGCTCTGGGCAAATGCAAGAAGGAATCTTTAATAGATTTCCTTCCACTTCAGATCTCTTCATTCTCTTGCCGGTGTTAAATAAAATCATGGGCCCAAGAAATTATCTGAGTCCTCTATTTTTGAACTTCAACTTACAGGAAATAATTGAGAAAGGCACAGGAAACAACCTACATATGCACTCACACACACACACACATTTCACTTCACCTTTAGTTTTCCTCTTTGCTTCTATAGGGGAAGAGTCAAAATCCCCGAGAGGCCAAGTGGCTGGCCCAGAGTCACACAATGACTTGTTACAGAGGGCAAGAAAGGAGGGTCGCAAGGACCTCAGGTCTCCTCATTTGATTTCCCCCTTCTTAGCTGTCAGCTCAGGCTGTCATGGGAAGAGGACCCGAGATCCAGACCCCGAGGCTGACTATGAACTTGAAGCCGTCTCTGCGCTCAGTTCTCCCGTTGACACACAAAGCTAATGGTGCAGAGGCTTCCCAAGCTTGCCAGTGAATTAAACGGGGCACCACGCAGGGTGGCACGTAGGCAGTGTCTGGTAATGGTAACAGTTCCCCCAACATCAGCAAGGGCCATGGCCTAGAGACGGAAGTCAGCAAGACAATCAGAAGGGAGGTTGAAAAGAGCCCTTGTCCTTTCCCTCTTTGTCATGGTGTCCACGGTGCGCACTTGACTTTGGATGTCTTCCCCTGGGGCAGGCGGGGAGGTCAGCGGGGAGGGGCTGCCGGCGGGGCCGGCCATGTTTGTGACTCTCTGGGGCTGCAAGCCAGCAGCTGGAGCACTGGGCACACGGGTGGGGTTGAGGCAGGGGAGTGCTGAAGAAGGAGGTGCTAAGCGTTGGGCATGTTGCTGCTCCTGCTTCCGTTTCTGCTCCTTGCTTTGTGACAAGGACGCTCATGTCATCCATTTGTGAAGTTGTTGACTGGCTTCCTGCTCCAAGCTGGGACCTGCCTGGGCGTGGAGATCCTGTGGGCATCAGAGGTCTTCTTCAGTGTCCCTCAGAGCTGTCCCTAATGTCCTCATCGCACAGGGACCCTGAAAGCCCCCAAAGGCATGATGCACACAGAAATCCAAAGTATTAGCAGTGTAATCACAATCACAACTTCACTATAAATTAAAATTTTGTCATAAATAGCAATAGCAGCAAAAATGCAGCAACGGGCTGGGGAGATGGCCCAGGGGGGAAAGCACTGGCAGTGCAAGCATGAGGACCTGAGTTCAGATCCCAGCACCATGTCAGAGGTGCTGCGTGCGCATGTAATCCACGCGAATCCCCTGGAGATCACTGGCCAGCAATTCTAGCTGAAGTGAGCTCTAGATTCACTGAAAGGTACTGTCTCAAAAAAATGAGGAGAGTGATTGAGGATGACACCCGATGCTGACCTCTGACCTCCGCACGCACACGCACACACACGCACACACACACACACACACACTGTGGTGGTTTGAATCTGATGTCTCCCATAAACTCATGTGTCTGAATGCTAGTGGAAGTTTGGGAATTGGAGCCTTACTGAAGGAGGTGTGTTGTTGGGGCGAGCTTAGGGGTGGCATAGTCAGATCCTCCAAGCCAGAGCTCATCTCACTCTCTTGTTGCTATGGCAAAAAGCGATGCCCAGCCTCTGTTCTACCAGCCTTTGTCTACCATCATGAAGTTTCACCTTGAGACTGTAAGCCAAAAGAAACCTTTCCCTCTCATCCACTGCTTCTGGTTGGGTGCCTCTGTCCTGGCAATGCAAAGATAACTATAACACACACGCATCCATTCATATCTGTACGCACACAGGAGCCCCGCAAGAGCACAAAAACAAAGATTATCCTGGCATAGGACTGGCATCTAACCCACACTACTTAGAAAGAAGAGCAAGTCCTTGACTGTTGCCCAAGAGCTGACCTTATGAGGACTGCTAATTGCCTGCGTCAGAATGGCGCCCCCTAGGGGAAAGGAGCAGCCAGGCAGAAAGAGGTAATGGAGACTATCAGGAGGGGACAAGAGGCCCAAGATAAAGGCCCTAGCCCTCCCCTGCTTGTTCATGCCCGTGTCAGCCCGGGTGAAGTACACAGTACCATCCAATTTAACAGGCCATCATTCTTCCTTTTTTTTTTTTTTTTTTTTTTCTGGCTTTCCAAGCTTCTGTGTTTAGTAAGACCCCCTGGCACTTGTTCTCACGGGAACCTTGGCTGTTAGTCAAATCCTCTTCCCTTCAGGGAAACAAAAGCGAATCAATATGTGATATTAAAGAACCTGGAAGACTCCAGTGATTTAACACTTCCCATAAATGTCAGCTGGCCCTGCAGCTGTGGCCGGTAACCCCCTCACATCTATCATTTTCTCTCTCTTCTCGTAGTACTCCCTCGATGCAGGATGGCTTAGAGAAGCAGGGACAAAATAAGCTTGGAATGAATGTCAAGAGGCAGAGCTTGCCCCCATCACAGAAGGTGCAGGGAGTGACCTTCCCGCTGGCTTCAGTGGCTCATACAAGAGTCTCTCAATTGTAAGGGACAGAAAGCCCCGTCCCAAGCAAGGAACAATGACATGCACTTATAGTCTAGGGCAGGCAGGCTTGATGCTGCGGTTCATAGTGGTGGGAACCACATGATCTCTCCCCATCTCTTGGCTCTATTTTCTGCAGCCTATGCTTGTGTTTGGGCTCCAAGAGGGACCAGAAACTCCGTTGGCAGTGGCTAGAAGCCCTGGCGGGCCCATTTTCTTTCTCTTGCTCTCTCCCTCTTTCTCTCTGTCAGATAAATAAATGTTAAAAAAATTAAAAAAAGAATTTGCAATGTAATAACTACTTACGAATTATTTGCCATCAAGTTTTAAGCTTGGGAAATAAAATATTGAAGATAAAATATAAGCCTCTTCTTTAGTCTGTCCCCATTTCTCTCCATTCTCTGAGCTCACTGTGACCACAATCTAAGTTTAAGTCTTCCCACAGCAACATTGAACTTCCCACACACGTGTGTAAGCATAATCAACCTTTGACATTTACACATTGTATAATTTTATTTCACTTATTTTTTAAATATTTATGAGCATTTTGTATTTCTTCTCTTTTAAGAATATACTTTATTTATTTGAGAGAGGCAGAGAGAAAGAGAGAGAGAGAATAGGCATGCCAGGGCCTCCAGCCACTGCAAACGAACTCCAGATGCTTGCACCTCCTTGTGCGTCTGGCTTATGTGAGTCCTAGAGAGTTGAACTGGGATTCTTCGGCTTTGCAGGCAAATGTCTTAACTGCTAAGCCATCTCTCCAGTCCAGCACATTGGATAATTTTATAGAAATGAAGTCATTATAAATTTATAAAATTATAAAAAAAAACTATAAAACTTGCAATGTGCTGTCTTCCTTTAATATTGTTTCTACCAATTATCCACATTGAAAATAAAGATAACTGTAGATTGATTCACTTTAAACTGATGGAAACTAGGCTGGTATGCCACTCGGGCAGAGCACTTGCCTAGCATGTGTGAGGCCCTAGTTCATCCTCAGCATCAGAAAACAAACCAGGAGAGCTGGCCGTGGTGGTGTGAGCCCCGTGCTGGGGAGGCGGAGACAGGCCCATTCCTGAGGCTTGCTGGCTAGCCTGTCCAGTGTACTCGACCAGTTTCAGGCCAGTGAGAGACTCTGTTTCAAAAGAGGTGGTTGGTGTTCTTGAGAAATAATACCTGGGGTTGTCCTCTGCCTTCCACGTCTACACTCTCGTATGTGCACACACACCAGCACACATACATACACACACACACACACACACACACACACACACAGAACATCAAAACAAAAGCAATACCGGATGCGAACCTTGGATGATAATGTGCAGTCGCGTTTGCCTTCTTTTCTCTCCCCTTTGCTTCTGAATTTTTGCTCTAACAGATAGACTGTGACAAGGGTCCTTGTAAGCACGCCGTTATTATAGGTGGCATTTGTACATAGACCAGGACATATACCCAGGAATGGGATAGGCATTTTGACATCTTCATCTGTACTGTGCGTGGAGAGGTCTCCCAAGGCTTGGTATAAACTTATGTCCTCTAAGGCGCTGTGAGAGAACGCGATGCTGCACGAGGTTGCCCTGTCCCGTGGGTTCTGCAGGCCCTCTACTTCATTCTGTATCCGTCACATGCTCCTATTCACTCTCTAAGATCCCCAACATATGTTGTCTAAGAAGAGAAGAGGTGAGCTGAAATTCTTTGTGGACGTTTAATTGCATGTGCAATAGAGACTTGGGCTCCAGTGTTGTGTTCACTTGGAAGTCTGAAGGATTTGGATCCCAGTTCTGCCATGTACCATGTGTGTGGCTTCTCAGTGCCTCAGTTTTACCTTTTAACTGGGGACCGTAGGAGTGCTCACTTCATAGGTCATTGGAACCACTAGGTGAGTATTAACTTATAAGTCCGGGCCCTTGGTCAGTGGCCAGCCCCTTGGCTGGGTTCTCAGATGGGTCATCAAAGAGGAAGGCAGCAGAAACTGCCAGACCAGTGCCCAGTGGAGCCCAGAATGGATGCAATGTCTCTTCTGCCACATTCTACTGGTTTGTGTAATCATAGGCCACCATGATTCAAGGAGATCAAATAGACTTCGCTTCCTGACAGCGTTATTTTTGTCCCATTGTTGCAGAGCATGTAGGAGGGGAAATGTTGTTTGGAAAGGGTAAATCACTTCCAAGGTGGCATCTTTATTCTATTCTTCCCAAAGATTGTCAGTTGCCTGTGGTAACCTGCTGCGGGAAGTCAATGAAACTGTGGTCATTCCTCCATGACTCTCACAGGGAGAGAGAGACACACACCAGTTGACAGTATGAGGGAAAGGATGATAAACTCTTTATTCTCTAGCAAAGGGGGATTATTAAAATATGTATTTAAAAATCCTTGCAGAACAGCCATGTACACACCAATAAGAATGGAATTATTTTTGCAACTCGTTTTCGGGAAGTGTTCATAATAAAACATCCTGTACTTGAATTATTAAAAACAATGTTGAGTAAAGAATTGCTTAATTTAGTAAATAATTTTAAAGCAAGCCATTATTTTCTCCAAACTTGAATTTGCTGAAAGCACTCCAAGAATTGTATTATAGCTCGACTGCATGATGTAATTGTGTAATTAGTAACCATCTGACACTGCTGGAGAGATTTACTTTTACTTAGGGCAAGAACGAAATGCAATACTTAATATGTTTTAAGTTTGCATGAGAGATCCTGCCCTGTTTTGTCATTTTATTTTTGTTTTGTTTGTTTTAAGAAACAGTATAGCTGGAGTCACAGAGAAAAGAGCCAGCATTTTTTAATATTGAGCCTGTGGATAGAACATGTGGTCTGAAATCAGACCAGCTCTACCTTTTGAATCCTGGTGCTGCTTCTTGGAACCTACCTATTTTTATTTTTCAAAGCAAATCACAGAACCAAAATCTCAAATTCTTTATCTATAAAATGAGAATAATGTTTATTTCATGAGGTGATTCGACTTGTCATTGGGATCATGTGCCTAGGAAGTCTGAAATGGAGCTTGGGTGATTCTGGGGAAGGCTTGTCAGCCCTCCTATCTAATTCTATTTGAGTGCTTGGCTCTGTGACTGGTTATCTTAGACGGTAAGCTTATGATCTATTTCGTGACACATGTGATAGTCTTCTTTGTTGACTGGACTTAGACTCACACAGGAGACATGCCTCTGGAAGTGTCTGCGAGGGTGTTTCCAGAGAGGTTTAAGTGAGGAGGGAAGAAGCACTCTGAATGGGTGGCACCATCCCATGGGTGGGATCCAGGCTGAGTAAAAGGGAGAGAGCAGGCTGAGCATGGGCATGCCTCCCAGTCTGCTTCCTGAGTGTGGAGCCGCCTCATCCTCCTGCGACCATATCTTCTCTGCCATGATGGACTGTACCCTCAAACTGTGAGCCAAAGTAAGCCCTTCCTTCCTAAGTTGGTCACAGAGGAGAGAAAGGTAACGGATACACTCCTACAGCCACAAGAAACTGGATTCTGCTCTAACAGATGAGCTTGCAAGAGGACCCAGAGCTTGGCAACGCCTTCATTTCAACCCCGTGAGACCCCGAGCAGAGCGTCCAACCATGCATGCATGCCCAGAATTCGGCCCTATAGAAATTAGGTCAGAATTAATCAGTTTGTGCTGCTGTGGGCCACCAAGCCTGTGGCAATTTGTTTCACAGCAATAAAAACTAATAGGCCCGGTAATTCTCCTTGTGAGGGCTTAAGTGGATTCTTTTCTTTCTGCAGTTGTCAATTTTGTTGGTTTTGAGTAAGAGGGCTGTCTAATTTAGAGTCCTGTCACTCTTACTAATTGCACATCAAAGTCACTTACGTGCGGCTAGAAATGGAGGTTCCAGGTCCATCTCCCAGTCTCCTGCATCAGACATTGGAGGATGTAGGCTGAGGCTTCCTCCTTCCCAGGGCTTCCAGGTGAAGGTGAGGTTTGGGTCTGAATGATTCTGCGTCCTGGGATGGTGCTGTCTTTTCTAGTGCTGACAGGGAAGCCCTTTCGACTTGGGTCACAGTTCACATTGTAGCCCTGTAGCCAGGGGGGCATTGCCTGAGGGTTCCTTAACCTGTCCAAGACAAAGCCTGGTCATGTGACCTCCACTGTCTGGAAGACGGGCACCATTATTAGCCATGCCCCCCATGCAGTTTGAAATTACTGAAGTCCCTAAGATGTGGCATCGGTTTGTCACTGCCACCTGGGGCTCTCACCCACCAAGCACATCACTGGGTCTGGCACCCAACACCCTCAGGTGATGACCTGCTTCTCTGGGTCCCCAGCCCTTCACCCAGAGCAGGAGGTTTTCGTGACAACGGACGGGGTTGCTGGAGAGGTGTGGCCTGCACCAGGGTCCTTGACCTCCTTTGCTTCTTTGTGCCCCTCGTTCCTTGGTTTCTTTCTGTCTTGTCACCCCTTCACATGGGATAAGCCGATAGCTTCTCTGGACGTAGCTCCAGGGAGAGACGGGGAAGAGGATGCTTTCAGTGGGACGGCTCTGATCCAGGGTCCCTGTGGCTGAGACCCCAGGATGGCAGCTCATAGGAAGTCCCACACATGTCTGTCACCTATCTTCCTGAATATTCTAGCATCTTCCTGTTACATTTTCTTCTTGGCTGAGCACAAAGTCCCCTTGTTGGTGGTAACCCTGAGAACTCTGGACTGAGGAGGGGAGGCTAGCAGAGCTAGGAGGGCTGAGACCACCTGAGACACTGGACTCTGTGAGACCCTTTAGAGGGATCCATTTTGCCATGCCCACCCAGGCCCGCCTCTCTTTTCTACTCCTCCAAAACGGACGGGATCCCAAGGTGCCGTAGAGACCCTCCTCCTCCACCCGCCCCAAATACCTAAGATCCCTTTGCTCTCCACTCGGCCATCTTCTCCGCCTTCAGTTTCCACTTGAACACAAAGACGTCCTTAGTGTCAGACAAATCCGGCTTCCATCTGAATTTTCACAAAACCCAACTTGGTAGCACCACGAATCTAGCATTTTTGAGCAAACATTTAGAAGGTACACATAGTTCACGAAGCTTGATTTTTAATCCTCTAAAAATCTCATTCAGGCGCCATTGCTGTCGCGCTCTGCTTTTTATTGCTGTTTTGAGACAAGGTGCCACTCCGTAGGCAAGGCGGCTTGGAACTCACTGTGTGGCCCAGACTAGCCTCAAACTTGTGGTCAGGCTATTGCATCAGGCTCCTGAGTACAGGTGTGTGCCACCATGCCTGGCACCCACCCACCCTGTTTCACAGCTGAAGATGGGGAGGCAGTGAGGATGCCACACTGGTGAGGATGGAGCCATTGCCAGCAGCGTCCTACATGATGACATGGTAAAGCAGCTCTTCCCTTTCCCTATCCTATCTGTGCCATTTATTTTTCTATTTTTTTAATGAGAGAGAGGCATTCCAGGGCCTCCAGCCAGTGCAATTGAACTCCACACACATGTGCCACCTTGTGCATCTGGCTTATGTGGGTTCTGGGGAGTCGAATATGGGTCCTTAGTACTTAACTGCTAAGCCATCTCTCCAGCCCTGATCCATCTTTTTTTTCTTTTTTATAATTTTTATTTATTTATTTAAGAGCGACACACAGAGAGAGAAAGAGGCAGAGAGAGAGAGAGATAGAATGGGTGCACCAGGGCTTCCAGCCACTGCAAACGAACTCCAGATGCATATGCCACCTTGTGCATCAGGCTTATGTAGGTCCTGGGGAATCGAGCCTCAAACCAGGGTCCTTTGGCTTCATAGGCAAGTGATTAACCTAAGCCATCTCTCCAGCCCCCAATCCATTCTTTAAGGGGGAAACCAGGAGTGGGTGTGGTGGTTCACACCTTTAATCCCAGCACTTGAGAGGCAGAGGTAGGAGGATCGCAGTGATTTCGAGGCTACCCTGGGACTACATAGTAAATTCCAGGTCAGCCTGAGCTAGAGTGAAACCCTACTTCAAAAAAAATACACATATATAAATTAATGGTTAGGATAACAATATCATCCTGGTTTCACTTCATCCCCCTTCCCTGCCCTACCCATGTCATGCCCATGTTCAGTGGCTTCATTTAATTCTAATACTTGATGAGATACACACTGTCACCCTCATATTTCAGAAAAGCTTGGATTTAGAGAATTTGATTTTTCTTTCAAGTTATTCAGTGTTGCAGTCAGGTTTGCATTGCTGGTAGAAATCACCCAACCAAGAGCAGCTTGTGGGAAAAAGAGGTTTATTTTGGCTTACAGGCTTGAGGGGAAGCTCCATGATGGCAGGGCAAATGTCATGAGCAGAGAGTGGACATCACCCTCTGGCCCACATAAGGTGGACAACAGGAACAGGAAAGTGTGCCAAACACTGGCATGGGGAATAGGCTGTAACACCCATGAGCCCGCCCCCAACAATACACCGCCTCCAGGAGGTGCTAATTCCCAGATCTCCATTAGCTGGGAACCCAGCATTCAGAACAGCTAAGTTTATGGGGAACACCTGGATCAAACCTCCATACCCAGCATTAAGGAGAACTAGCTGTTTCCTTTCCCCAAACTCCATTTTGGGATATTCCTGATTCAGACCCTAGCAGAAGATTCAGTCTCTCACAGGGAATCAATGCTTTGATTTACATCTATCCCACAGTGAGAATGGCTAGTAGCTAGACAGATAGTCTTTCACCAATCAGTTTACATTCTCAGGGTAGAAATTCACTAACCACATGAAGAGGTCTTCTGCATGCAGAGACCTCGTCCTGAGGCAGTTAGTGTGACTGCCTTCCCCTTCCCCCAAAAGTAAAGGCAGAATTGTCCTTAAGCCTGCCCTTGCAATCTCTACTTGGCTAGCCATCAAAGAATGATCTAACTTCTTTTCTCTTGCCTAAAGAACTCCCTGGTCCTGTGTTTCCATGAACAACCTGAGAGTTCCCCTTTTCTAGAATTTAAATCTGGTCCTGACATGACATTGTGGTTGGTTAAACTCAGCCCCAAACCTTGGTGTCATGGCTGGCCTCTTCTTGAGCCAACCTCTAGCCCAGACCAATCAGCCTCACTCTGGGTCACCTGAGCCTAAAGGTGAAGGCCACTACCAAAAGGTTATAAATGGACCCTTACCAGGGGGCGAGCTCTCTCTGGGCTGCTCGTTTATCACCCTTGCATTTCCAAGTCCTGGTTAGTTCTGGTAAGCCCAGCTGGGCTGAGGTGAGGGGAGACAGCCCCTGACCTCTACTCCCAGCATGGGCTCAGCGGCCGCCTCCCTGCCCCCCACATGGGCTCAGCGCCCCACCTTCCTGCCCCCCACATGGGCTCAGTACCTGCCTCCCTGACCCCCCCCGCCACACACACACACACACACACACACACACACACACATGGCAGGAGCTCTCTGTAGTTTCTTCTCTTTCCTTTTTAAATCCCTTTTCATGTTTTGTACCAGGGCAATCACATGGGCTCTTAAATCATGTGGGGGTATCCATTTTCCTCTCTTCGGTGTTCTATTTCCCTCAATAAGTGTAATAATTTGATAACTATCCTTTTTGGTTTCATTTGCCAATTCTTTGGTTAAATACCAGGCACAAACTCAGGGTTTGGAGGTCAAGGACTGCTCCTGAGCTCCTAGCACCGCATGACAGTCCTAGGCCTTGTCCGTGACTTTGAGTCTTAAACTAAGGACCCAGGCCCTGCTGACATGGCCCTGATGCCTCACACTCCTTCCCCCTGCTTTTTTTTTTTTTGGTAGTTTGAGAAGCAGGCTGACAAATGTCACTCCTCTCATTTCTGTCCCCACTTGGGTGGCAGGAAAGTAGCACTATTTCCTCACTGACCTCAGAGCTCTGAGAAGCTTGAGAGGATGACAGACTCGCCGCCCTGATTCGAACATGGGTCTTCTAGCTCTGGAAGCTGGGTCCAGTCTGCCACATGAGCCTTGCATGTCCCCTTCATGACAAGGACTCAGAAGGATGCATGATAAATGAAAGAAGCTGACAGAAGGAAAAAAAAAAAGTGGCCTGGCCATCTCAGGGGAGCACTAAACAGTGAGAAGGATGCTTCACTCAACCCTATGATGGGCTGGGGAGATGGCTCAATGGGAAAAATGGCACATCAGGACTGGAGCTGGGCTCCTTGGAACTCACACAAAATGACCATAACTGATAAAAATAGATTTAAAACAATGTTGGACGTGGTGGCATATGCCTGTAATCCCAGAGCTGGGGAGGCAGAGACAGTGGGATCCCCGAGACTTGCTGGCTGGCTGGTCTAGCTGAAATCGTGAGCTCCAGATTCAGTGAGAGACCCTGCTTCAAAAATAAAAATCAAGGTGGTAGGTAATTGAGGAAGGCACTTGATATTGATCTCTGGCCTCCACATATGCCAACATACGTGTGGCTGTACACATGTGTGCCCACTTACATATGCACATGACCATAAATAGCACACATAGACACACACACAAAGAAAGAAATCTATTTGGAAGAGCTTGCTGAGTTGATATGTATACAGATATACATACATACATACATATATATATATATATATACATATATATATATATTGGAGGTAAGGTCGCACTTTAGCCCAAGCTGACCTGGAATACACTATGTAGTGTCAGGGTGTCCTTGAACTCAGAGAGATCCTCCTACCTCTGCCTCCCCAAAGTGCCGGGATTAAAGGCGTGCACCACCACACCCGCCTGGTAATGTGAATGGGAACTTAATGAGCCATTTACTGGGCTCACTGCTCTGCTCACAGCAGTTTCTACAGGAGGCTCCCTTGTGGGAGCGATCGGGGTCACCCCGCCCTTGTTGGCCATCTAATTTATGGTGTGTTGGGCAGCTTAGCTTCTGAGCTGTTTTCCTTAGGAGTTGGGGGATTAGTGTGTCCGAGAGAACATATAGGAGCTTGCACACACTTGTGTGTGCTGTGGGGTCGAGGGCGAGGCTGAAAGGGTCCTTAGCATCTCCGTGGTTGGGGCAGCCACCTTCACCCTGGCCTTTTCTGCGGGTAGCTCCTCCTGCCTTTCATCTGATTACCTCTTACTCAGCCTTAGGACTCAGCTTCGGCAAAGTGCCAATCAATTCATCAGATTAACAAGTCCTTTCCTCAACTCACATGGTTCCCACTTGGTCAAGAAAATTTGTCTTCAATGAAGAAATTACTGAAGACCCGTGAGCTCCAGGGAGTGTTCTGCGACTACTTTCGCTCTCGTGGCCCGTGTTAGTAGGAAGCAAGAAAACAAGTGAGTGTGTTTCAGAGACTAATGTGTAGGGAGAATGCTGTGGTGGCATGTGCTTTGTGTGATCAGGGGATAGCTCGGAGGCTGCGGTGACATTTGAGCTAAGATATGGATGGTGACTAGAAGCCAGCCAAAGGGCAAGGACTGGGGAGGTGATTTCCAGGCGTGGGGGGAGTGTGAACACAGGGCTCTGTGGTATTTAAGAGAAAGAAGGTCACAGGGGTTATGGATGAAATGAGACTGGGAGCAGAGGAACCTCTATAATTCAGGACCTTGAGGGCCAGGGCCAGCAGCTGGTGGACACGGCCTGGTTTCCATTATGAATACACAGCTGAACAGTGTTTCTGAGCTCAGGTGTTGGCTATTCTGAGGTCCCAGAGTGGGGTCGTGACAGTCGCAATGGGCGCTGCTTTGATTTAAACAGGCTCCATCCCGCTCTTAACTATGCGCAGACGGACGTCTGGAGCAGATGCAGCCGGAAGACTGGGGAGTGGCCGGGTTCACTCTTCTGGAGTCTCACAAATCGTGCTCTATGGGTAACAAGTCATAAGTACAAGCTGCACACACCCCTAATCCAGAAATCCAGAATCTGAAAGGTTCCCAAGTCTGAAACTCCCTGAGCACTGACATGATGCCACACGTAGAAGATTCCGCACCTGACTCCACGTGATGGGTCACCATCAAAATGGAGGCCGACGAAAAGCCTGTGGTTGAAAATTACCGTCGGGCTCTGTTGCTAAGCTGTAAGTGAAACACAAACAAGTCTCCTGTTTAGGTTTGGGTCTTGCATTCGTTAAGTTTCTCATTGCCGTGAACACAAACGCCTGACCACCAGCAGCTTCAAGAAGAGAAGGTGGGCTGGAGAGATGGCTTAGCGGTTAATCACTTGCCTGTGAAGCCTAAGGACCCCAGTTCGAGGCTCGGTTCCCCAGGTCCCACGTTAGCCAGATGCACAAGGGGGCGCACGCGTCTGGAATTCGTTTGCAGAGGCTGGAAGCCCTGGCGTGCCCATTCTCTCTCTCTCCCTCTATCTGTCTTTCTCTCTGTGTCTGTCGCTCTCAAATAAATAAATAAATAAAATTAAAAAAAAAAAAAAGAGAAGGTTCACTTCAGCTCAGTTTAACAAGGGATCCAGCCCATCATAGTGGGGAAGGCATGGCGTCAGGAGTTTGAGGTATCTACTGTCAGGAAGCAGAGTGAACAGGAAGTGGCCCGGGCTGTGATACCTCAAGGCCCATCCAAACAGCATCCCCAGCAGAGGACCCCGAGCCTATGGGAGACACGCCACATTCAAACCACAATGGGCCCCAGCCCCGAGATTTCCCATCAGGCACATGCAAACATTCCAAAATCCAAAACCTTTGAACTCACGAGCACTTCTCGCGCCAGCATTTTGGAGAAGGGGCGCTCGACGTGTAAGGCCGCTTGAAAAGGCTGAGTAGCTGCTGGGGAGCGCTGATTGTGTTTGAGAGCCCCATCAGCTGGCTCCGCTGGACTCATGTACTCTGAGCTTCAGCAAGAAGACTCTCTGCTAACCCACCCTGCTGTGTGACCCCAGGCGGCCCCGGTATGACCTCTGGAAGCTTGTGTGACCTCTGGTCCCTTCTGGGACTCAGTGGAGGGTTAGGTGAGGGATCTGCCTGTGATCTAACTGAAGAAGGCTAAGGCAGGAGGATCATCAGGTTGAGGTTAGCTTTGGTTATATAGTGACACACACACACACACACACACACACACACACACACGCACGCACGGTAGCTGAAACAAAAGCAGTGTTATTTATCAAGAACTCAGAAGAGCTCCTTGCCGACTTCCTCTCTCGAGGTCTGAGGAGGCAGGAGGTCCCATCGCTCAGCATGACACCCACCAACTGCTTTCCCTGCGCTTCCTCAGCTCTCATTCCAACGAGATCCTCGGTCGTGGGGAGGAAGAGCATTCCTAAATGATGGGCCCAGCAGGAAGAAGAGAACTTGAAACATATCTGAGGGCTGTTGTCTAGAGATGTGCTTTGGTACTTTCTAGAAAGGCACACTAACTAGTTGGGAGATTTTTGTCTCTTTCTGGGCCTTGGTCTCCCCACCTGCATGTGCTTGGGCCGTTGCGTCAGGGATCCTGGGGATGGACCCTGTAGCCTGTCTCCCATGGCCTGGGCCAGGCCTTGCGGTTTGAAAACCACAGCCTATAGCGTTTCTCAGGCCTTCCTGTCCCACCCACCTGGTTTCTCTGTTGGGTGGGTTCTGCAGAGGAAGGGCTGGGAATGGGTGATGGGCCTTCCTGGTAGCCTTCCTCCCTTTCACAGTTCCAGTCCCTCCTCCTCCTGGTTGTCTGTGTCCATTTGAGATTGGAGTTTATTAAGCTGGGGGGATTTTCCACAGGCCTGCCTCAGAGGTCCCGGGGAGGAGTTTTAATTGCCAGACTTCACACTGAGGGTGTTAACATTTATTAAAGTCGGTTCCTCTGATTGCCTTTTAACAAGGCGGCTACTGTGCATAGGAGATAACACTGGGCCCAGTCCTGTGGGGCCTCAGAGGCATCTTGGAATAATCAGGCCTAGAAGTTGAAAGACTGCTGTGTTCAGAGGAGGTGAGCCAGCCATGGCTCTGTGACTTGCTGTGCTGGGGAGGCTGTGCGGGTGGAGGGCTGCTCTGGGCGGAACCTGGGCCAGATGCACTTGAGGTGGGCCATGGGGGTGCAGAAGGGGATGGCTGTCTCATGACTGAGCTCTGAGAAGTGGGTCAAGGTTCCTAGACTGGGCACCAGGTTCTTTGGTGTGCAGATTCAGATCTTGCCACGTTTACCATGTGGCTGAACGGGGTAGCAGGTGGAGAGTGGAAAAGATCCCCACATCCTGGGTACTCACCTGGATCTGTGATCACTGCTGGGACTTTGGGCTTATAGGCCAGTGAGGTAGAAAACCCTTCCCAAAGCAAAGAACCCAGACACAGGTGTCTTGCTATAGTAGCACAACAAAGAGAAAGACTAACACGTGTCCCTTGGGTGAGGGTCAGGGCACAGGACTTTGCATCTAGGCTGGACTTGGTGTGTGGGCACCAAATGGGTCAGTTTGTCTGATATCTTGCCAAATACCACTCAGAGCAGGATACTGTGCCTACTCATTGCCTCTTTTTTTTTTTTTTTTTTTTGAGGTAAGGTCTCACTCTAGCCCAGGCTGACCTGGAATTTACTATGTAGTCTCAGGGTGGCCTTGAACTCATGGTGATCCTCCTACCTCTGCCTCCCAAGTGCTGGGATTAAAGGCGTGCGCCACCATGTCTGGCTCTCATTGTCTGTTTTTGGCCCCACAAGTTCGAGTCCAGGGGTCTGGGGCCCTCCAGGTGCTATGCCCACATTTCCGGTCTTGAAACCTGTCCTTGTCTGTTCAGTCAGACCAAACTGTTTCTGATTTCCCAATACCTTTCAAGAGGCAGAGCAGGCACTGCCTTTTCTCTAAGGTCTTCCTGGACTCGCTGGGCATCAATTATTCCATCCTCCTATGCCTCCTATCAAGCTCCCCCAAGATTTGCATAAATGACTTCTCCAAAGCCAGTGAGTTCCTCAAGGGCACAGAGTGAGGACAGCTCGTTCTTTTGTACCCAGCATGCGTAGCGGCTGCTGCGTAAGGCGGCTTTTGAATTGAGTTCTGCAGAGATGTTCAAAGAGCTCCTTTCATCCCCTCCCCAGCCCTGTTCTCACAGCGTCCCGGCGTTTGCTTGGAGGCTAATGGTCAGAGTGTACCTGAGGCTGTGTGGGGGCTGACGGCAGCGAGCAGAAAGGGTCATATGTCACGTGACTTTTCTCTTCCATTGTGTGTGATTTTGGGGTAGCTTCTGAGCTGCTCTGGAATTGAGTTTCTTTCTTTCTTTTTTTTTTTTTGGTTTTTCGAGGTAGGGTTTCACTCTAGGCTGACCTGGAATTCACTATGGAGTCTCAGGGTGGTCTCAAAATCACGGCGATCCGCCTATCCCTGCCTCCTGAGTGCTGGGAGTAAAGGCGTGCGCCACCATGCCTGGCTGGAGTTGAGTTTCTTTACCCACACATTGATAACTTGGCAGCAGTGAGAACTTTCTGTGCGTTTGACACACAGGACCCAAATTGGTGTCTCCCACGAGCAATAATTTTCATCGGAACGTTGGGCATGTGCAGACGCTGAGCGGAGTTGAGGCACTTTACTGAACTTTTCTTGTCACATCCTCCCAGCAATTCGAGGCAATGGGCATAATTACCATGTTTCACAGGACTTGGGCACGTGAAAGCTGTTTATGTGGGGTCACAGTGGGAGAGCTTGGATTCACACCCAGCTGTGGGAGATCTCATTAGGCCAGACTAGCTGGCGGCTGCCTAGGCCTCCTCTTCCGAACGGAGTCGAGGCTGCCCGAGGTTCAGGGCGGGCGGGCCCCCCCTTCTGTGTTTGTGTAAGCGCTGCTCGGCTCCTGGGTAGGAGGGCTGCGCATGAGACATGGCCACTGACGAGACTGCGGGCACTACCTGTGTGCCACTCAAATGCGGGGACCACGCGACCCTTCCCTGGGCTTCTGAGACTCTCACGATGAGGGTGATAAGACGACGACGCAATGACAGTGAAAGCATGGGCAGGAGACAGTGTGCGCTGGTTTCTGGCTACATTCTCAGGCTTAGCGTGGTGAGGATCACAAAATTGGGGTTTAGCAAATATTTGTCAGGCACACTCGGTTGATGTGAATTTACCGGCTTCCTACACTTTGATCCAATTGCTGCTCACTCCCTGTACTGGGCATGTGTGACAACAGTAGACCCGTAAAACGTTATCTACTGCCCTGGAAGGGTTGGCTATTTCTCTAGAGGACTTAGACAAATCCTTAACCCCTAGTGAATTATCAATGGCATTTTGTGTCAACAGTATAATAATGTCATCAGCATCTTTTAAGAGTAAGCATCATTTCAGTAGCCACTCTTTTTGCATGAATTTGATGGGTCGTCCCAAACATATCCTTTTAGTTTATTTTTACTTATTTTTGACAATTTCACCCATGGGTAGATGTATTTTGATCATATTCACCCTCATTAACCTCTTTTATCCCCCTTCTTCTCCCACTGAACCCCCTTCTTTCCAACTAACCTCTCCTAGTTCCATGTTTTTGTTTTTTGCTACTGAGTTTAATTAGGGTTGTTTACATGAGCACAGATGAAGGATTATATATGGGAGTACGGCCAACTGACTGGCCGCTACACCGCTGAAAACGTGGCCTCCCCTCCTCCAATAACCATTACCTGCCACAGATCCTTAGAGAGGTGTGGGGCCTCACGAGCCCATTCCTCGTCCATGATGGAACGTTGGTGGCTCTTGTGCAGGTCCAGTGCAGGTGGCCAGAGCTGCTGTGCATTCGTGAGTGGAGCTGCCGTGTCGGGTCTGGAAGATCATGTTCTACAGCTCTCCTCCCTGTGCTGTGGTTCTTCCCTTATTTTCTCTCCCTCTTCTGGATGCCAAACATATCTTTTGCTTTTCAAATAAATAAAGGTGTGTGTTTTAAATTATTTATTTATTTATTTATTTGAGAGAGAGAGAGGTAGAGAGAGATCGAGAGAGAGAGAAAGAGAGAGAGAGAAAAAAGAAGCAGATAGAGAGAATAGGTGCTCCAGGGCCTCCAGCCACTGCAAACAAGCTCCAGATGCACGGGGTGCCTTGTGCACTGGCTTATGTGGGTAGTGGGGAATCGAACCTGGGTGCTTAGGCTTCACAGGGAAGTATCTTAATCACCCAGCCATTTCTCCAGCCCTGCCTCTTGCTTTTAAATGCTATAGCATGTTTCTACTCCTATGACAGGCATCCTTCCTCCAATTCTTCCTCTCTTTCTTCTTCGGGATGAGTATTCATCCCATCTGGGTCATTGCTTTTGCCTCCAGTTATGATACCCATATAAGTCTCAGTTTCCTCTTTTATACAATGGGTCTGATGACCCCTACATACTGTGTAGAGGTAATGAGACGCTTATCAGAGAATATGTAGATGAGTGGCAATCCTACAGATAGCAGGCTTGCTCCTCACTTTACCTCTGTTCCTCACAGCAGATGTTTTCTTTGTTTTTGTTTTTGTTTTTATTGGTAGGGTCTCACTCTAGCCCAGGCTGATCTGGAGTTCACTATGTAATCAAATCATGGCAATACTCCTACCTCTGCCTCCTGAGTGCTGGGATTAAAGGCGTGTGCCACCACACCTGGCTCCCCCAACACCCTGCTCAGCAGATGTTTTCTGAATGCCCAGCCAAAGGTCCCTGTTACCACTGTCCTGAGAATCAGGCACAACCTGTTCATGGTGGGAATGGCCTGCTTTTTTCTCTGATTCTTTGGGCTCATGATAAATGCTTCCAAGGAGTCAAGATCAAGTTCATCTTGGGAGAAACATTTCTGAAAACATGGCATATTGGAGTTCACTCTTTATTTAAAGCAATAATTCAATTCTTTTTTTAAAATTGAATTTTTGAATTTATGATATTTTTATTTATATATTTATTTATGAGAGATAGAGAGAGAGAATGGATATGCCAAGGCCTCTAGCCACTGCAAATGAACTCCAGATGCACACGCCACCATGTGCATCTGGCTTATCTGGGTTTTGGAGAATCGAACCTGGGTCCTTAGCCTTTGCAGACAAGCACTTAAACTTCTAGGCATCTCTATAGCCTTATTTATTTATTTGGTATTTATTTCAGAGACAGAGAGAGACAGACAGACAGAGAGAAAGGCAGACAGAAAGAAAGTGGGGCACCAGGGCCTAGCCACTGCAGAGGAACTCCAGATGCATGTGCTACCTCGTGCAACTGGCTTTACATGAGTACTGGGCAATCAAACCAGGGTCCTTAGACTTTGTAGGCAAGTGCCTTTATTGCTTAGCCATCTCCTCAGCACCTAATTTAACTCTCGATAACTTGAATCTGATGCTTTGGGTAGTTTAGGTTTCTTGGAAGCTGGAAGACTTTTCAGTATCATGAGGGTACTCACGCTGTCTACCCAGAGGCTTCTGGGTCTACATAGTATGATCCCATCACCACCACAGCTCCCTGGGGGAATCACACTGTATCCTTGGGGCTGACCTGGAAAATGCATGAGACAGGACACAGTATGGTGGTCAACACATCCTGACCCAGCAGCCGTGGGTAGCGACGAAGACTTGTCCCCTTCGTCCTGGTTTCACCCTCACTGTCAACTTGACTGGATTTAGAAACACCCAGGAGACACATGTGGGTGTTGCTGTAAGGGGGTTTCCAGAGATGTTTAACTGAGAAGGGAAGGCCACCCTGAATGTGGGTGTTCCCCAGGCTGTATCTAAGGAGGAGGACAACCAGCCCCAGCGTTCACGTATAAGACGCAGCCGCACGCTCTTGTCGCCACGGGAGCTGACCCTGCCACCTTGACTTCTCCATCATGACGGCGCATGTTACTTGGAGGTCTCTGTAGAGTTGAAGATTTCATCCTCCTGTTCTACTGGAGTTAGAATATTATAAAGCAAAAACATAAAACAAAAAAATTTGAAAAATCAGCTAAATCAAGAAGGGCACTTAAAGGCACTTGCTTGCAAAGCCTGCTAGCTTGGGTTCTATACCCCAGTACCCACATAAAGCCAGATGAATCAAGTGGCACAGGCATCTGGAATTTGTCTGTAGCAGCAAGAGGCCCTGGAACACATATTTTTTTTTCTCGCTCTCTGCTCTCAAATAAATAAAAAAATAAATTAAAGAACGGCAAGTTGCCTGAAGTAGGTTGCTGAAGAGGACCAATATCCCTTTATTCAGCCATTTATTTTATATTTACTGCAAACTTGTTCCAAGACCCTTAATCCTCATTTAATTCTAGCAATGGTGAGCTGAAGCAGGCACTGTGAATAACCGCTTCTCTGCAGATAAGAAAATGGAACTGACTTTTCTCAAATAATATAGCTTATAAGAGGTGGAGCTGGGATTTAAACCTGGCCTTTTAGTTCCTTAAGCTCCAGTAGACCTGAGACATTGCTAGCCTAGAGTAATGCAACTGGTGATACCTGATGATCCTCGCTGGGGACAGGCTGCTGTTATTACCACATGAGGTTGCCAGTGACTTCAGAGCAGTTCCCAGCCCAAGTTTAAGTAGAGCCCTCTCTATATGTCCATCTTGTATACTTCCTTTAGTCTCCAATCAGAGTTCCTTTCAGGATGGTTTCTAAATTTTTTTTAAATTTCTTTTATGAGAGGAAGAGAGAGAGAGGGAGAGAGAGAGAGAGAGAGGGAGGAAAGGAGGGAGAATTGGTGCCCCAGGGCCTCTGGACACTGCAATCAAATTCCAAATACATGTGTCACGTGTGACGTTGTGCACGTGCCACCTTGTGTGTCTGGATTACGTGGGTTCTGGGGAGTCAAACTTGGGTCCTTAGGCTTCACAGGTAAGCATCTTAGCCACTAAGCTATCTTCTCTCCATCCCTCAAGATTTTCTTTTCTTTTTTTTTTTTTTGAAACAAGCCCAATAGACTAGCCTTTCTTTTTTATGCAAGAGAGCAAGAACGAGAGAGAGAGAGAGAGAGACAGAGAGAGAGAGAGAGAGAGAGAGAATTGGTGCACAAGAGCCTTCAGCCACTGCAATAGAACTCCATATGCATGCGCCACCTTGTACACTTGTGCCATTTTGTGCGTCTGGCTTATGTGGGACCTGGAGAGCTGACCATGGGTCCTTAGGCCTCATACACAAGTGCCTTAACCACTAAGCCATCTCCCTAGACCTCAAGATGGTTTTTACTTTCATCCCCATCCGCTCATTCAAAGTATGTCCTGTGCCCCTCACCCCGCCTCATGGCCTCCCAGCATAGCTTTGCCCTTCGTTTTCTCACTCACTCAGTAATACTTGCTTACCATGTGTTTAATGGCTGTCTCTTCAGCCAGGTAGACCAAGAGGCTAGGATACCCTCTGGTAATGTCTTTCAAACTATATGTCAACGGGTCTTGAAATCAGTTTTTTATTTGTGGGGGGGGGGAGGGTGGTTTGACAGCATTTAAAAATGTGAAGAATGGGGCTGGAGAGATGGCTTAGTGGTTAAGCGCTTGCCTGTGAAGCCTAAGGACCCTGGTTCGAGGCTCAGTTCCCCAGGTCCCACGTTAGCTAGATGCACAAGGGGATGCATGTGTCTGGAGTTCGTTTGCAGTGGCTGGAAGCCCTGGCGCGCCCATTCTCTCTCTCTCTCTCCATCTGTCTTTCTCTCTATGTCTGTCGCTCTCAAATAAATAAATAAAAAATGAACAAAAAAATTAAAAAAAAAATGTGAAGAATGGGCTAGAGAGAGACTCAGCAGTTAAAGGCGCTTGCTTCCAAGGCCTGATGGCTGGGATTCAATTCCCTAGTACCCATGTAAAGCCAGGTGCACAAAGTGGTACATACACCTGGAGTGAGTTCACCAAGGCAAGAGGCCTGGCATGGCCATACTTCTTTCTCCTTCCTTTCTTTTTTCCCTCCCTCCCTTCCTTCTTTCCTTCCTTCCTTCCTTCCTTCCTTCCTTCCTTCCTTCCTTCCTTCCTTCCTTCCTTCTTTCTTCTCTTTCTCTCTCTTCTTAAAAATAAAAATAGTAAAAAGTACAAAGAAGGGGTTGGGGATTTAGATCGGTGGATGAGCACTTGCCTAGCAAGCACAAGGCCCTGGGTTGGGTTCTCAGTACTGAAAACAATACAAAACAAAACAGACCAAAAAAAAAAAAACAACAAAAAAAAAAAACCCAAAATGAAGAAGCCAGTCGTGGTGGTGCATGTCTGTATCCGACAGTTCAGAGATGGAGGTGGGGGCATTTGTAGTTCATGGCCATCCTCCTCTGGGGCTATCTGAGACCTTGCCTCAAGTAAACAAAACCAATTGCCAATCAAACACCCCCCCCCCCCCCCACAAATAAACCAGACCAAAACAGACCAGACCAGACCAAGCCACAACAAACCAAAGCGACAATAAAAAGTAAAAAAGAAAAGCAACCATGCAAGTACTTAGCAAACAGAAATGGTACATAGTCTTTGAAGTACGTACTTAGCCGTGCTCCAGTGTGGATGGTGTCCGTATCACCCATGTAAAATGTTCTCTTTAACTGTGCCTCACGGCTGGTGCTGGTACAATCCACAGCCTGGACCCAGGGTGGATCCCCACGTGCAGCGGCGGCAGGGCCGGGTGACCCCTGCACTTTCGCTCCTCTGAAGGCCGGAGCATCCATAGGCCAAGTGAGGCCATCTGCAGCCCAGGGTTCATTTCTCGCCACCACACACATTCTATTGTTTAGTCGTATTTGAGTATGCTCAGCTGCCTCAGAGGCGACCTCTCTCTTGTTCAATTAAGCTCTCGCTTGCTTTCCAGCCTGCTCAATGAAGCCTGTGATCACAATCGAGAATTCATTGTTTCTGCTGGTGTCCCAGCTCTGTGTTGGCCCATCTCCATCAGCCGCCGACTCTAATGGAAATGGAAAGGCGGCGAGGGCTTTTCTTTAGGGCTCAATTGCGTTTCCTGCCCGCCCCCTCCAATCGCTGGTCTCTTTCTTAGAGGAGAAGGCGACAGGTCTGGAATGCAAAGCGACAAAACCTTGCCTGGTAAGAGCAGTGGAAGGTTACCGCCTTTCTAATGCCAGGCCTCCTAGACAGAGGATTAGAATAGCAAGTGAGACAGATTTCATCCTCTCTCTTCAAGATTTGTGTGTGTGAGTGTTAGGTGTCATCTGCAATCTTCTTGTTCCCAGAGTGGCTTAGAGCCCAGCAAGGACATTCAGTACAGTCTCCGAGCTCCCAGGACTCCAGACTGGCCAGCCCACCCCCCATCCGGGGCATTGAGATGCGCACCCCGCAGCGAGTGCCTAAGCTGCGTTTGCACATGCGCTCAGAAGGCCTTTACTTACTAGCTCTGTGACCTGGGGAGGTCCCGCCTTGGTTTCCCAATCTGCTGTCCTAGCCACGTTGCTGGGACGGACTTCCAAGCAGTCACGGTTTACGGGAGGAATGTGTCTGGTTTACCTGACAAGTCCAGGGCAAGTTCGCCATGAAGCTCTTCCTCCCGATGGCCAAGCAGATAAACAGCTGCAGCAGATGAACCCCGACAAGCACAACCGAATCCAGGGCAAAAACCGTCTCTTGACACCTTTGGGCCGTGTGGCAGTTTGATCCAGGTGTCCCCAATGAGCTTAGGTGGTCTGGACGCTGGGTTCTCCAGCTGATGGTAATTGGGAATTAGCGCCTCCTGGAGGCAGTCTATTGTTGGGGGTGGGCTTATGGGCGTTATAGCCATTGTCCCCTTGCCAGTGTTTGGCACACTCTCCTGTTCCTGTTGTCCACCTTACGTCGGCCAGGGGGTGATGTCCACCCTCTGCTCATGCCTTCGTTTTCTCCTGTCATTATGGAGTTTCCCCTCGAGCCTGTAAGCCGAAATAAACCCCCCTTTTCCCCACAGGTTGCTCTTGGTCATGTGTGATTTCTGCCAGCAATGCGAACCTGACTGCAACAGGCTGGAATTCAGGTCGGCCCCAGTGACACGCTCCCCCTCCCCTCTTAGCAGCCGTCTGCCTTCTAGGGGCTGAAGTTCCAAACTCAGGTTTTGTTTTTGTGTGTGTTTTTGTTTTGTTTTGACTTTACTGTATTCTGTAAATTTGCGAGTGAGACACACAACCACAGAAGTGTTGCAGTACTGAGCCGTTTTACAGCAATCCTCGCTCAGTCACCTCTACATTACCGCTGGTTGCCCAGGTGCTATGAACGCAGTTAGTGTGTCCTTGCGGCCTAGCTGGTCGCCGTGATGACACATCGGAGCACAGTGCAAACTCAGTTATTTATTTATTTATTTGAGAGCGACAGACAGAAGAGAAAGAGGCAGAGGGACACAGAGAGAGAATGGGCGCTCCAGGGCCTCCAGCCACAGCAAAGGAACTCCAGACGCGTACACCCCTTGTGCATCTGGCTAACGTGAGTCCTGGGGAATCGAGCCTAGAACTGGGGTCCTTAAGCTTGACAGGCAAGTGCTTAACCGCTAAGCCATCTCTCCAGCCCCAAACTCAGTTTTAATACATCATACATTTACACGATCACATTCAAACAACCAATCTATAAAATGGGCTTCTAATGGGATGTATTCCCAGAGTTATGAGAGCATGAAAGGAGACACTGACGGCAGAGAGGTCCACACAGATGAGCGCAGGGTGTGATGCTGTGATCCCCCCTTCTTTCTTTAGAGATGGGGTCTTGCCATGTAGCCCTGGTGGGCTCCGAGCTCACTATCTAGAACAGACCAACTTGGCCTTGAATCTGTGGCAATCCTCCTGCCTCTGGCTCCCAGGCACTGGAATCACAGGTAGGCACCATCATACCCTGTCTGCTATAACTATTTTTTTTAGTATTTCTTAATTTTTGTGTGTGGGCTGGGACCTATTTTATTTTTCTCAATTTTTATTAACATTTTCTATTATTGTAAAAAATATCCCATGGTAATACCCTCCCTTCCCCCCACACTTTCCCCTTTGAAATTCCATTCTCCATCATATCCCCTCCCCATCTCAATCATTCTACTTACATATATACAATACCAACCTATTAAGTACCCTCCTCCTTTTCTTTCTCTTCTCTTTGTATCTCCTTTTAAACTTACTGGCCTCTGCTACTGAGTTTTTTCCTTCTCATGCAGAAGCCCAATCATCTGTAGCTAGGATCCACATATGAGGGAGAACATGTGGTGCTTGGATTTCTGGGCCTGGGTTACCTCACCTAGTATAATCCTTTCCAGATCCATCCATTTTTCTGCAAATTTCATAACTTCATTTTTCTTTACCACTGAGTAGAACTCCATCATATAAATGTGCCACATCTTCATTATCCACTCATCTTTTGAGGGACATCTAGGCTGGTTCCATTTCCCAGCTATTATAAATTGAGCAGCAAAATAAACATGGTTGAGCACGTACTTCTAAGGAAATGAGATGAGTCCTTTGGGTATATGCCTAGGAGTGCTATAGCTGGGTCATATGGTAGATCAATCTTTAGCTGTTTCAGGAACCTCCACACTGATTTCCACAGTGGCTGGACCATGCTACCACTTTTGATACCATTGTCAGTGTTATTATTGCCACCTGCAGCTGCTTTGATTTCTCCTCTATTCCTCCTCTCTGAAAATTCCCACCCTCAGTTCACATACCAATGGCTGCCTCTTTCAGAAGAAAGATGGTGGCATCTAAATGAAGGCTCCTCCCAGACAAGTCCCGCTTTTAAGTATTTAATTAATTAATTTATTTGAGAGAGAGTGTGTGTGTCAGGGCCTCCAGCCACTGCAAACAAATTGCAGATGCATGAGCCACCTTATGCATCTGGCTTCTGTAGGTCCTGGGGAGATGAACTTGGGTCCTTTGGCTTTGCAGGCGAGTGTCTTAACATTTAAGTCATCTCTCCAGCCCAGCTCCTAGTTTTATAGTTTCTGTTTAATGGAAATGAATCCTTCTAAGGTAAAGGGGACTCATTTTCTTTTTTTTCTCCCCCCTCTTTTTTGAGGCAAGCCCAATAGACTGACCTTTTTTATGCAAGAGGGGGATAGATAGAGGTAGATAGATAGTGAGAGAAAATGAATGGACACCCTCGGACCTGCAGCCATTGCAGTTGAACCTCTTGTACACCTGTGTGACCTCACGTGGTTGCGTCACTTTGTGTGTCTGGCTTACGTGGGACCTGGCGAGTTGAACATGTGTCTTTAGGCTTCGCAGGCAAATGCCGTAACTGCTAAGCCATCTCTGCAGCATGGGGACCCATTTTCTGAGCAATGCATTTTCCAAAGGCAGGAAGTTCTGTCCTCTTTGGAAGGACACGTGCCTCGTCACCCCGCCCCAGACCATCTGCTTGTGCTTTGCTTCGGTTCTCCCGCCCCAGTTGGGCGCGCACTGTGCACTCCACTTCAGCGCCCTGGCTCAGCCCCGCGCCGCAAGCCGACAGAAGTGGTTTCAATGAGCACGAGCTCATCACTGAGGCGGCTGAGCGGCAGCTCCTCTGACGCGGAGACTGACGGACGCAGCCGCATGCTTAGCGGGAGGGACCTCGGCCGCCCGCTCACGGGTCTGCAAGGGCCCCGGCCCCGCGTGCTTCTTTACAGCCACGTGGTGTAACCACTCCCGCGGGCCTTCATCCTTCTGCAGCTGCCCCGCTGGAGGCTCCGTAGCTCCGGCTGCGCATGCTGGGGGCCTGGCTCACTTACAAAGCAGCCCGTCTCTTGGGTGGATACCTCTGGATTATTATGTTTGTTTGTTTATTTATTTATTTATTTATTTATTTATTTATTTTAATGTCAGGAACAACTTTGAGGGCTGATCACTCCTTTTTGTCATTTTCCTAAACACTTTTTTTTTGTGTGTGTGTGTATATTTATGTGTGTGTGGGTGCTCATACACATGTGTGTACTTGCGTAGAGAGACCAGAGGTCACTGTTGGATATCTTCTTCAATGGCTCTGCAGTTTAGTCATTTATTTTTGGTTTCCCGAGATAGGGTCTCACTCTAGGCCACGCTGATCTGGAATTCACTATGTAGTCTTAGGGTGACCTCAAACTCATGGGAATCCTCCTACCTCTGCCTCCTAAGTGTTAGGGTTAAAGGCATGTGCCATCATGCCCAGCTGCGTTTTATTTTTTAAGAGGATGGATCTCTCACTAAACATTCTTAGCCATCAAGGAATGCCAATGAACACTACTCTGAGCCTCAATCTCCGCCCAGTGAGACCAGCTACCATCGAGAAAACAAATGACAACCAATGCTGGTGAGGATGTGGAACAAAGGGAAACCTTAGTCACCGCTGGTGGGAATGTACAATTGGTTCAGCCACGTGGAAATCAGTGTGAAAATCCCTCAAGTAGCTGAAACTAGAATTACCACGTGATCCAGCTACACTGCTCCTGAGTATATAGATTCTCAGCGAGCTCTGCAGTCTATTCCACTGAGTCCTGCACGTCCGGGCGCGCCGGTGCTCTATCCTCACTAGCTAGAAAAGGGAGCCGCTCTGGACGTCCACCAAGCACACAGTGGACAGCAAGAGTGGTATGTATGCACCATGGAACTTTATTCAGCTGTAGATAAAAAAAACCATGAAATTTGACAGGTAAGAGATGGAACTGGGAAAATTTTATTGAGTGAGGAAACTTGGCAACGAAAGAATAAACACTACATACTCCCTCGTATGTGGATCCTAGTTTCAAATCCCCAGACCATTTAGTACAACTTGGGAGTTCTCCAGAGATGAGGAATTTTGCAGAAGTCTTAAAGAGAGAAGATAGTGGAAGGCAAGTGATAAGAAAACAAGTGTGTGTGTGTGTGTGTGTGTGTGTGTGTGTGTGTGTGTATACTGGGGTTGGGAAATATTAGGAATAAGGGTTAAGCAGATGAGAAGAAAGAGTGAAGGATAGATTAATCAACACTTAGGAAATTTGAAAAGGCCATAAGAAAACCTACTATTTGACAAATTGTATAAAATATATATAAATAGAATGAAATAGAATGAAATAGAATGAATCGAGGCACCCCCACACTGATTGACAATTTTACTCATAGTTGCCACAAGTTATCACACAATAATATCAGTGCCAGGCATGGGACATCTCCCAGCGATAGAGACTGTTGGCATGGTTCTTAACTCCCACCAGGACAGAAGGGCAGGACCTAATTACTGAAGACGCCACATGTGCAGGACATAGAGAAATCAAACTGGAGCTGAAGTGGAATCTTTCTTTCTGCTGGCTGGTTTTCACGGTGCTTGCAGATGCTGGGTAAGCTATTGGTTGTGAATCATGAACAATATCACCCGGTGGTGGATCCTGCATTCTACAATACTGGCCCTCCAGGCATCATGTGCCCTCAAGGGCAATAATAGTGTTGTGATTATAGGCAACTCCACAGGAGGAAATTCACGGGAATCCTCTCACTGGGGAGAATATGGGCTCTAGGGAAGAATTTAATATTGCTGTATTGCTAAATGGATGTATTGTCAAACTGTCTCTTTTTAGTTTTAAATATTTTTATTTATTTATTTTGATGTGTGTGTGTGTGTGTGTGTGTGTGTGTGAGAGAGAGAGAGAGAGAGAGAGAGAGAGAGAGAGAGAACGAATGAGAATGGATGTGCCAGAGTCTCTTGCTACTGCAAATGAACTCCAGATGCATGTGCCCCTTTGTACATCTGGCTTTACATGGGTAGTAGGGAATCGGCTCCAGACCAGCAGCCTTTGTAAGTAAGTATCTTTAACCACTAGTCCCTAAGTATTTATCTGTATATTCACAAATCAGTTCTGTCCTCAGTCCCATTTGAAAAAGCTTTTCATAAAAAATTATTATTTTACTTATCTGTTTAAATTTTTATTTCTTTATTTATGAGCGTGAGAGAGAATGGGCACGTCAGGGCTTCTAGCTACTGCCAACGAACTCCAGACTCATGTGCCACCATGTGCATCTGGCCTATGTGTGTACTGGTGAGTCAAACTTGGGTCTGTAGGCTTCACAGGCAAGTGCCCTAACTGCCAAGCCATCTCTCAAGCCCCAGAAAAGGTTTTTTTTTTTTTAATTAATAGTTTTTATTTGCCAGTGGGAGGTGGTTGTCACAGAGAATCATAACTGGCCAAGTGCTGAAAATAGGCGGCAGATGAGTTCGAGTTCGTGGCCCCACCCGGGACAGACGTATCTTCCCCCTCTGGGGCTCAGGGAACATGACGGAAGCTGGGGTGGCAAGGACGGACCAGCTGGAGAATGGGGAGAAGTGGTGGGTCACTTTGGCATCTGTATGTGACCAGGCCATTGAGCGCGTGAACTTCTTCAGCTGCAGTTACCTGAAATGAACACGTGCTTGTGCACACGTGCACCTACACCGGCACACATGCACACCACACACACACACACACACACACACACACACACACACACACACGTGTGGAGAATGACGTTCCCAGTAGAAAGGAGGTGATCAGAGGACCAGCAAGGCCCTAGCAGAGCTCTGAGGATATAGCGAAGAGGATGGATTTTGCCTGTGTGTTTGGAGGCAGGAACATCATTCGTACTGATGATCATATGCTGGGGAAGAAATATAAGTCCCTTTTCCTTTCCCAAACCCCGAGGCACTGAAAAATGACTTCGGGAATGCTCTGTGTGAAGAAGGAGAGCGTGAGTCAGTTACACTTCCCCGCCTGGGAGAGTGGGGGCTCCTATTCCTCGAAGAAGCTTCATTTCTCACTGACGGTGCCTAATGACAGGCTGCTCGGTGGGTGATTTGGAGACTACATCAGAAGGGGTCTTGAAGATGGAGCAGCACCTTTTGAACTGACAGATGGGTTATAGAGAAGAGATAATACAAGCTGCAAAGCAAGGCTGAGGGTTATGCTTCGTGGTAGGTCGCTTGACTGGCAGGCACAAGGCTCTGGGTTCAATCCCAGCACTGTGAAAACAGCCAAATGCCAAGATACATAGCAAAACAAAAACAACTGAAATTGTAAAGCAAATCTGTGGCAGGGCCAAGACTAGAGTCCGGTTCTGACATGCAGATTAGCCCTTTGTCCCTTTTCCTTCTCTAGATGGTAGTTTCTGGGCCAGTGTCAAAGGCCATGGGAATGCAAGGATGAGACGGGCAACCCCGAGGTTCCTGGGTGTGTGCTCACTGGGTAGGAAAGGAATTGAGTAATAGGATAACGTTCATCTGTTTTTCTTTTTCCTTGTATTTGGCATAGTCTTATTTTGTAACCTAGATTGGTCTGGAACTCATGATTCTCCTGCCTCAGTTTCCCAAGTGCTGGCAAATGCTTCTATACTCAGATTATGATTCTTACCTATTCTTATTATATTTTGTGATTCTTTTTT
This sequence comes from Jaculus jaculus, assembly GCF_020740685.1. Taxonomy (NCBI): domain Eukaryota; kingdom Metazoa; phylum Chordata; class Mammalia; order Rodentia; family Dipodidae; genus Jaculus; species Jaculus jaculus. Next base: position 8,546,436 of record NC_059107.1, on the reverse strand, counting down.
ATTTTTATTTTTAAATTTTTTTTCTCAATTTTTATTAACATCTTCCATGATTATAAGAAATGTCCCATGGTAATACCCTCCCTTCTCCCACTTTCTTCTTTGAAATTCTATTCTCCATCATATCCCCCCTCGTGCGACTCTTTTTAAAAACCCATCTTCCTCCCCACCCTCACTCATCATTGCTTAAATAAGGCTACCTACTAAGAGGTGGGCTTTAAAAAATGCTTTTATTTATTTGAGAGAGAAAGGGAAGGAGGGAGGGAGAGAGAGGGAAAGAGAGGGAGACAGAGAGAGAGAGAGAGAGAGAGAGAGAGAGAGAGAGAGAGAGGGAAAGAGAGGGAGAGGGAGAGGGAGAGGGAGAGGGAGAGGGAGAGGGAGAGGGAGAGGGAGAGGGAGAGAGAGAGAGAGAGAGAGAGAGAGAGAGAGAGAGAGAGAGAGAGAGAATGGTCTGCCAGGGCCTCCAGCCACTGGAAATGAACTACAGATACATGTACCATTTTGTGCATCTCGCTTATATGTAGGTCTTGGCGAATTGAACCTGGTTCCTTTGGCTTTTCAGGCAAGCTCCTTAACCACTAAGCAATCTCTCCAGCACTTGTGATTTATTTTTGAGCTAGACTTTGTCACTCGCTCTACTTTTGAACTTTCAGCAATTCTCCTTCAACATCTAGAGTTCTTGGATTCCAGGCATGAGCCACTATACCCAGCTTTCTCTTTTTGTTTCCTTAAAACCCTCCAGTGGATTTCCATTGTATAACCTAAATTTTACAAAGGCAATATGATGGTTAAATGCCAACTTGACAGGACATGGGATACAAATCTCTGGGCATGACTGTGGGGAGCTTTCTAGATTGGGATAGATGAAGTCAGAAGATCCACTCTAAATGTGGGTGGCACCGTTCCATGGGCTGGGCTCCTTGACTGAATCAAAAGGAGAAAACGAGCTGAGCATCAGAAGTTCCCTCTCTCTGCTTCCTGACTACGGACTGAGTGTGACCTGGTGCTTCCTGCTCCTGCCGCCCGCCGTACCTTCCCCACCATGATGGACTACGTCCCCTTAAGCTGCAAATGAAATAAACCCTTCCTTAAATTGTTTTATTTACCAGGTTTTTTTTTTTTTTTTTTTTTTTTTTTTTTTTTTTTTTTGAGGTAGGGTCTCATTCTAGTCCAGGCTGACCTGGGATTCACTATGTGATCTTAGGTTGTCCTTTAATTCACAGCGATCCTCCTACCTCTGCCCCCCAAGTGCTGGGATTAAAGGTGTGCGCCACCACACCAGGCTTTTTATCAGGTATTTTGTCAAGCAATAAGGAAGTAAGTGGTACAGGCAAGGTGGGTTCCTTTGCATTCACTACCTGCCAAGGTGTGTGTCACGCTTGTTAGTGAGTGCTTGCTGAATGAGGAAACGCTGCTCCAGTGGGAAGGGCTAGTTCATAGATGTTTCCTCAGACATTCCTGAAGCTGATCAAAGGCTGCTTCATTTTTGGCTGCAGTCATGTCAACACACTACTCAAGCCAGGGGGCAGATAGCCCTGCTGCATTCTTCATGGGCTGGGTAACACTTTGAGAGGAATATTCCTTATGCCAAATGTTGGAGCAAGAAATGCTGGGAGTTGAATATTCAGGTGATGTGGACCATCAAATGCTGTTAGAGGAGCTGGGAATACTGAGTCTTTTTATTTATTTATTTATTTTTAATTTGAGAGCGACAGACACAGAGAGAAAGACAGATAGAGGGAGAGAGAGAGAATGGTCGTGCCAGGGCTTCCAGCCTCTGCAAACAAACTCCAGACATGTGCGCCCCCTTGTGCATCTGGCTAACGTGGGACCTGGGGAACCGAGCCTCGAACCGGGGTCCTTAGGCTTCACAGGCAAGCGCTTAACCGCTAAGCCATCTCTCCAGCCCGGGAATACTGAGTCTTGAGTAGAGGAAGTCAAGGTCTGTCTTGTCAAAATGGTCTGACTTATTAGTTGGGTCTTGGCTTGTGTGTGGAATCTCAGCAGAATGAAGACCAGGGCCACCAGGGGTTAGGGTGAACAAAACTGTGGGCATTCTGGAATGGAAATCGCTGTCTTAGGATGAAGTAGGGGGACGTCATTGGGGTTAATATGGGTGTGCTCTTGCAGGGTTGCTGAGGCTGAGGCAGCTGTTTTCTCGGGCTATGCTTCTTCCTCAGATGCCATCCCATTTCTAGAATGCCAGGATTCATTCATCCGATCATCACCTACACTGGGTCAGGCCCAGTGGCGAGCACAGTACTGAATGGAGCTCTTCCGGACTTCCGTGTTTGTGACCCAGTAGGGAGAAGAGACTGTCCAGTTCTTTCCCTGAGGTCCCAGAGGCTACTTGATCACAGAGCCTTCTCCGACAAGGCATCGGATGTCGTCAATCATTGCTTCTCATGAAAGCCAAGTCCAGTGGTAAATGGAAAGCCAGAAATCCAGCTAAGGCTGTCATGGCAGAAAGCAGAGTAAGATATAACTTTCATTTACCCAAGTGAGCTTAAATGTTTAAATGCCAGCTGGCTTTCAACGTCCCTCAAAACATACATTTCCTCCAAGTTCCTCCTCTGCGTGTCTCCGCCAAGAGCAGGCTCCGTCTACAAGTAGCGTTCAACGGCAACATTTGAGCAGATGTGGTTCCAAACACCAACTTGGCTGGAGCCACGGGAACTGGCGGCGTTGTGGTTCATCTCTACTGCTTTTGAGAGTCACTTTAATGACTCTGGAGGCGTCTCTGGCCAGACTTGCTTCCTGGGTGTCAGTCCCCAGGCTGGGAGTGGGGGGGGGGGGGTTCTGTTTGAAAGGACAGCTGAAGCTCATTAGAAATAAAGAAGTTGAGCCAGGGGGCTCTACTCCCTTCTGAGCTTGGGTAATGCCTCATTATCATTCTCTCTGGGTGGGCTGTGTTTCATCCCAAGCACATTCGAAATCTGTCCCCTTGGAAAGGAGCGGTTGTTGCGGGGCAACGACTTCTACACAGAGAATGCATTTGGGGGTGCTGGGGAGATGGCCCAGTGGCTCAGAGCACCTGCCCTGCACGCATGGTGACTCAAGCTGAGTCCCAGAACTCATATAAAGCTGGAGGTGTTCGCACGAGCATCTCAAGCCCAGCACACCTACAGCAAGACAGGAAGCAGAGACAGGGTAGTCCCCGGATGCTCAAGGGCCAGCTCCCCTGGGAAACGCAGCAACAAGAAGGAAGGTGGCGACTGACACCTGCAAGCTGACCTCTGACCTCCGCACGTGTCTTTTGGTACATGTGTGCCCCCACCCCCATGGACAAAAAAGAGCAAGTTTACATGTAAACACATGGAATTTTTAAAGTGTATTTTATTTGTTTATCGGGGGGCGGGGAGAGAATGGGCACACCAGGCTCTCCGGCCATTGCAAACGAACTCCAGATGCACGTGCCACCCTGTGCATCTGGCTTACGTGGGTCCTGGGGAATTGAACTGGGGTCCTCTGGCTTTGCAGGCAAATGCCTTAACCGCCAAGCCATCTCTCCAGCCCGTGATTTTTTTTTTTTTTTTTTTTTGAGGCCAAGTATTGCTATACTTGTAGCCTCAAGCTCACAGCGTTCCTCCTGCCTCCGTCCCTGGAGTGCTAGGTTTGCATGTGCGCACCACCATGCCCAGCTCGGCGAAGCAGCTCACAATCTCTGTTTCCCATTAAGCTGCTGTCCTGGTCAGCTTGTCCTCTTTTCCCAGCTTCGTTTTGGTCTGATTCTATTCGGTCCTTAGATTATGCTCACCAACACGCAGGACTTGAATCATTGGCTGAGGTTCTTTGAATCCCTTCTGGGTAGTTTTCCTCATGTCCACTCAGTGACAGGCAATGCCTCACTAGAGCTCTGAACCCTGAAAACATATTTATCTAATGTATCATCTGTCTGGAGCTCCAGGACCCGGGTTTTCTCTTTCTCGTCTGTCCCCTGAGAGGCTCTGAATTGCGTCCATCAGGGGTACTTGCTCAATAATTACATTTATCTCTGATCGAGAGATCTTAGGGAATAATGAATAATGAGAAGGTTTTACAGTGTTTGTTTTGACAGCAGCACATAAACCCTGGTGATATATGTGATGACATTAGCAATGTAATGATCATTTGTTGGAAGCCATGGTAACACAGAGGTGGTCTGGTGTCTGAAGTGTTCAAATTTCCACTGCTCATCTTCCACTTACGGAAAGTTACTAACGTTACTAGCAGCTCCAAACTTCCGCAGCCCCGTCTGTGTGATAGGAGTTATAAGTGCCTACTCTGGAGAAGATTAAACAAGGCAAAACACGGTATCTGATATATAATAGGCACGTAATACCCACTGGGAATGAACATGCCACGCAGGGATAGAGGTGGGTTCTTATGAGTTCTGGAACAAATGAGTTGGAGCAGGACTCCCAGGAAGTGAACCTCCAGATGTAAACAGCACAGAGCTCCCACATGTAAGTTTCTCTTCTCGAAATACTTGCTTGTTTATCTTACTTCTCATTTTTGCACGGCCCTACGTCTTTTCATAGCTATTGGGCCCCAGCTGGTCTCATTTATATTCAGCTGCTATTCTGAATATAAGCGCTAATTGTCTCCTTAACACCTCTCTGCTGCTAATTCTGAGCACTCTGCCCTTGGTTCCTTCCTTACCATCTGCCCAGGGTCCCGTACCACTTGCCTACATTATGTCGCTTGTGGTTCTCAGCCCTCTCGATTCCCCTTTAAAAGGAATATTTAAAAAGTAACCTCCTCTGACTATTATTATTTTTTTAAATGCTTCTGGCTACTAAGGTAATTTCTATAATCACAATTAGAAAAATATAGGGGAAAATAACTTTTTTTTTTAAAAAAAAATAAGCCTACCACCAAGATGAAACAAGGATTTACATGTTAAAAGTATTACTTTTTTCAGAGTTTTTTTTTTTTCTGAGCTAAATATGTATTTAATACTTAGGATCATACCATGTATAGGATGAGAGATTTGGCTATAAGTAACAAAATAACCAACTCAGATTGGCAGGTAAAGGGAAGAAATAGATCAACTTATATCACTGGAAAATCCAGAGATAGTAGAGTTTAGGATCATCTGCATGGATGCTGCGTCTTTGACTCTATCACCTCTATTTCAGTTGATTAAGTAATGTGGCTCCTGTGGTCCCAGGCTTCACATCTGTTCTCGCTCTCTCTCTCTTGCTTGCTCTCTTTCTCTCTCTCTCTCTCTCACACATACACATATGACCAGGAGAAGAATGCCACTTCCTACAGAATTTCCTTTTTAAAAAAATTTATTAGTATGGACACATTTTGTATGTAAACAACACATGTTGGTTCCATCCTTTCCCTCCTCCCTGCCCCTTTTCTAAAGAGGCCTTCCTCGTTGGGGATGCAGGTCAACCCCATGGGGATTGTGGGTCATGCATTATAGGGTGGGGGCAGGAGAGGCAACGTCTCTGTGCAAAATGTCCCAACTTGTGGCTTTAACAATCTTTATGCTCCCTCTTCCACAAAATTCCCTGAGCCATGCTGGGAGCATTTTAAGTCTACTTCAGTGATGGACACTTTGGAGCCTCTGCATCTCTGCTTTGGTAGGTGTTGAATGTCCTCAGTGTCTATCTCCTTCATCATTGTGCTGATATCAGATTCACTGAGAAAGCACCACTCTTGCTCATTTCCCAAATTCCTCTGTGGTTTCATCTGGGGGTCCAGCTCCCATCTGAAAAAGAGAAGCAGATTCTCCAATGGAGAGTGAAGTCAGCACTGGTTAACTGGGATAACCATTATTAATTTAGAAAGAATTTAAAGGGTATAGACCCTCTTATAGCCCAAGGTTAGTGGGAGCTTGACAATGGAAAGCAGAATCATTATCTGGATATGATTCTGACTCGTTTTCCAGCTCCAGATATGGTTTCCTTTCCACTGAGCAGATCTGTTAGCCAATCCAAAGGCAGTTGGCTACCCACCATGGCTGTGAGCCACTATTGCACTTGTGTGAGCATCATGACAGGTTGCTTGCTTCTTAGTCACTTAGATTTTGAGTTGCTTGGACAGATGTTGGTCACTTTCCCCTGGTAGCACATGTAGCACCTTCCAGCACTAGATGGGTAATTGTCTGGGGGCTGGCTCTCTTCTGGATTCTAACCAGGTCTGTCCATGGTACATGCTGACACCATATGGTGTCTTCAGCAGTAGAGTCTTACCATTAACCTCTGGTGGGTAATAAAGTGCTCTGACAGAAGTCTGTCTTGTTTATTTTGGGAGATCTAGTAGGTCTCTCTGACCAACAGCTTATTGTGGATGTAAACAACATCCTGGTATAGGAAATTACAGGCCAGGGCCAAGGGAAAAGAAAAAAGAAAAAGACAGAGAAGAAGAGAAACAGGAGAAATTTAAGGTTAGGAGGTGAATTGAAAATTTTAAATTTTGATTTTATTGACTCAATTTCAATAACTTTGCATACAATAACTATTGATGGCCATCACTCCAGTGGGGACAGACAGACAGACAGACAACAAGTGTCATTGTCTCAGTCACTTTCTTCTTTGATTCGCATGTTCTTGCTGTAGAAACAGTGAACATAGGCCTGAGGTTATTTTCATATCAAAGATGTGAATTGTTTCAGTGCTGAGCACTCCTCTGTCACTTCTCAGGACTATGATGCCTTTTGGGTCATCCCACTGGTCACTGCCATCTGAAAAGAGAAGCTTCTTTAACCAAAAGTGAGAGTAGCATTAATATGTGAATATAAACATTAAGTTGCAGAAGAGGTGGCAGAAAGAATGTAAGTACCAAAGGAAGGGAAACATTCCTTACAATGCAACTACCCTGACAGAAATTTGCCTCGATATCATGACCTCACAGTGCCTAGCAATACCTTCACAAGACCCTCATAATAGGAGAAAAAGACGATGGCATTAAAATAAAAGAGAGACTAACAGAGAGAGGGAGGGCATATGATGGAGAGTGGAGTTGTGAAGGGGAAAGTCGGGGAGGGGAGGGAATTATGGTTTACTGTCTGTAAGTATAGAAGTTGTTCATAAAAAATTGAAAAAAAAAGAAGTGAATTGGACAGGGCTCAATTAAGTCCACAAAGACACTGAGAGACAATGCACAGACATTTGGGCTGGGTGCTTGAAAGGGTAGGCAGAACTGAACTTCCAGAGGTCATTCTCCATCGCTGGCTTATGTGGATTAGAAACCCAGGTCAGTTGCTGATTCACTGTGTGAGTTTCAGCAAGTTACCTTTCTAAGCCTCTTCATTCTTAAAATAAAGGCAGTAATACTACCATCTTACTATGATTATTGTGAAAAAGCTATCCATGTGACCATTTAACCCCATGTGTTACTTGATACGAATTTTATCAAAATTAAAGTTATTTTTATTGGCAGTTTCCATAATTACAGACAACAAACCATGATAATTCCCTCCCCTACCCCACTTTCCCCTTCATAACTCCACTCTCCATCATATTCACTCCCCCTCTCAATAAGTCTCTCATTTATTTTGATGTCATCATCTTTTCCTCATATTATGAGGGTCATATGTAGGTAGTACCAGGCATTGTGATGTCTTAGATATCCAGGCCATTTTGTGTCTGGAAGATTGCATTGTAAGGATTCCGACTCTTCCTTTGGCTCTTACATTCTTTCTGCCACCTCTTCTGCAGTGGACTCTGAGCCTTGGGAGGTGTGATGCAGATGTTTCAGTGCTGAGCACTCCTCTGTCACTTCTTTTAGCACTATGGTACCTTTTGAGTCATCCCAGAGGCCACTACCATCTGAAAATAGAAGCTTCTATAACCAAAAGTGAGAGTAGCATCAATATATGGGTATGAACATTAAGAGAAGTGCTTACTAAGCAGTTTGGTGAACCTAATATATGCATTTAGCCAGATACCAAGAGGTGTTAACACCCCTAGGGCTCATGACCTCCCAGTGATAGGTTTTCAGTATCAGACATTTACTCATTCTGGTAGAACAGGCCTCCAGTCCAATTAGTGAGTGAGTGGTTTTCCCTATAACAGACATACCACTATTTCACCTATTGGCTCATTTGGCCTAGCTGGCCAAACTGAAGGCTTGCAGTGTCCACTGTTGTTTATCTCTCTCTCTGAGAGAGAGAGAGAGAAGAGAAGAAAAGAGAAGAGAGAGAGAGAGAGAGAGAGAGAGCACTCTCATAGACCTGCATGATACTTAGCTTTTTCCAGCTTTCTGTCAGTTGGTCTACATGGAGGAGGTTTCAGCTCAGCTCCAGCAGGATTTCTCTGTGAGTTTTCAGCCAAAGCATGTGATGCCTTCAGCAATAGGGTCTTACCATCTATTCCTGATGGGAAGCCAAGAGCCTTGACAATGGCCTGTAATGTTTTGGAGGAATCAGGGACCTCCCTGACCAACAACTCACTGGAAGGAATCCCATCCCTGGCACTGAAATTTTTCTAGTAACAATTTATAGCTTTTGGGTGTGCCATTGTCCAAAAAAGTAGGTTTCCATATGGACTTTTTCTTACCCTCTTTAATTTTGATTAGCCATCCCCTGCCCTTCTTTTACTCTGTCTCCTCCCCTGACCTCACTTAGGTCATTCCACCCCCAGCAATTTGTTCATCTACTTACACATATACAATACCATCCACTTAAGTCCTCTCCTCTCCTCCCTCCCTTATAGCTTCTTTCTAGCTTACTGGCCTCTACTACTGATTTTTACTCCAACTCACACACAAGTCTAAACATTTGTAGCCAGGATACACATATGAAAGGGAACATGTAGCATTTGGCTTTTTGGGTCTGTGTTAGCTCACTTAGTATAATCCTTTCCAGAGCCATTCATTTCATCATTTATCTTTACTGCTGAGTAGAACTCAGTTGTATCAATGTACCACAGCTTCATTATCCACTCATCCATTGAGGGACATCTAGGCTGGTTCCATTTCCTAGCAAGTAGCCCTAAGGTAGTGAGACAAATCCTTAGGATATATGTCTAGGAGTGGTATGGCTAAGTCAAATGGTAAATATATTTTAGCTATCTCAGGAACCTCCACACTGATTTCTACAATAGCTGTAGCAGTGTACATTCCCACCAACATTGTAGAAGGGTTCCTCTAAATTTAAGGTTATAAATTGCCATCTCTGGCTATCTTAGAAAGATGTTTGGATTTAGTTTGAGGAGTTCTGGGGAAGCATTCTCTGGGAAGTAGAGTTGCTTGCCAAAAGACAAGAGTCCAGGGCTGGGGAGATGGCTTTGTGGGTGCCTGCTATGCAAGCATGAGGACCTGAGGTCAGATCCCCTGCAACCATGTAAAGGCTGGATGTGGAGGCATGGCCTGTGATCCCGGTACTGGGGATGTGGAGACAGGAGGGTCCCTGGGCCTTGCAGGCTAGCTAGTCTAGCTGAATCACTGAGCTGTGAGTTCAGTGAGTCAGATCTCAATTCCAGAAGCAAGCAGGAGAACGAGCAGCTGGACGCATTGGTGCTCACAATTTTTGAAGAGCCCTTCTGGGCTGGAGAGGTGGCTTAGTGGTTAAGGCACTTGCCTACAAAGCCTAAGGACCTACGTTTGAATTTCCAGAACCCATGTAAGCCAGATGCACACAGTGGTGTGAGCATTTGGAGTTCATTTGCAGTGGTTAGAGGCCCTGACTTGTCCATTCTTTCTCTCTCATAAAAATAAATAAATAAATAAATGCTTCTTCAGCACACGACACTTGTGTTGTCTGGAATCCCTGCTAAGCTCCCGCTACTGCCTATGGCTTGGGTGTCAAGGAGGCAGCCAGGACAGGAGGCAGTGTTCTGTCGCCCTATGGCACTTGTCATGCCTTCTGTTTCTAGCGGGGTCTTTCAGAGACCTTCAGAACTCCAAGTTCTTTCTCTTCTTCTTTCCTTCTCGCTGGTATTCCCACAGAAGGGAGGGCTGTCTGGTTCACATGCCTGAGGGTATGACATAAACTAAGTGTGCTCAATATCCTGCAAATTGCATGATATCCACCCTTCTAAGTGCATAGCTTATAGAATACCCCAACAGAACAATGGCCAGCCCCGAGTCCCCAGGGTTGAAATTGATGGGCATTGCACAAGCCGGAAGCGCGCTCCGCATAGTGAGAGCGGCATCCCGGAGAGCTCGATGAAGACACAACTTGCTCTCTGTTGCCGGTAGGTTCTGCAGCTGCTAATGAGAGCCTGTCAGGATGGAGGCCGTGAGAGTGAAAAACATGAAATGGAAGTGTTCTGAGACAGAGTCTATTTGCTGAGAAATGAGGGAGAGCAGTACCCCGCCCTCTGTCACGCCGTACGCGGTGCACGCTGGCAGGAACTGGCTCTTTGTGCCGCTGATTGTGATGTAGCATGATGCCCGTGTTTCTAGCTTGGTAGCAGAGTACGCGCTCTGAGATTTTTCCGAGATGATACAGAAGATGATTTGCAGTGGTGGGGATCAAGCCCCCAAGTCTTCAAGGACACTAGCAAGCTGTCTACCACGGTGCTCCCTCCACAGCCTGTGCCCCGGAGAAAGGAAGGAGGGTGGAACAACCACGGATTGAGCTTGTGCTTGTCATATAGTCACTTCTGTCATTCTCTGACATGTGTCTCTGAAAGTCACCGTACCATATAAAATTGTTCCATAAAAGTCACAGTGCTTAAGGGAAAAATGGGGTTATGGGTCTAGAGGTTGGAAGAGAAGATAGCGACATCATAAAAAGGACGGTACAATTTTTATACATAGTCATCCAGGCTAAAGAGCATAAAACCACAGTGACAACTATAGGAATATGGAGTATTTATCTTGTAACGGAGCTCAGGGTTTCCTGGGGAAAGGCTGCAGCTTGGGTAGATGCCTGAGGTGCGTTCTCTTCACGTTTGGTGGATTCCTCTGTGGCTCCACTGCACAAGGCAGTATTCTGTGTTCACCTAGTGTTTCCTGAAGAGGAAATTATATATAATCAAACAGGAAATTTGTGTTATGTTTAAATTTCTCCATAATTTATCAATCAGTGCAACACATTGGCCTTTCTTTTTTAAAATATTTACTTGCGAGAGAGACAGGGAGGGAGGGAGGGAGGGAGGGAGGGAGGGAGGGAGAGAGAGAGAGAGAGAGAGAGAGAGAGAGAGAGAGAATGGGGATGCCAGGGCCTCCAGCCACTGCAAATGAACTCTAGATGCGTGTCCCACCTTGTGCATCTGGCTTATGTGGACCCTGGGGAGTAAAACCTGGGTCTCTTGGTTTTGCAGGCAAGCCCCTTAACTACTAAGCCATCTCTCAAGCTCCACATTGGCCTTTATGAACAACTGTATATCATGGGGCATTGAGAGAGAATTAAGAGAAGGATTAAGTTTGTCCTATGTGGCAGTTTGAATATAAAACGTCTCACTTCCTGTGTTTGTGATTAAGCTTAATCCCTGTCTATGGAGCCTTTGGGAGGCAGAGCCCTGCTTGGGGAGATGTATGACTGGAGATCGGCCTTAGGATGTATTAGTCCGGCCCTACTGGGTGTGGATCAGAACCTTACTCCCTCTTGCCCTGCTGATGAGAAGATGTGATGCTCCGCTGCCTGCTCCTGCCATGCTTTTCCTGCCACAGTGAGCATGCGCCTTGAGCCTGCAAACTGGAACAAACCCCTTCCGTAAACGGTTTCTGACTGTTTCGTCCCAGAAACAGGAAGGTAACTGCTACCCCCTAAATCTTATTTGTAGCCAGGTGGGGTACATGTAACCCCAGCACTTGGGAAGAAGAGGCAGGCAGATTGTGAGTTTGAAGCTAGCCTAGGCGGCACATCAATATCTTGTCTCAAAAACAAAACCCACAGCCACCCTATCCGAGCTACTTCTCCGGAGGCAGAGCAAGATGGCGGTTAAGATACTCTGGTGAACATTCACACAGACACATCAAGTTGAGCACCTACTCACCTAGTAAGGAAGCCACATGGGGGACACAGTGCAACAGAGTGAGGAAATACATTGAAGAATGCAGGAAGGAAAGACTGGCAATCACCCCTCCCCAACCCCAAGCAGCCAAGCATGAAGAAAGGGGCCTCCCATGTGGGGAAGGGAGGAGCCCTGGATGCCTCCCACTATGTTAAAACCCAGTCTTGGTCAAAATTACAATCCCCACTGCCCAGCATTGGCCTGTGGGCTGAGCCTCTGGAACCGTGTTGAGGTGGCAGAGACCCTGCCTACATCACTCCCCCCCCCCCCACAGCGCTGGTGGCATAGCCGGGGGAAGAGTCTCATCTCAGAGCTTAGGGTCACACATTGTGGTGAGACTCACCACCCAGTAGAGACTGAGGGCCAGGTAACTCAGGCTAGAGTTTGTAGCCAAAGTCTCTGAACTGCTCTGACGTCATTCCCGGACCTGTGGACCTGTTGGGCAGACCCCAGATTTGGCCAGATCAGTTCCAGCCAGGGAGCTGGCTTGAAGAACATGAATAATACTCCTGAGACTGTCCAGGATCCTGGAGCTGTAACATGTGAGTTTGGTGGGCAAGGGATTGTCTCCACAGTCCCTATCCTGACTTCAGATAGCATAGCTATCTTCAGACAAGTGCTCACAGATAGGGCTCTAGATGGCCTGGCCCTTTGCAGAGACCTGCATTGCAACAGGACTGGTGAGTGTTTGGGCATGCATCCCTTCTGGGCGAAATATAGGCCTTAGTGTACTGCCCAGACTGGTCAGGGCCCTACAGTCATAACACCCACACATGACCCAGCTCAGCATCAACCCAGGTGGCCAAGTACCAGCCTTAATCGACACTCTCCCAACCTTGGGCAACAGAGCAGAGCATTAGACTCCAACAGCGAGGGATAGAACAGGGTACTTAGTGCTGAGCTGGGGTAGATGTGACACTGTGGAGATCCTGATGGCTCTCAGGCCCAGCCCTCTTGTGGACGGGGCCTCCGTTAATAGCTCCTATGTCAGGAGAAGACACGTGACCTCAGTCTATTGGGTTTCTCTTCCGATAGCCTTGGGTGACAAGCCTTGGGCAGCTTGCAGAACTTTCTCTCTATCTTTCCATCTGTGTGTCTCTTTCTCTCAAATAAATAAATAAAAATAAAATCTAAACAAATTCAGCTAAAATATGTGTACTGAAATAAAAAAAAATGTGCTAGAAGGCCTTGATGTAAGGGTAGATCAAACAGAAACAGGAATTAGTGAGCACAAGTTGGCAAATTGGTGATACACAGTTGGAAGGGAGAAAAGAGAGAAGGATGAAGAGTGAGGGAAGCTTTGGGGCAAGGTTAAAGCAAAGCAGGGCTGGACAGATTGCTGCGTGGTTAAAGGTACTTGCTGCAAAGCCTAATGGCCCAGGTTTGATTTCTTAATACCCATGTAAAGCCAGGTTCACAAAGTGGCGCATGCTTCTAGGGTTTGTTTACAGTGGCACAAGGCCCTGGTGTGCCCTAAATAAATATTTAAAGGAATAAGTATTCAGGTTCTTGTGATTCAAGAAGGACTCAGGAATGTCAAAGGCTAGAAATAATGATAGAAAACTTCCTGAGCCTAGGAAGGCTAGACATCAACAGTCATATCTTACCCAACCAATCCTATTTGAAAACATTTATGACCAACCTTTCACAGTTGCAAGAAAAAAGGAATATGAGGTGCTTTAATTCACCTGAAAACCACTGTCTCCACAGAATCCTTAGAGAGTATGAGGTTTGCACAGCACAGAAGGAAAAACATAATCAACTGGGAACACTGTAGTTTGCAACGCTATTCTTAAGAAATGAAGGAGGGACAGAGCCTTTCTCAGAAAAGCAAAAGCTGAGAGAAGACATTTTCATAGTAACCCTGTAAGAAGTCCTAGCGGGGGCTGGAGAGATGGCTTAGTGGATAAGGCACTTGCCTGTAAAGCCAAAGGACCAAGTTCGATTTTCCAGGATACACGTAAGCCAGATGCACAAGGTAGTGCATGCCTCTGGAGTTTGTTTGCAGTGGCTGGAGGCCCTGGCGCGCCCACTTTTTCTCTCTGCCTCTATCTCTCAAATAACAATGAGCAAGAGAATGACAGAGGGAGCATGAAACTTGCTGGTGAGAGTAGCGATGCAAACATGTTCAGAATGCTCTAATGTCATTTTACTCTGTAAATGATTGCGGTGCTCTGAAGGTAGATTGGGCTCTGTAGCCTTGCGTGTTATGATTAAGCCTTTTCCTTAATCCCCAGCCGTCGGAGTCTCAGGAAGGAAAGCCTAGCTGGAGGAGGTACGTTACTGTGGGCTGAGCCTTGAGGCTTATATAGCCCAGCTTCCCCAACCCACGGGCCAGAGCGAACCTATGCTGGCTGCCACTCTCTAGCTTATGCGGTGGGATGTAATGTCCAGCTTCCTTGCTCATGCCATGCTTGCCCTGCTGTGATGAAATTTCCCCTTGAGGCTGGAAGCTGAAATAAACTTCTATAACCTGTTTTTGGTTTGGGTGTTTTGTTCCAGTGATTGCAACCTTTCATATCTTCAGTATGAAGGTTAAAAGCAACAAACAACACATACTAATTATATCGATCTGGTAAGTGATTAGAAGTCGAGAGAGATGTGGAGCAGGGCATCAGATATTCAACATGTGGGGAGGAATAGGTCACAGCTATTGGGGTTGCTTACTTTCTCCAACTCTTTTGTTCCTCTGTTTGTCTATTCTTTCAGATCCTGTTGCTATCATTTCAATTTATAACCAGAAGATTCTCTTATAAGTCTGTAGTATCCCAAAAGCAAAAATTCTATAATAGTTGAACCCAAAATAATAAGGAATCAAAACAGTATATTACTAAACTAATGTGCGTAACCACAAAGGATGTTCATAAGAGATGAGAAATGCAAATAAACCAGTTCTAGAAAATAAATCCAATAATGTTTGTGACAAAACTTTACCTAACAAAAATGATCAGAGTGGCAATGGTTAAAATCCCCAGTTAAAAGGCATACAGTGACTGAATTAATTATTATTATTATTGTTTTTTAAGAAAGACACAGTTAGGGCCGGGCGTGGTGGCGCATGCCTTTAATCCCAGCACTCGGGAGGCAGAGGTAGGAGGATCGCTAAGAGTTCAAGGCCACCCTGAGACTACATAGTGAATTGAATTCCAGGTCAGCCTGAGCCAGAGTGAGACCCTACCTCAAAAAAACCAAAAAAAAGAAAAAAAAAAAGAAAAAAAAAAGAAAGACACAGTTAGGTTTCTGGTTTGAATCTGGAGTGTCTTTGAAAGCCTCACGTGTTGAAGGCTTGGTCACTACCTGGAGATGCTGTGGGGATGTGATGGGGTGGTGAGGAACTGAGGGACGGACCAGTGGAGGATGGCTTATTTGGAGGCGGGGCCTCCTTAGAAGAAGCAGGCTCCTAGAAGTGTGCTTTTGAAGGGTATGTCTTTTCCTCCACTCCCCAGTCTCTCTCTCCCCCTCCCTCTCTTGGGCTCTGTCTCTGCCTCCTGCTCCCCATGAGATGAGTTTCTTCCCCGACGTGTCCATGCCAGGCTTGTCTGTCCACCCTGCAGAAGCCCTGGAGGAAAGTGGCCGTGGACTAACGCCTCTAGACCGTGAGCCAAGATAACGCTTTCCTACATTTTCTCCTCAAGGATTTTGTCACAGTGATGGAAACATGACTAACACAACATTGCCAACAACAAATTTACTTCCCCTCCGAGGACACACAGGGGCTGAAGGTGGAGGGATGGGGCACTGTATTCCACGAAAATGGAAGCCATGAGGATGTGAGAATCATCATGCTAATATCAGACAAAAGAGTCTTTAAATGTAAAGCAATAAAAAAGAGGCCAGAAAAGCCATGTGATGACAAAGGGACCGATGTGGAAAGGGGAAGCAACAATTCTAGATGTGTATGTATCTGAATATCAACCGATTTGAGGGGGAGCTGGATTCCAATATAAACAATATTGGAGAGTTTGCTTTTATTCCAATATAACAATATTGGAGAGCTTGTGATTTTAGCAGACAGATCATGCAACCAGAAAACCAGCAAACCTCAAACGGTAGTCTAGACCAAGTGGGCAGACATCTATGGAATGTTGTACCCAACAGCTGCCAAACATACGCTTTCCTCATCAGCACATGGGATTTTCTCCAGGAGAGAGCATATGCTAGGTCACAATGCAAGTCTTGACCAATTTTTAAAAACAATTAATTACTGGTATTTTTTTTCTGAGCACAGAACAATAAAATTATAAATTAGTAACAAGAAAAACTTTGAAAAGTATACAACTATATGTAAATGAACTAGCTTGCTTCTGAACAACCAATGAAGCAAGAGCTCAAGAAAGAAATTAAAAATACTCTTGGAACAAATGAAAATGAAGGCACAGTATGTCGAACCCAGTGGGAAATGGCACAAGCATCAAACCAGGGCTCTCAGGATGCAACAAATCTTGCACTAAGCTGTACCTCCTGCGCAGACTTCTCTTGCGGCATTGCGGTCCATGTGAGATGAAGGAGACCAACCCCACCCTGCGCTCAGTTACTTCTTTCAGACGCTAGCTGCTCTTCTCCCCGCATTTGGGAAGTCCACGGGCCCCGCCCTGAGCCTCCTGCACAGCACTGACCTCGGCTACACAGAACCATCTCGGGCACGTGAGTCCTGCGTTAGGCTCTGGGACTGCTCGTCTCAAGCTCGTCCAGGCCGTGGTGCGGTTTCCCATCCCTGGCAGCTTCACGTGGGTGGTGGAGACCCCTGGTCTTCCAGAGGGCTGCTTTTGGTGCATGGACTTCCACCTGCGTTGGCTTGGACCGTGTTACTTACCGGCCCCATCACTCACTGTGCCGGACAGAAACCATTCCCGCGGGGGGGGGGGGGGGGGACTTACTCTGGCTCACAGCTTGAGGGGACACCGTGGTGGCAGGGGCGGCGGGATGTGTGGCAAAGGGTCCGCACACGTTGGCAGGTTAGGAAAAGAGGGCTCATGTCAGAACCAGGCTCAGACATCACACGTCAGTGTCCGTTCTCCAGTAACTCGCTTCCGCTAGCTAGGCCTCAGCCCCCAAAGTTCCACAATCTCCCCCAAACAGCATCACCAGCCGGGGACCAAGTGTGTGAACACATGAGCTTGTGGGGGACATTCAGCATCCAAGCCATGCCAGTGTCATAAGCTTGCTACTTACAGTAGGTCAAAGTTCTTTGAGCTATCAATTACTACAAGACAAGGAAGAACCTTAACATATATCATTATACGTAATCCATAGCCTATGCCAACTGTGGACTCTGAATAAAAGTAAATATGTGTTGTATAGTGCGTGTTACATAATAAAAGTAAAAATGTGACTCGTTCCACAAAAATGAAAATCATTCCTATCACATTTCAGTAGTTCATAATTATAGACAAAAATGACTATTACCACGGTTGTGCTATATGGACATGTCCAACTGCCTTCTTAATATCTGTATTTGTTCCCACAGATTAATGCTGCTTGAAGCTTTGGTTGCAGCTGTTTCTCTTTCTGCCGTGAGTAGTAGCTATGCACAGCTGGCAAAATCGCCCAGAAGAAGCGACTGTTGTATGCTCAGCACTGAACAGGACGTGTAAGCCGTTCCCTCCAGGGCTGGGGAACCTCACAGAGGCCGAGGCAGGAAGGCCGTGAGCAGGAGGATGGAGAAGAGGCTGCGAGTGCCTGGCTACGACATGGCAGTGCCGCTCGTGAACTCCTAGCAGCTGTGGTTTCCTGCACAGGACTGGGCCTGTCAGAATTTCACCATCGGTGGGACAAGGAGGCCTGGAAGACCCCACACCTCCCGGAGGAGCTAATGGCAGGAATTTGCTGGGCGAGGGGAGTCGTGATCACTGGTTATTGTCATGACCGTCTTGTTGCCAGGATAAAGCACCTGACCCAAAACAGCTGACGGGAGGAAAGCTTTTGTTTTGGCCTATGGTCTTGAGGGGAAGCTCTAAGATGGAAGGAAAAGCGTGGCATGAACAGAGGCTGCACATCACTTCGGACACAGCGGGTGGAAAATAGCACTGAGAGAGTGAGCTGAACTCTGCTAAAAGGGAGCTGCTTATACAGCTACAAAGCCCGCCCCCAACAACACATCTTCTCCAGCAAGGCTCCACCTCTCACATTGCCATCAGCTGGGGACAAAGTATTCAAAACACATGAGTTTGGGCTGGAGAGATCGCTCAGTGGTTAAGACACTTGCCTGCAAAGTCTAAGGATCTGGGTGTGAGTCGCCCATACCCACGTAAAATCAGATGCACGAGGTAGTGCATGCATGCCCGTTCTCTCTCTCTCTCACTGCCTCTTACTGCCTCTCACTCTCTCTCAAATAAATAAAATATTGAAAAACCACATGAGTTTATGATTCAAACCATTACTTGTGTGGTGTAGCCACTAGTAACTCTTCCATTCCATAGAAGTAACCTTTTACCTGTGATCAGGCAAGCAAGACCAGTTTAACTCAATGGGTTAAAAAAGACATGAAGGTAAGATAGGGATTAATGAGGAAGAAGAAGGTGTCAATGAGAGGGGGAATGAGAAAAGCGAGGACAAATGGAGTGAATAAGATCAAAATATATTACGTATCTGTATGAAAATATCAAAAATGAAAAATAAAATACATAAAAAGTTTCAAAACATTGTAGAGTCCAGGTGATGTTTCTCTGCCCCTGGCAGATGGCACAGAGATGACTCGTCTTGTGCTGGGCCGTCAACTTTCTTTTCTTGTCATACTTACAGGTCTTGGGTCTCCCTGGTATTTGCTGACATCTGTAAAAAGCAGACTCTCTCGCCTATGGAAATATGATCAATTTTTTTAAAAAAATATGGAACACTTCACCAATTTGTGTGTCTTCCTTGCATAGGGGCCATGCTAATCTACGCATCATTCCAGTTTTAGTGTATGTGCTGCCAAAGTGCGCACAATATGATCAATTTTATTATGATTATATGTTAAAAATTTCAGTTTTAAAGTAAGAGGGCTGGTGAGACTGCTCAGTGGTTCAGGTACTTGCTTACAAACCCTGATGGCCTTGGGTTTGATTCCCCCACTGCCAGAGGGTACAAGCATCTGGAGTTCATTTGCTGTGGCAGGAGGCTCTGGCATGCCCATTTTCTCTCTTTCCCTCTCTTTCCTTGTAAATAAATAAATAAATAAATAAATAAATAAATAAATATATTTTAAAAGGAAAAATAAAAGGAATACAGATAAAAGGCCACGAGTCACGTGCAATTCCTATTTTGCTAAAAGTACACCTTACACCTATATTTCCTTTAAATTGAGAAAGTATACCAGAAAGAGCGAATGAGGTGACCCTGTACACAGTATGCTGGTGAGTTCGCTCTAATCTATAGGGTGGTGCGTTGCTTGCAGTCTACCAGCTTGGGCATTTTCCCTGGTATCACAGTGTGGGTGGGTTGTGCCCGCTGTGGTGAACTGGCCTCTGCAAGTCCCTTGTGGGCATATGGGTTGATAAAACGGTCCCATTAACTGTGGGACATGCCTGATGGACTGGGCTGTGCGAATGAAGCCGTGCAGACTGCAATCTGTTCGCGATGCAATAATGTGGCCTTCTTGGTTACTGGCAGTGAGATTTGGAAAGAGAGAGCAGCCGACAGGGAGGCAGAGGTGAGCAGCGTTTGGAGGATGCTAGTCGGAGAACCCAGATGGCATCTGCTATAGAGAACTGTTTTCCAGCAGCGTCTCCTCTCCCAAGGAATGTGAGGAGGACACATTGGGGCAGTAATAGGCTCCGTGTGGCGGTGGCAAATACGCAAGGCATTCTGGGGAAGAGACATGAGAAACCTCTGCAAGACAAGTCATTTCCATCTCCTTGGGTGGAGCCAGAGTCCCAGCAGTGGGATTTCATAGTCAATTATGGGAAATTGCACAGCAAACACGGTGCGTTTAATTTCAGGTCCACAAATCTGGGGTGACTTCTGGCTTTGAACATTTTCTCATTTCATCATCACGAGTTCCTTTTTATGGCTCATAGTTGGGATGCAATGGTGTTGTCAAAGGAGGCTTCCAGGTGCCTTTCTTGTGTCTACCTCTATCTCCTTCTCGAGAGTCAAGTGGCAGGCATCTGTTAGAGCCCTGCGAACAGGCCACTGAGCTGCACTGTATGGGCTGCATGCTGTCCTTACTTGGTTATTTGTCTCATCAGGAAAGGATGCTTACCCTATGGTGGAGTCCCTTTATAAAAAAGCAGCTGGTGGGCTGGAGAGATGGCTTAGCGGTTAAGCGCTTGCCTGTGAAGCCTAAGGACCCCGGTTCGAGGCTCGGTTCCCCAGGTCCCACGTTAGCCAGATGCACAAGGGGGCACACACGTCTGGAGTTTGTTTGCAGAGGCTGGAAGCCCTGGCGCGCCCATTCTCTCTCTCTCCCTCTGTCTTTCTCTCTGTGTCTGTCACTCAAACAAATTAAAAAAAAAAAAAAAAAGGAGCTGGTTATGTAAACTGGACATACAAAACCAGGGAATTCTCTAAGCCTGACTCTCTAAGCCTTTGCTAGCTTGGGTTTGGCCCAAGGATCGCTTGAACATCTTAGCTCGAGCCTCATGGGCAGTGGCTCATGACTTTCCTCCTACACCCTGTTTACAGTCTTCATTTTATCTATGACCAATCCCACCTGCCTGACGTCTTTATTTCTAGTGCTCCGGTTCACCCATGCACAGAGGATCTGTCTTCACACTCAGGTGTGCGACTCACTAGCAGAACTCCCTGCATGCACTTGTGGTAGACTGAGAAAGCCCCCAAGGATGTGTCCAGATCTGAATTCCTGGAACTCATAAATGTTCCCTTCCTGGAGAGATCAAGATCAAAACAAATGCCTTTGAACACACAATTAAACCAGGTCTGGCATTCTTAAGTCCATGGTTGGAGTGTCCCCTAAAGTGGGAAAAGGGGAGTTCCTTCAAGGGAATGTCTCCAAAGTGTCCTCCGATGGGGCTGGTTAGGCTTTGAGAGAGCAGCACTCAGTGTCATGTTGGGGTGTTGAATGTGTACAAAGGTTAAATGAATTTGGCTCTGGGATAAGACTAGTTTCTTTGGCAACAATTTAAATACTTTTATTGGCACTAGGAATGTTCGAGTTCTGGCTTGGACTCAAGCCCACTGGGGTCTTCCCCTGACTGGGGCTGGGTCACAGACTGTCATCAAGGTGCTTTGTCATTTTCTGTCAGGATACCGGATGCGGGAGGAACTGGGGACCTATGCTCTGAACATGAAAGCATCAGGTGTGGTGGCCCACATCTGTAATGCTTGTACTTGGGAGACTGAAGCGGGAGGGTCCCTGTGCATTCAAGTCCAGACTCTTCTCCTTAGTGAGTCCCAGAGGAGCCTGAAGTAGAGTGAGAGCCTGCCTCAAGCACACAAGCCTGGCCACCTACACACCATCAGACCTGGGGTGGCTCATGCTCCCCCATCTCATTCTTTCCACCTTCACATGAAGGATTTGGGTGAATGAGTTTTGCTTCTATGACACTAGAACTAAGAATGTTAGTTCTGCAAAGCTCAGAGAAGATCACCTCAGATATACCAGTCCTTCTGCCAATGAGGAGGAGTCTGAGGACCAGGCATGACTTGTCCTGGGCCATGCAGCAAGGTACCAGTGAGGCCGGGTTTAGAATGTAAAGTCTGGGGTGCTCATCCAGCCTTCCCCATTACTTTAGGGATCTATCTATCTATCTATCTATCTATCTATCTATCTATCTATCATCTATTTGTCTATTTGCTCCAGTGCTGTGGATTGGGCTCAGGGTCTAGTGTATGCTAAGCAGGCATTATATCACCAAGCTACACTCTTATTCTACACTCATTCTTTTCTTGTTCAATTTTATTAGGATGTTTAATGTGTATGGACATATATAAATGATGTGATGGAAAATAATTACAATGATTTTTTTCAGTGAAAACATTTTATTACACAAATCCTTTTAATTGATTTTTTTTTGAGATAGGAATGTGATGGTTAATTTTGATTGTCAGCTTGATTGGATTAAGAAATACTCAGGGATCTGGAGCTGTAGCTCAGCATGTTAGTGTGTGGACAATAGTTAGATTCCCAGCACCCACATAAAATAAAGCTGTAACCCCAGCACTGAGAAGGGCAGAACAGGAGGATCCCTGGCTCACAGTCCAGCCACTTTCTTTTTGTAAAAAAAAAAAAAAAATTATTTACTTATTTGAGAGAGAGAGAGAGAGAGAGAGAGAAAGCATGGGCATGCCAGGGCCTCTAGCCACTGCAAATGAACTCCAGACACATGTGCTACCTTGTGCATCTGGCTTATGTGGGTACAGGAAAATTGAACCTGGGTCCTTAGGCTTTGCAGGTAAGCACCTTAAAAGCTAAGTCATCTCTCCAGCCCCCAGCCACTTTCAAGAAACCCAGGAGACATAGGAACATCTGAAGGCCTCCGAGGCAGAGAGATGACGAGGACCAACAGCTATGAAACAATGTATCTGTCAAATCAAGAAAGGCAGATGAACCTTCAAATCAGATTGTATGTATCCTACAACATTTGTTTTTCCTTTCAGACTTTTCTGGCTGACCTAAGTCTTTCACATCTCTATTTAACATTTTAGCAACAGCTGTCAATTTCTATTAAAAAGCCTTTGGAATTTTGATTGAAATTTCATTTACTCAAACTGATCAGTAGGCATCCGAAAAATATTGTTTTCCCAAACCGTGCACAGCGTTTAGCTTGTCTTCTTTATATTTTCCAATCATGTTTACAGTCTTCATTGTACAGTTATCCATTCTTATTAAGCTCCAGTACAGTGTTGCATAGGAGCGGCAGGAACAGTCACCCATTCCTTTGTTTCAAACTAGGGTGTAGAAAAGTTTTCGTTGTCTTTGGGTGTCTATGATCATTGTGGTTTGCGTGTAAAATGTCCCTCATAGAGCCGTTTGTTTGAACACATGGTCCCCAGCTGCTGGTGCGATCTGGGAAGGTTGTGGAACCTTTAGGTGTTATAACCTCGCTGGAGGAAGGGGGCCGAGGAGTGGAGAGGGAAGGGAGATTTTCAAGATATTCCATAGTTAATTATTTCTGAATTAATTTTGTTGTTCTCAGATCGTAGAGTATGTGATTTTCATCCTGCTTAATGGCGCATAGCATGGCCTGCCTTGGTGACGGTGTTAGGTGCGTTCGTGTATGGTGCTCTACGTTTGTTGAGTGGGGTGCTTTAATAAAATTAGATTGCTTTGCTCTGTTGTGTCAATATACTGTCTTCACTGATGTTTTGGTCTACTTGCTGTGTAAATTACGAGAGCAAGAGTTGATATCTTCTATGATGATGAAATTGTCTGATTGCCATCCATTTTGGCTTCACTGATATTGAAAGTGTGCTATTAGGTTAATACATATTTGCAATTGCAAGCCATCTTGATAAATTGGTCCTTTTATGCCATTGAATGCACCTGTTCATCTCTGTTAAATATTTGTTGTCATGAGAGCTGTCTGATACAATACACATCAGCTTTCTTATGCACACCCTCTGGCTGGTACATTTTCCTTCCTTTTATTTCCACCCTTTCTGTGTCTTGTATTTGAAATGATTCTTGCTTTTATCAAATATGAATACTTCAGCTACTTACCTGCGGTGCTCAATCCCACTGCATTTGGTACAATAATTGATATGGATTTTAATCTACCATGTTAGTATTTTTTTGTTTTCCTCCTCTGTACATTGTTTCTGTTTTCCTGTTCTGTTTTGTATTGTGTATTTTATGGTATTACATGTTTTAGTGTTCACTAGAATGGATTGCAGTTTTATAAAAACTTTATCACAGTGTAATGTAAGTGGGTTTTATATCACTTTACTTTCAGCATGAAAGATTCACATATATTTATGTCCACTTGTATTCATTTCCATCCTTTGTTCCTTTTCTCTTTCTGGCATTTTTTTTTTTTTTTCGGTTTTTCGAGGTAGGGTCTCACTGTGGCCCAGGCTGACCTGGAATTCACTATGTAGTTTCAGACTGCCCTTGAACTCACAGTGATCTACCTACCTCTGCCTCCTGAGTGCTGGGATTAAAGTCATGTGCCACCACGCCCTGCCCCTTTCTGGCTTTTTGAGTCAGACTCTCACCATATAGGTCAGGGTGGCCTCAAATTATCCATGTTCCTACCTTACCTCCACAGTGCTGAGACGACTGAATCACACTCGTGCCTTTTGTTTATTTCTGTCTTATACTTTACTTATGTAATCTCCACAGAACACTCTTATCCATGTTTTAGTCAAAGGTTTTTTTAAATGTTAAGAAAAAAGAGAAAAAGGGCTGGAGAGTTGGCTTAGCAGTTAAGGTGCTTGCTGCAAAGCCAAAGGACCCAGGTTCAATCCCCCAGGACACACATTACCCAGATGCATAAGGTGGCACATGTGTCTGGAGTTTGTTTGCAATGGCTGAAGGCCCTGGTGTGCCCATTCCCTTTCTATCTCCCTTTCTCTCTACCTACTGTGTTCTCTCTCTTTCTCAAATAAATAAAATAAAGTGTTCTGTTGTGGTTTTGTTTTTCAAGGTATGGTCTCATGCTAGCTCAAGCTGACCTGGAATTCACTATGTAGTCTCAAAGTGGCCTTGAACTTTCTGTAATCCTCCTACCTCTGCCTCCCAAGTGTGAGGATTAAATGTGTGTGCCATCACACCCAGCCAAGGTTTTTTTAGACAAAAATAATCTCTTAATCCAGGAATGGTGATGCTTGTTTATAATCCCAGTACTTGGGAGGCTGAGGCAGGGATAGGATGAGTTCAAGACCAGCTTGGACAAAAGTGTGAGATCCTGTCTGAAAAATCTTTAGACAGGCCAGGCGTGGTAGTGCACACCTTTAATCCCAGCACTTGGAAAATTGAGGTAAAAGGGTTGCCATGACTTCGAGGCCATCCTGAAAATACAGTGAATTCTAGGTCAGCCTGGCCTACAGTGAGACCCTACTTCAAAAAAGAAAACAAAAATTTTAATTAAAAAAAAAAATCCCCAAACAGAGCTGAGACATGGCTCAGTGCATGCGTGCTATGTAGGCATGAAGACTGAGTTCAGATCCCCAGAACCATGCGAAAAGCTGGACACAGGGGCTGGAGAGCTTGCTCAGGTGTTAAGACACTTGCCTGTAAAGCCTAATGACCCACGTTCGATTCCCTAGTACCCATGTAAAGCTAGATGCACAAAGTGGCACATGCATTTGGAGTTCTTTTGCAGTGGCTGGAGGCCCTGCTATGCCCGTTCTCTCTCTGTCTCTTTCTCTATGTCTTTCTCTTGTCTCTGTTTGCAAATACATAGATAAAAGTATTTTAAGAGGGGCTGGAGAGATGGCTTAGCGGTTAAGCGCTTGCCTGTGAAGCCTAAGGACCCCGGTTGGAGGCTCAGTTCCCCAGGTCCCACGTTAGCCAGATGCACAAGGGGGCGCACGCGTCTGGAGTTCGTTTGCAGAGGCTGGAAGCCCTGGCACGCCCATTCTCTCTCTCTCCCTCTATCTGTCTTTATCTCTGTGTCTGTCACTCTCAAATAAATAAATAAATTAATTAAAAATTAAAAAAAAAAAGTATTTTAAGAAGCTGGCTATAGTCTCTGTAATGCCAGGGCACCTCCAGCAAGATGGGAGGGCGAGACAGGAGAACCCCCAGGGGCCCGGGGCCGACTAGCCTGGCATAAGCATCAGGAAACAACAGAGTCTCAACCAAGCGACGACCAACACCTGGCATTGTCGCGCCCTCCCATGCATTCCTTGGCACGTGCGTGCATCCGTGCTCACTCATGTATTGTACACACACACACAAAGCAGAAAGAAAAATAAATTTTTGTTGAGGGCCAGTTTCAAGGTAGGGTCTCACTCTAGCCCAGGCTGGCCTGGAATTCACTATGTACTCTCAGGGTGGCCTTGAACTCTTGGTGATCCTCCTACCTCTGCCTCCTGAGTGCTGGGATTAAAGGTGTGCACCACCGTGCCAGGCTCTTTCGTATATTTTTTTTAATGACTCATTGCATTTTATTGGGGTTGCTTACAGTGTCCTGGGCGAGGGATTATTTATAGAACCATGGGCTCTTTACCAGTGCTGACACCACTGAGGACAATGTTCCTCCCTCTATCAGCAACTGGGAATGGCCTACAGACCCTCAGGGAAGGGTGGGGCCTCAGGAATCTCTCCCTTCCTAGCTAGCATTGTCTGCCTATAGGTCCACAGGGAGGGACGGATCCTCCTGAGCCCCTTCCCCCTCGTGGTATAGTATTGAGAGGCCCACGCTTCTGAAGATCTTAGGCCAGTAATCACAACTGCTGCGAGATCAAGAGTGTAAAGATGATGCCATATTTTGAAGCATGGGTTCTGGCTCACTCTACTTCCTCCAGCTCTTGCATTCTCTCTCTCTCTCTCTCTTTTAATCATTTAGCCAAACAACATGACCTTCCACCCATAGGCGTTTGACTTGGGGTTGTCACTGTGGAGCAGGTCTCAAATCCAGTCAGGGAGCAGTTAGCGATTCCCGTCACAGGCATGCCTCTGTTGCACTAGAGGGCACAGCCTTGCCCGGCTGAAGTTGCGCTGCCTGCAGGTTCCACTGCTGGTTAAGACTGTGACGACTTTTCTCCCTGAGCAGCCTGCAGAGCCCTGTGACAGCTCGCCAGCGTCTAGCTCAGTTCCAGCTTGCTTTCTCAGTGCCCTGCAACTGTAGCAGGTAGTGCCAAGATGAGCCTGGGTCAGGAGTCATGTAGAAGATGCACCACTGGGGGCTGGAGAGATGGCTTAGAGATGGCTTGGTGGTTAAGTGCTTGCCTGGGAAGCCTAAGGACCCTGGTTTGAGGCTCAGTTCCTCAGGACACACATAAACCAGATGCACAAATTGGCGCATGCACCTGGAGTTCGTTTGCAGTGGCTGGAGGCCCTAACACGCCCCATTCTCTTTCTCTCTCTCTGCTTCATTCTCTCTCTCTGTCTGTGACTCTCAAACAAATAAATGAATATAAAAATAAAAAAAAGAAGATGCGCCACTGGGACAGGTCTGTGAAGGCATTTCTTGGAAGGATTAACTAAGGGGGAAGACCTTCTGTCAGAGTGGACAACCCTTCTTGGGGCAGTGAATATGCAGGAAAGAGTGGTGCTTTTGCCTGGCTATCCTTGTTGCCTTAGAGTGAGTGATCTATTGTGTGGCTGACATCCTCTACTAACCCAGCTTCTTTTTTTTTTTTTTTTTCTTGAGGTAGGGTCTCACGCTAGCTCAGGCTGACCTAGAATTCACTATGTAGTCCAGGGTGGTCTCGAACTCATGGTGATCCTCTTACCTCTGCCTCTGGAGTGCTGGGATCAAAAGCGTGCGAGACCACGCCCAGCTTAGAACCCAGCTTCTTTAGCCTTCCACATAGACTGAAGACCAGTGACTCTTCGGAAATGCTCCAGACCGTTAACAGCAGATTTGGGTTGTTGAGGCATCCAGCCTCATGGAACTCCTGGGCTCTCAGATTCTCTAGCCTATGGGCAGCCGTTGTTGAAGTACTCAGTCCATACTGAGTGAGCCAAATAACACACACACACACACACACACATTTGGTTTTGTTCCTCTAGAGAACCCTGATTAATACTTGTATACACCAAATTTCTTAGTGTATGAATCAGCAAATAAACTCAAGGTTAAAAAGCAAATAATTGTGGGTCTCAACTATGGAGGCCCCGTCTTTCAAGGCCTAATTCCCCTTGAGCTTCTGCTTATTCGCCAGGGGTCTTCACACAGGTGTTGGAAATTACTTTCTCAGACTTTGTAATTATCATTAGCTGGAGATCAGTGTCACGCAAGTCACTCTGCCATTATTGTACCCAAGAAATTCCTGGCCATTATTTCCTATGTTTGTAGAAAGCATTATGGATACAATCACAGAATATAGAAAGAGTCACAGTATGTGGAGCATTAACAAAAAGCATCCATCTATTCAGGTGATTATGCAAAGTGTAGGGAAGGTTAGCTTAGCCCTGGAATAAATTCAAAGGTTTCTCAGTAAAGGCAGCATTTAAATTGGCTCCTGAAAGGTATGTAAAAGTTCAATAGGAAGCAGGACCAAGGACACGTAAAGCATGAAGTCGGCAGTGGTGAGGTGTGTTCTGCAAATAGGTCTTTGTGGTGTGGAATGGAAGCTTATACAGTGGCATTTTGTAGCCCTTGTCTAACTTCTCTTCAGAAATGAGGAAAAAGGTGTTTCATGTATGCTCACCTGGATAATGAATACAAGAATAAAAACCTGAACCCCATCCTTTAAACTTCTAGCTAAGCTGGTTCTCTTGGCCCATCTTGTTGTGGCATGACCTGGATTGTGTACGGTGGTGTTGTGGATGCCAGGGCTGCTGTGCACTTCTGGGACCTGGATCCTTCTGCCACAGCCAGTGCCTTCCCCAAGGTGTGAGTATCCCCATTTCCACACTGCTCTCACCTGCACCCTAACCTTTGCTTCTGCTCTTTCTTCCCTGCGCACTTTCCCTTCCTCTCTTTCCTCTTGCCATTGCTCCTCGTGGTCCTTGGGAACATCTCCGTCGTGCCATGTGTTGGTCTGGGCATGACGTTACAGATAGGAAAGCAGTGTGGCCCTTGTCCTCCTCAGGTGTGTGGTGGGTAGAGATCAAGAGTGCTCAAGGAACTCATCTGGTACGAAAAGAACTTTGGCTAGGAAACTTCCAAAGGTGTGGGGGCAATGGTAGACAGGAAGCCAGCACATTTGAAATAGGGTGTGGGTACCACAGAAAGCTTGTTGCAGAAAGTGACATCCAGATTAAGGCCCAAAGGAACCAGAAGAGGAGTGAGATAGCATAGATATAACCATTTCTATACAACCTGAGAATGCCAGTGACTTGCCTGCATGCAGAGGTAAGCAGGGCTCCCAAGCCAAGGAGACAGACAAAGAGGAAGGTAGAGACACCAGGTGCCCACCTGACTTTAGCTACCTCATGGCCCGAGTGACAAGCCAGTGTTGCTTAAAACACAGCTTCTGGGGAGAAGAAGAAGGACAGTAAATGGTATTTAATATGGAAGAAAACTTGAGGGCTTTCATGATTCAGCCATTTTATTCCCTGTACTTGCACATAGAAAATGTGCTGTCTTGGTTGAACATTTGGGACAGGGCCCAGTTGCTATTGTGGGATCCGAAAGAGGATGCCGGCGAGGGAGACAGCTGTGCACAGTCCCAGGCAGCCAGCCCAGGCCCGCGGACAGCCGCGCCATCCTGTGCTTCAGCATGATCTGCGCTCTGAGCAATGCGACTGCCCAGAGGAGAGCCTGGGCTCAGCATCTTGCTGTAGCTTTGCCTCTCTATTCTCTCATTTTCCACATGTCTATAAGGCTCTGGCCTATAATTAATTGAAGGTATTTTCATATGGCTGGTGTTGAATGCTTCTTTGGGTCTCAGATTTATCATCTATGACATGAGGAGATTGGATTATATATCCTCTGAGGGTTTTTTTTTTTTTTTTTGTGTAATAGTAATGACAGTATGACTAGGATTTCCGAATGACTTGCTATGTGCTAGGCTCTGTTACATTTGTCCCTCAAAATCTCATTTAAGCTGGGCATAGTGGTACATGCCTTTAATCCCAGCACTTGGGAGGCAGAGGTAGGAGGATCGCCGTGAGTTCAAGGCCACCCTGAGTGAATTCTAGGTCAGCCTGGGCTAGAGTGAGACCCTACTTTGAAACCCTCCCCCCACAAAAAATCTCATTTAATCCTTACAACAGTCAGAAGAATCAGTCACATAGAAATAAAGGCACATTGTGAATCAACAGCTCAGAGGAAGATGAGCTGGAGTTTGGACCTGGTACTAACGTGATCCGAGGTGTGTAGCAGGGAGACAGCCCTGTTTCCAACCGGACACGGAGGCATGAGATAAGCAGCTGGAAAAAGAGATCTAGAGCCCAGCTTCCTACTTGGTGGCTCATGGGCCCGAAGGGAATTTCAGGGAGGAGCTATGAGCTCACTGAAATTGGATGCTAGGCTTTATGTCCCCTTCACCCCGAATGTATGAATCTTTCTTGGGTTGGCGGTTCGTATTTTTATTTATTTATTTATTACTTTTGGGGTGTCTTGGTATGGTTGTGTAATTCTAAAAGCAAGGGAACAGAGGCTCAGAGAGGAGAATCCATTTAGTCTCACAGTGGGGGTGATGATGCTGGCAACTACAAAGGGAGCTGTCTTTGACTGAGTCCAGTGGTATTTGAGCAGCTGCTTGAGCACTTGACACAGATTTAATCTCACATCAACTCTGTGATAAAGTTACAATGATTAAAATAACTAACTTTGGGCTGGAGAGATGGTTCAAGGGTTAAGGCACTTGCCTGCAAAGCCTAAGGACCTGTGTTAGATTCCCTAGGGCCCATGTCAAGCCAGATGCACTAAGTGGCTAGAGGCCCTGGCACACCCATTTTCTTTCTTTTTTTTTTTTTTGGTGGGGGAGGGTTTCAAAGTAGGGTTTTACTCTAGCCCAGCTGATCCGGAATTCACTATGGAGTCTCAGGGTGGCCTCAAATTCATGGCGATCCTCCTACTTCTGCCTCTGCCTCTCGAATGCTGGGATTAAAGGCGTGCATCACTACGCCCAGCTCACTCGCCCTTCCTTCCTTCCTTCCTTCCTTCCTTCCTTCCTTCCTTCCTTCCTTCCTTCCTTCCTTCCTTCCTTCCTTCCTCCCTCTCTCTCTCTTTCTTCTCTCTGCTTTTCTCTCTCTTTATCAAACAAACAAATAAATAAAATCTTAAAAATATCTAACTTTATTTTATAAGCAGGTGAAACAACTCGCCCAAATATCACCCAGCCAGGCTGAGTGGTGACAGAATCCAAGACTCTTGACTTTTATCCCAGGATTCTTGTCATGCTAATCAAGGGACAGCGGGAAGCCGAGCGCCTCTTCTCTGGAACCTGAAGCCCATCCTCACAGCTTCCTTGTAGGAAGCTGGGCCATGGCTGCTGCAGTCTGTCAGTCTTAGGAGCCTACAGTAATGAGAGCTCAGTGGGTGGTAGCAATGCCCTCATGTGGGAATGGCTTCCCAGCCACTACTGTGGTGACACTTACAGATGAGACACATTTTCTTAACAAATAAGAATCTAATGGATTAGGTCTCATCTCATTATGCATTCTGCATTAAGCTGCACCTCTCTTTCCCTGCCTGATGCTGCTGGCATAATTAAACGTAATGTTCTTTTAATGATGTCTTCTTAATTCAAGCATTCACATGCAATTAGCATCAAACAGGGATGAGCTGTTGCGGGTCCAGGGGCTCTTCTAGACCATATAGCCTGCGAGACTCGAGTTCAGATGGGGCGACATTCTAGACTTTGTGACTGGAAAATGTTGGCTTGACTTAGGGCGGGGTGGGGGGAGGGGGAAGTCATGATTCCGTTATCCCCACCTGAGTCCACAGCATGGCGTTCTCTTCCAGGCTGCCTTCAAACCCAAGTCACTGAAGCCAGCGTGTGGTGTGTACATTGTGTTGCTTTGGTCCCAAGTTGGTGGGTGGTTTATGGGCACATAAAAGGTCAGGATGACAGTGTACGACAGGAAGAACCCTGAATAAGGACCCCGATGCCTGGGTTCTCATGAGTGACACCCTGGCCCTAAACCGCAGTTTCTTTATCTGCAAAAGGAAAGAGTTAAATCTGTAGATAGCGTTACTTAGATATGACCACGTGGTTGCTTATCCCCCCCCCTCACCTCCAGTTTGTCTTCCTTCCAACTTGAACTACTTCAGAGGTGCTGATCCGGGTGACTCCCCCGTCAGACATCATCCATGACATTACAACTTACTAGAATTGACTGATCAAGTGTTTACTGTACATTAGGCATTCACACCTGTAATCCCATCATTGTCAATCATCCTGCACTGTTTGGTACTGCATTGCTCACTTCACTGCTGTGACAAAATATCTGATAAACAGAAGGGATTTTTTTTTTTTGTCTCATGATTTAACGAGGGATGCAGATCTTTATGAGGGAGAAGGCATGGCAGCGGAAGTACGAGGTGGCTGGTCACACTGTCCACAGACGAGAGGAAGTGGGTCGAGGCTCTAAGACTTCAAGGTCTCCTCACCTTGCTACCCACTTCCTCCAGCAAGGCCCCGCCTGCTAAAGGTTCTCCAACTTTCCCAAAGAGCACCACCAGCTGGGAGCCAGGTGTTCAGACACATGCACCTGTGGGGATATTCAAACCACAGCAGGTGTTTTGTCAGCATTACCAGGAGGAAGCAGTGAGTCAGATGAGAAGATTTGCCCAGCTCCAACAGTTGCCAAGAGCTCTGCTGCCAACAGAAGAAAGCGGAAATTGTGGCACACAGCTGCCCCCCCACCCTTTGGTGTCTAGTTGGGGAATTCTAGCTGGTCTCTCCTCTTGCACTGTTCCTTTGTCCTTTCCTCTGTCCATTTTTTCCTTCTTAGTCAATCCTGGCAGACAGACTCTATTTGATGGTGGCCTTTCCCTCTGTGGGTCATGTGTCTCACTCTCCCACACTTCAGTATCCCTTCTTAGCTGTAAGGGCCACTGCAAGTCTCGCTGATACCCAAGTCTCGCTGATACCAAGATTGCTTTATTGGGTCTACAGGTCTTAGTGACAGGTGTCACTAAGATGAGAAAGGTTCTGTTGCATCATGACTGATCAACTAATTTGACTGTGAGCTGAAGTAGTTAAGGGATGCCTCTCATAAAGTCATTGAAAGTTTGGGTCCATATATGAGAGAGAGCATGCAGTTTTTTTCTTAGGAGACCACCAGAGGGGAACATGATATGGTAAGAAGGGGAGAAGGGGCAAAAGAAGCATATGGTATGAATGCAGGAAGAAAACCAAGTTTAGGGAGGGGTAAGAGAGGAGGATGAAAGGGGAAAGGAAACAAAAAGTGGTTTGAAAACAAAATAATAAAGCCTAATTCTCTATATTCTAAGACAATAAAACTAAAAAAAAGATGCCTGGACTGTTACCTGAAAAAAATTCAGTGACAGGGATGGGATACCTTCCAGTGAGTTATTGGCCAGGAACATCCCTGATGCCCCCTAAATATTACAGGCTATTGCCAGGGCTCTTGGTTTTCCCACCTGGAATAGACGGTAAGACCCTATTGCTGAAGACTCTACATACTTGGGCAAGTCACTGAGCTGAAAACCTCTTTTCTGTAGACCAGCTGACAGAAAGCTGGACAAAGCTATGTTGCATGCAGCTCCCTGGGAGACAGAAGTCACCAGTGGTGAAAACTGCACTGCTGGTCTTAAGTTTGGCCAGTCAGGCCAAGGGACTGAAGGGTATAACAATGACACGTCTGTTATGGGGGATACCAAGCACTCTCTAACTGGACTGCAGATCTGCTCCATGGGAGGAAATATGTGCCTGGCATACATGCCTGGTACTGAAAACCTAATCAAAATCCCATGGTGGGGGTGGTCATGAGCACTGGGAGTGTAATGCCTGCTCTTGTCTGGCTAAATGCATATATTATGCATATATTATGCATATATTATGCCCACCAAACTGCCCTGTAAGCATTTTACTTAATGGTGATAGTCATATATTGATTAGAGAAGCTTCTCTTTTCAGATGGCAGTGACCACTGGATGACCCAAAAGGCAACATAGTGCTGAGAAGTGACAGAGGAGTACTTAACACTGAAACATCTCTATCATACCTTTCTAGGCTTTGGATCTATTGTGGAAGAGGTGGCAAAAAGAATGTAAGAGCCAAAGGAAGGGTAGGACTTCTTATAATGCAATTGTCTAGACAAATATTGGCCTCAGTATCCATGACCTAGTGCCTAGTACTACCTTCACAGGACTATCATAATAGGAGGAAAGCATGAAGACATCGAAATAAAGGAGAAAAACAGAGAGGGAGGGGATAAGATGGAAAGTGGATTTGTAAAGGGGGAAGAGGGGGTAGGGAGGGAATTATTATCATGGCTTATTGTCTATAATTATGGAAGTTGTCAATAAACACAGTTTTTTCTTTTAAAGATGCCTCTCTCCTTTCTCCGCTGCACTGGTGTCTAATTCCAGCTTTGTTATTTAGTCGGCTCCAACACAAGGATGATACTGGAAAATACTTAGCACATGGTATGGCCTGAGCTGATCCATGGGTGGTTCTGGTGCATGTATGGGGCATTAGCTTTACTCTTTTGTTTTTAATATTTTTATTGGTTCATTTGCAAAGAGAGAGAAAGAGAGAGAGAGAGGGAGGGAGGGAGGGAGAGAGAGAGAGAGAATAGGTGCACCAGGGCCTGAAGCCACTGCAAATGAACTCCAGATACCTTTGTGCATCTGGCTTATGTGGATCTTGGAGAGTCAAACCTGGGTTCTTTGGATTTAGAGGCCAGCACCTTAACTATGCCATCTCTCCAACCCCCATGTGCCAATTTTTATGCCAGTGTCATGATATTATCATTCCTATAACTTTGTAGTATTCTTGAACTCAGGTATTATATAATGTCTCTAGATTTTTGTTTTGTTTTGTTTTTCTCCTCCCCAGAATTGCTTTTTTTTTTTTTTTTTTTTTATTTTATGAGGTAGGGTCTCACTATAGTCCAGGCTGACCTGGAATTCACTATGTAGTCTGGCCTCAAACTCATGGCGATCCTTCTACCTCTGCCTCCCAAGTGCTGGGATTAAAAGTGTGCACCACCACGTTTGTCTCTTTTTGTAATTTTATATGAATTTCAGAGTACTTTTTTTATTTCTGTGAAGAATGTTATTGATATTTTTGATGGGGATTATACTGAATCTGTAGATCACTTTTAGTAGTTATCATTTTATTATTAATTCATTCTTCTGATGATCTGTGAACACAGGATACCTTTCCAACTTGTGTATCTGTGATTTCTATTGTCAGTGTTTTGTAACTTTCATGCAAGAGATCTTTCACTTACTTGGTAAATTTATTTCTAAGTATATCTCACAGCTACTGTGAGTGAAATGGCTTTTACATTTTATTTTTTAGTTGGTTCATTATCAGTCTATAAAAATGCTACTTCTTTTTTTAAATCTCCTGTTAAGTTTACTGGCTCCCTTTCTGTCCTGACAGTTTTGATGGCATGTTTAGGTTTTGTTATTTGTAGGATCACATCACTGCAGAGGGTAGTTCTACATTTTTAGGTTTTGTCATTTGTAGGATTGCATTACTGCAGAGGGTAGTTGTTTTACAGTTTTAGGTTTTGTTATTTGTAGAATCGCATCACTGCAGAGGGTAGTTTTACATCCTCCTTTCTGGTTCAGCTTTAGCTGATGTGTAACTGGGGTCGCTGAGACTTCCAATTCTGCTCCAGGTCTGAGTTGTCACAGCGGGCAGCCTCATCTGTTCCAGATGTCCCAGGGAGTGCTCCCAGACTTTGATACTCAGCAGGGCTCAGGCTGTAGGCTTTTCAAATCCACTTGTCATATTCAGAGGTATGTTTCTTTTATGTGCAGTTTGTTGAGAGAGGTCATCCTGAAGGGATGCTGCATGTTGTGAAATGTGTGAATTTCTTCCTGAGTGACTTGAGATGGAAGTGTGGTTTCTAGTCTACATTCTGTGGGTGTGATCTGCCACATCTAGGTGAAGTGTTCACTTGAGAATGTTAACCAGCCTTGGGTCCTACAATGGACTACTGTGTTTAGGATGCTTACATTCATGTTTATCCAGGTGCGTTGGTCTGTAGTCTCTTCCTTCTCTTCTTCCTCCTTTTCTCCTCCTCTTCACCCTCTCTTTCTCCTTCATCTCTTCCTCTTTCTTCTCTTGCCCTTTCTCTTTTCCTCCCCCTCCTCCTCATGTTTTTTAAATTAATTTGAGAGCGAGAGAAAGAGGGGAAGAGAGAGAGAGAGAGAATGAGAATGGGCATGCCAGGGCCTTGAGCTGCTGCAAATGAATTCCAGATGCATGCACCACCTTGTGCATCTGGCTTACATGGGTCCTGGGGAATTAAACATGGGTCCTTTGACTTTGCAAACAAGCACCTTGCCTGCTAAGTCATCTCTCCAGCCCCTCTCATGTTTTTTTTTTTGTCACTGTGTAGCTCAGGCTGGCCTGAAACTTATGCACCTATTGTCTCTGCCTCCCATGTGTTGTGACTGTAAGCCTGGACCACCACCCTTGTTTGGTTTCTTTTATTTATTTTATTTATTGAGTTTTTGTCTGAATGGTAATGTTGGCCTTAGAAGAAGGGCTTTGAAAAGTTTCTGTTTTTTTTTTTTTGGAAGAGTTTGAGAAGAATTAAAATTAATTCTTCCTTAAATAGATTTTAGAATTCAGCTGAAATGTAGCAGACACTAGACTATTTTAGACTTTATTCTTTGATCTTATATTTATTACTGATATTTTTAAAATTTTTATTCATTTGTTTGAGAAAGAAAGAGGAAGGGAGGGAGGGAAGGAGGGAATGAGGGAGGGAGGAAGGGAGAGAGAGAGAGGAGAAAGCAAGGATGGACATGCCAGAATCTCTAGCCACCACAGATGAATTCCAGATGCATGTGCCACCCTGTGCATCTGGCTAATGTGGGTACTGGGGAATCAAACCTTGGCCCTTAAGCTTTGCAGGCAAGTGCCTTAGTCAGTAAACCATATTTCTAGCCCTATTACTGATGTTTTTAGATATTCTGTTTCTTCTAGGGTTAGTTTTGGTAGGTTTCATGTGTTCAGGAATTTATTAAGTTTTATGCTCTCCAGTTGAATTTCTATAGCATCAACTGCACTGTCTCCTTTTTTTCTTCATTTCTGATTTTCTGTTTTCTTTCTTTCTTGGTTAGTTTACCTAAATATTTATCATTTTAAAACAACTCTGTTTCATTGATCTTTTACACTCCTCCCTTTTCCCTCCCTGGCACCAGCCTGATCAGACCCTCATAAATAAGATAATGACAGTTTTTACAGGGTTGGGCTGGCAAGCCTGGCCTGCCTGCCCCTTCTGACTTGAGTCTCATACACACTTCTTGCCACCCTTGGTTCTGCCATGCCGGCCTGGGGAAGGGGTGGGGGTGGGGTGCAGAAACGGCTCACTGTGGGATGTCAGAGAGCAAGGAGTGCCACGAAGTGTGAGCTTCAGCCGAAAGCCAGCCAGTGGGGAAGAAATGAGTGACCGGGCAGATGGGAGAGGAGCAAGCAGGATTGCACCTGCAGGTGGGAGGCGCCGTGCGGGGGCGGGAAAGGGCGCGCGGAGGAAGCCGGCTGCCGCCTGCCGCACCTGCCCGCCGCGTGGGAGGAAAGGCTTCTGCAGAGCTGATCACTTAATAAGTCTCCATTTTCTGTGGCCAGGACGCAGGTGAAGGGCCCTGTAGAGATTCAGAAAGGACGGTCCTCTGGAGAATAGTGCTTGAATTGAGCCATTCATTATTAATCTATTAATTTATCAAATACCAAATATATGCAGGGCCTGGTGAGGCAGTTGAAGGGGAAGATTGCTGTGGCTGTAGTTACAAGACCTGGTTTTGGCCTTTGGCAACTCATTAGTCCCCTCCAAGCCTTTTTCTCGCCTGTGCAATGGGAACACCAGCGCAGA
Organism: Jaculus jaculus; assembly: GCF_020740685.1. Lineage (NCBI taxonomy): Eukaryota > Metazoa > Chordata > Mammalia > Rodentia > Dipodidae > Jaculus > Jaculus jaculus. Next base: position 8,509,068 of record NC_059107.1, on the reverse strand, counting down.
CTCTGTGTCCCTGTGGGGTAATTTCAAGGCTAGAACGAGTAGAGCAATGCATGTGGAAATTTTTTCCAAACTGGCCGTGCTACAACGCTTTCTGTGTGGATTTGGGAGAAGCAACAACTAACAAATTCCCATGGAAATTCACATCTCTGAAGATACAGCCAGGAGCCATCCTAGGACAGGCACTATTCTGGATTCTTCATGAAAATTCAACATTAATCCTTGTGCTAGGTTGGGATAAAGGGAAGTCCCAAGTTAGACAACTTGAATTTTATCCTTGGCTCCACCAGTTGGCAGTTCTGTGACACCGGGCTGAGGTCACCTCTCTGGGCACCATAAATGAAACACAGAGGACAGCGGTCAGTGTGGTCACTCAGCTGATGGCTGGGGACAAGAACAGCGGTTATGTGTATCGCTATCAGATAAGGATCCTGAACAGAGGCCGTCTCTATCTAATGCCATCAGACATGGAGGTTGGCTTATAGCGTCATCTGTACCTGACTGAGACCTCGGTACTGCAGGAATCAAACCATCTGACTCTTTAAAAAAACACATTTTATTTGCAAGGAGAGAAAGAGAGAGAGCAAGAGAGAGAAAGAGAGAGAGCAAGAGAGAGAAAGAGAGAGAGAGGGGGCATGCCAAGCTTCTAGCCTCTGAAAGGGAACTCCAGATGCATGGACCACACTGTGCTTTATGCGAGCACTGGGGAATTGAATCTGACTTTTTAGGCAAGTGCCTTAGCTGATGAGCCATCTCTTTAACCCTGTATCTGACTCCTGAATCATAATCTTTATGGACTTGGGGAGGTGGCCATTCAGGCTCTATGCATATGTCCCACACAGAAGTGCAAAAGGCTTTCAGGTAGCACCTTAGAAGGCTTTCATAGTAACACATGAGGGATTGTCCCAGTACATCAATGTTCCCTATTGATAAGGGAATTTTAGGGTGTCTTGGAGCATGCCAGGGCTTTTCTTGGCTCTTGGTGGACAATAACATGGGAACTAAGGCCCCAGGGGATCATAGTCACACAGAACTTCCACTGAGTCAGTGCTTTTCAGGTTCTTTCTTATGAATGTTGACAAGTGAAACCCACAGACTGGAGGGTGAAGTTTAGAGAGGCCTTTACTATGGAGATTACAGAGTCAGATCTTAAGAGAAGGAAACCATACAGGGCTCCTGCCTACAAGTGAAACCCACAGACTGGAGGGTGAAGTTTAGAGAGGCCTTTACTATGGAGATTACAGAGTCAGATCTTAAGAGAAGGAAACCATACAGGGCTCCTGCCTAAGAGGGAGCAGAAATAGGAGCAGAAGCAAGGTTCTAGAAAACGGGAAAGCTCACCTGGAGACCCAGATTGGGGTCTTTTAGATTTTATTTTATTAGAAAGCGAGGGGGAGAGAGGGAGGGAAAGAGAGATTGAGAGAGAGAGAGAGAGAGAGAGAGAGAGAGAGAGAGCGCACACGTGCTGGGGCCTCCAGCCATTGCAAGCAGATTCCAGATGCATGTAACCGCCTTGTGCATCTGGCTTATGTGGGTACTGGGGAATTGAACCTGGCTTTTTAGGCTTTGCAGGCAAGTGCCTTAACCACTACGCTATCTCTCCAGCCCTAGATTGTGACATTTTAAGGGAGTTTCAGGATGGGGATTGAACTGGTGACTTCAGTCCTGATGCCAGGTGTCTGGGTGCTGCTGGGTACTCAGGATGGGAAGGAAACAACCCCTTTATATTCAGTTGTCCTTCTTCAAAGGAAGAGAGAAGACCACACAGCACCTATTCACTTCCTCTGGTGAAGTTTTAGGGGAAAGGTGATAAGGGGAAAAAAAAAAAATTCTCTCTTACAGACTCCAGGACATTTCTTAGTTTTAATTTGAGGTCCTGTCGCCCCTAAACCTTCTCACTATCTCCTCAAATATCTGTTAGTGGCAACCAAACACTTGTCCATTCAGGCCACCCATTAGATTGGCTCTGCCTTCAAACATTGCTAGCTGCTTTCTTTCCATTGAGTTTTATTTTTTCTGCGTGTGGCCGTGTGTGGGTGCCTGTATGGATACGGCTGTCATGCATGTGTGTACGTGTGCGTGTGGAGGTCAGAGAACAGCCTGGGGTGTTCTCCTTAGGAATACCATCCACCTCTTTGAGTCAGTCTCTCTCATTGGCCAGGATGTCTTGGATTAGGATAGGCTGGCTGGTCAGTGAGCCCCAGGGAGCCTCCTGCCTCTATCTCCCCAACACCAGGATTACAGACCCGTGGGTCATTACACCTAGCATTTTTACATGGGTTCTGGGGATCACACTGCTTGTAAGGCACACAATTTACTGACTGAGCTATCTCCTTAGCCTTTTTTTTTTTTTGTTTTAACTCTTTTAAAAGTTTTTAAAAAACATTTTATTTATGTATTTGAGAAAGAGAAAGAGGGAGAGAGAGACAGAACGGGCACGCCAGGGCCTCCAGCCATTGCAAACGAACTCTAGATGCACACACCTCCTTCTGCATCTGGTTTACATGGGTCCTCCTGGAGAATTGAACTGGACTCCTTTGGCTTTGCAGGCAAATGCCTTAACTGTTAAGCCATCCCTCCAGCCCTTAAAAACTTTTTACTGAGAACACATATACACAATATAACATAATTTTTTTTTAAAATTTTTTATTTATTTATTTGAGAGCGACAGACACAGAGAGAAAGACAGATAGCGGGAGAGAGAGAGAATGGGCGCGCCAGGGCTTCCAGCCTCTGCAAACGAACTCCAGACGCGTGCGCCCCATTGTGCATCTGGCTAACGTGGGACCTGGGGAACTGAGCCTCGAACTGGGGTCCTTAGGCTTCACAGGCAAGCGCTTAACCGCTAAGCCATCTCTCCAGCCCAACATAATTTTAATCTTCTCCCACCACTCCTATTTTCCTCTCCTAAATCATCCTTTTACTGAATCCCTCCTTTTTTCCATTTAGTCTCTCTTCTATTTTGATGTTATGTTTTTTTCCCTCATATTATGCAGGTCTTGTGTAGGTAGTGTCAGCCATCAAAACTTCTTTTTTTTTTTTTTTTGTTTGTTTTACACAGTGCCCAATTACACCCTCAAGTACCTAAGGCACACTTTGACTTTGTCCTTTGCATAGGGGCCTCAATCTCATACAGTCGCCCTCTGTTATCTGGTGGAGGGTGCAGGTGAGAGGCTAAAGGTCACAGGTGAGGATGCTCACATTTGTCCTATCTCACACACTTTTGTATATGTGGCTTTTGACCTGAGCTCCAGCTTGCAATGAATGAGACTGGAATAGCAGTCTCTGATGTCTGCCGCTCCGGACACAGCTCAGGACCAAGACCTCTTACACTTGCAAGATCCTCATGGCTACAGAACTCTGCGACCATGTGTGAAACTCTGATTCCGGAGCAGCCCTCGCTCTCGGAGAATCATAGGCAGTGGATGGAGTTCTCTGGATGAATCTACACAGGCTAAACATTTGCTGGGGACTCCGAAAGCAGAACACAGCATTCTGCCTGTGTGTGAGAGCAGTCTTTCTCTATCATCTCTTCTCTTTCTAGAGCCTTGCTTGTCTGTGCGACCCCCTCAAGTTATCTTGGCATTTATGCAGCCAGCGTGTTTCTTTCCAACAAAGGTGGCACGATTAATGCAAAACCAATAGTTGAGGGCAGGGATCTGGTCTCTGTTGCAGAAATAAACACGAGCAACAAAAATTCCTCTTCTCACCCAAAAACGATTCAAGGGGAATGAGAGAGAGAGAGAGAGAGAGAGAGAGAGAGAGAGAGAGAGAGAGAGAGTCTGCTGACATGCTTTATGCCAAAGGATGAGAGAAGTAAAATTCAGAGGCAGAAAGGAGCTCCTCAGAGGGCTTATTTATTGCGTCCTTAACAGCGCTTCTTTTACAGAGAGCTCTCAGTTACGGGTTTGCAGTCACAGTACCCCAAGTGGACAGGCAGGAGATGACTCCGTCGCTCAGCAGGTTGACTGAAGTCAGAATGGTGACACCAATGACCGGTGGGGTCACAGTGAAGGTCACATGATCACAGAGGAGCAGGGACAGCTCCGCAAAGGAAGGGTGTCAGCCCTGGATGGTAAAACTGTGAACTTGCTTGAACTGGTTTAAAACCAGTTGCTGGCCACAACACGAGCTGGTAAGAGTTTGAGTACTGACTCTCTCTGTCTTAGTTACAATGGTTCCTGGAAGATGACTACCGTCCCCTTGGTGGTTGGAATTGGAGGCGTAAGTAAAGGAGCTTAGGCAAAGGAGGAACGGATGAGCCTGTGGTTGGAATTTGGTTAAGGCTGAACAGCTGGGTCCACAGGCTCAAAGGATGCTGGATTTTTCTCCCATCATGCTTCTGGCCTCAGATGATTAGCTAGTCTTTTGCAACAGAAAGGCTTTCTCAGTGCTGGAGAAATGGCTTAGCAGTTAAGCACTTGCCTGTGAAGCCTAAGGACTCTGGTTTGATTCCCCAGCACCCATGTTAACCAGATGCACAAGGGGGTGCATACATCTGGAGTTTGTTTGCAATGGCTATAGGCCCTGGCGCTCCCATTCTCTCTCTCTCTCTCCCTCCATCTTTCTCTCTCTGTCTGTCACTCTCAAATAAATAAATAAAAATTAAAAAAAAAATTTTAAAAAAGGCTTTCTCACTCAGAAGTTAGCCTTGGATAGTTCTGGCTAAGACTCAAAAGCAGACATGGCTTCTTAGTCAAGCTCCAGGTTTAAAAAAGTTAGCCCTGGAAAAGCGGAGGGCTGATTGTGTGGCCGAGCTGTGCACAGGGTGGGGGCAAAGGGCAGGGTAGCAGCAAAGGCCTCGTGATTAGAGAGAGTCGGAACCGAAGAAGACGGCTCCCCGGAGGAGGGTGCCAGCTTGTCCGAGAGCTCAGGAAGGACTCCCGTAGTCAGGTGCTTCTACTTTCTAGCGGTTTCCAAAGCCTGAGAAATGAATTCTTCCTGTCATTAATAAGTAGCTCCTAACCAGTTCACTAAGCTGATCACTCACTTAGCTTATCAGCTTCATAATTATTCCTCCTTAAATGAGACTGCGTGCCAACACAAGACCTCTAGGTCATAGCACCTATTTATTTTGAGAGGAAAACTGAAATGATGTATTTTTTTTTTTCAGGTTAGATTTCAAGGCAAGATAGAGAAAAGGAAAATAAAAGCTATTTTATTTGTCTAAAATGTCTAAGTTGGAATTGTTTGTGTATCCTTTGGTGTACGTGTGTGTGTATGTGTGTTCACGTGTGTATGGGCTTGCATGTGCACATGTGTGCAGGTGTGTGTGGGGGGGCGGGTGGGGGTGGAAGCCCTAGGCCAAAATTGGGTGTCTCCCTCGGTGGCTTATTTTTGGAGGAAAGATCTCTCACCGAAGCTGAGTCCCACCGATTTGGCTGGACTGGCTAGCTTTTCTCTAGGGGGAGAGTGTGGTCCCCTACAGGACTCTGAGCTGGTCTGGCTTCAGCATCATCTGCCATGGGGGGGGGGGGGGCGGCAGGAGGACTGGGTACAGCACAGAGGCACAGGCCCAGTGTCTGCCATGGCTCATGGTCAGCTCGTCTTCCCCGGCCTCCGGCTGATGCTGTGGGATCAGCTCTTCTAAGCACAGCTGGCTCCCTCAAATCAATGCCTTCCTTGCCAACTCATCTTCTTGCCATCTGGGAGAGCTCGTTAAACCCAGGACCCTTATCCTTTCCTCATACAGCCGTGTCTGGCCGTCACCCACACCTGACATGGCATTCAGCGCCGATTGCGTGGTGTGGGGCGTCTCATGGGCACCATCAACACCTCGGGCAGGCGATTCCTCTGTGGGAGTCTGCCGTGGGCATTGTGGGAGGCTCGGCAGACACCCTTTGTCATGAAATGTCACTATCATCACCTACCCCCAGATGTGAACACCCAAAATGTACCCAGATATTACCAAGTGTCCCCTGGAGACAAAACCTCCCCTTTAGAGAATCGTTCGTTATATAAGACTGAAACGCAGAGAGCTCTTAGACATTGCGGATTCGGCCTCCTTCCCTCACTTCACAATGAGGACACAAGGCCCTGAGTGGTGACTTGAGTTGCCCAAGGACGCAAAGCAAATTGCTTGTCCTTCAGGCAGTAGACTGTAACAGTCCTTAAATCTCAGCCCGGTGCTTTCCTGAGCATTGTGGGGGAAATCTCGTATGGAAAGGCAGAGCCTCCCGAGAGGAACTCAGGATGGAAGGTGGCCCAAGCTGGATACACAGCCTTAGATTTGGAGCCTCCATGTCCTCTCACAAGGGTGGGTGATCACTTCGCTGGGTCGTTTTGAGGATCAAAGGAGACACACAGGAAACCCTCACTTCCTGTATAGTGCGCAGTTAGTGTGGAGTAAATGCTGGCTCCTACCCCTTGGCAAAGAGAAGTGATGCAGAGGAGGAGGAGGAGGAGTCAGCACTGTCACCAGTGAGCCCCCCGGAGCAGGAGGCTGATGGGCCCTCATGGTGGGATTTGGTGTCTGTGATGGAAACAGCCAAGTACTTTTCCAGGTTGGAAAAAAACTGGCTGTGTCGAAGGCTGACTCACTGGGCGCCACTCTTTTTCTTTCTGTTTTTTTTTTTTTTCCTGATCTTTTTCTGAGGAGATAGCTCAATGATGACACTCTTATCTGCAATGTCCAGTGTCTGCTGTCCCCAGAAGAATGTCATGTTACAAACATGCCTGAAAGGCAAAGGGAGACTTGGAGTTCAACTTTGAGACTGTGTCTTTTCCTTTCCATGTATCACAGGCATACAATGGTGTATTTTTTTCCTTCTAAGACTGAGAGATGTCATTTTTATTTTTATTTTTTAAATATATTTATTTGAGAGAGAGAAAGAGAGAGAAAGAGAGAGAGAGAGAGAGAGAGAGAGAGAGAGAGAGAGAGGGAGAGAGAGAGAGAGAAAGGGCATGCCAGGGCATCCAGTCATTGCAAACGAACTCCAGATGTGTGCGCCCCCTTGTGCATCTGGCTTATGTGGGTCCTGGAGGATCGAACCGGAATCCTTTGGCTTTGTAGGCAAATGCCTTAACCGCTAAGTCATCCCTCCAGCCTTTATTTTTATTTTTAATTCCAGAACCAGGCATTCAACTTGTCGTTGCCCATGCCAGGTTCGTGTTCTACCACCGAGTCACATCCCCAGCCTCTGGGCCCTGGGGATTTAGCTCACATGCTTGACTGTCTGACCCATCCTGGGCTCTCACTGTTCAGGGACTCTGGACAGAATAAAGATACTGTTCAGAGGTTCAGTACTGACCGCCTTTCTAGCTTTGTCCTTGGATTTCCTTTCTCCACAGATGTCTCATGAGGTGGTGGATGTGCAGAGAAAGGAAGGGGAAAAATCAACAGAGTGAATTGTATCAGGAGGCCTCGTTCAGGGCTTGTCCTGGCCTCTGATAAATCTTCTTGATTCAGAGGATTTTTTTGGTTTTGTTTTATAAGGTAGGGTTTCACTCTAGCCCAGGCTGACCTGGAATTCACTATGTAGTCTCACGGTGGCCTCGAACTCATGGCAATCCTCCTACCTCTGCCTCCCGAGTGCTGGGATTAAAGGTGTGCGCCTGTATGTGTGTACATGTGTATAAGCACACTCATGCGTGTGGGCATATGTGTGTGTGTGTGTGGGGGGATGTTTGTGTGTATGTGTGTGTGGAGGCCTCACGTATGCTGTGCATATCTTTTACGTCCACAGTCTCTCTTTGGCTTGGAGCTCACTAGGCTTGACTGGCTGGCCAGCAAGGCCCAAGGACCCTCCTGCCTTCCTCTGCAGCGCTGGGATTACAAATGTGCCACCACCACACGTGACATTTTTACATGATCACCGAGGATCTCATTCTTGCCAGGCCAGCATTGCACCCACTGAGCTATCTCCTTAGCCCTGATGTAGTGCTTCTTGATTTAAGTTGTCATAAACATTCTCGTTGACAGCCCAGGATGGTTCAGTTGGAGTGTCCACCCTGGCTACATGTGACAGTCACTCGAGGGTTCAAAGCCAAGCACCCCGAACCCCAACGCTGGTGACAGCAACACGCTGCCGACTATTCGTGTGTCATCTCAGACCAGCTGAATCTGGAGGCGAGTCTTGAGCAATGGTGATGTTTTTAATCTTTCCCTTGGCTATTCTGACATTCACTCAAGGTTTGGAGTCATGGTCTGCTTTGAGGCAAGATGTCTCATTTCTTCTTTTTGAGTAAAATGAGGCTTATGTAGCTCAATTACATATTTGAGAGGCAGATCTGGGAGGAGGACATGCCAGGATTAACAAGGCCTAGGCCAGTGCCCCTTCCTCTGATGCTTTTCTATGTATGTGGCCTTGGGAAGCAGTTCCTCTACGAACTCACTTTTCTTACCTGTAAAGTGGGGCATGGATAGAGCCCCACAGAGACTTGCTCCCAGACAGCATGCTAACACTTGGTGGAGAACAAGCTTTCCATTTTGCCTTGTGCAATAAGCTGAGGTTCTGTGTGGTTTGTGAAAGATACTCATGCCTACTTGTGACCCCATCCTGGCGTCCATCAGCGTGCTCCTGATGGAATAACGTGAGCGGGTGCGGCTGGCCTGGACCTATTGTCCCCTTCCCCTCTTACGTGGCACACAGAGGACACCGTGGGAATGGCCTTGTGAACTCTGGGACTCTAGATGGGAGAAAAAGCAGGAGGACATTGTGGATTCCAGCCTTGATGCCTGCAGCATCTCCGGACAGGGTCTGATCTTAATTCTACTGGATGAGGTTGCTCTCACCATTAACTGAACCTAAAGCCTTTGTCCTCGAACTTCCGCGGTCAACGGTGGATCTTTGCACATTGGAAATGATGGCTTCTTTCTCTCTGGCCCCGAGGATCCTTCTCCAGAAACAGTGAACAATTCTTCATGGGAGCTGGTGTTCAGTCCCCTCTCTAACCTGCTTGCTATTCTCTACCTGCTATTTTAAAGGTGCCTCACCCTCTTTTCAGTTTTCTTTAGATTAGCCATCTTTCACCGCCCCGAGAGGAAAGACTGGCTTTCCCAAAACTATGGCAGGTGTACCTTTAACCATTCCACGTTCAATGACTTTGACACTACAGGCAGGTGGAGAAGTGTTTACCTGACATGACACAACAGGTAAGTAGAGGTAAGTTTACCTGGCAGTTTTCTGGTTGTCACCCATCATAACAAATTTAACCAGAAGAGGGGTTACTCAGAGATGGACAGTCTTCGGATTCAGTCAGACCTAGTTCAAACCATAGCTCTACAATCAATCAAGTTATGTGTGTTCTTAAAGTCACAGCTTCTGCCTCACTCAGATCCTGTTCATGGAGGAGGGGAGGCTGCTGCCTTAACAAAGGTGGCAAGAAGTGTATTTAGCATAGTCAGTGTTCAGTCCAGGGGGCTTGTATCTCTGTATGTGGTTTGCTCATCACTCAAACTATTTGATAGTAAGGACACGGAGACTGGCCTTCTTACTGCCAACTGGCACCCTAGGGTGCAAGTTGAGGCACCCTAGATGCTGCAGGTGACTCTAGGCATAGCTGAAGGGTGTCACATAAGTCTATTCACTCCCCTGCCTTCTCTTGTCCTTTTACTACTGCGGTAGTTTCCACTGCCAAGCCTTACTGCATTTATCTTGGATCTTTGGCCCTTGTTAATATATTAAGTTCCTTAGGAAAACAAATATTTATGTGGTTCATTTTATTTTTAATGCACACGTGTGTGTGTGTGCGTGTGTGTGTGTGTGCGCATGCACATAGTTGTGCATGCATTGGAAGATAGCCTCAGGTGTCATTTCTCAGGAACGCCACCCACGGTTTGGAGACAGGGTCGGTCAATGGTCTGGAGTAGCTAGGCTGGCTGGCCAAGGCTGTGTCTGTCTTCCTGAGTGCTGGCCGTGAGCGTGTGCCATCGCGTGGGTTCTGGAGACGGAACACGGGCGCTTTACGTTTGCATGGCCAGCACTTTACTAGACGGGGCACCTCCCCAGCCCCTGATGCCCTTGAGCCCTGAGCGCTCTGTGCCACACAAGCCAGTGCTCTTCAGAAAGCTCACTTCATTGCAGGGAGAGAAAAGCTTTCAGGCCAGAACGGGGGTCATGGTGTCAGTTGTTCGAGGCTGTATCCTAGAAGCTGACCTACACTGCTTCTTGCTGTGGCCTTGGCACGTCACACATACACCTGGACTCCAGCACGGCGTGTCTGCAGAAACTTTTTCTGTAAGCCACACGATTCTCTAGGGGTACCGTGATGACCTCAAATCAAATGCCTCTTTCTTTGAGATTGTCACCGTGGCTCTGAATGCCAAATGCACTCTTTTCCACTGCTGTTCATCCTTGTTTCTTTTGGACCCTACCTGGATGAATCACTCAAAATGTTCTAGCTAGTCCGGCTGAAATGACTGCAACTTGTTTGTGAACCAGACACAATGGTCACCGTTCAAAACCTGCCAATCTTAGGTTCAGCAATTTTTTTTTTTTTTTTAAATAACAGCAATCTCTGTAACCCTGGCTTCGGAAATGGCACAAAATGGAATGGACAAAAAATGAAAAGTACACGATGGATCCACAGTGATTTAATTCTCGGTGATAGTTTTCATTTTATGCAAATACCAAAATAAAAAAAAAAACCTGACTATTTGAAAGTAAAACAGAAACCAAAAAAAAAAAAAAAAAAATTAGTGTTTGATCAAGCAAAAATCCTTTCACACATCTGCCATGAGAATTAAAACAAATATAGATGTTAAATAAAAGGCCTGGGTACCAAAGAGCAAAATTTAATGAAAGACAGAACTGTTAAGTATGGATTCCTTTTGAGAAAAATGTCAATCTCTTTCAGAGTTTTTCCCATTGCTCTATTTTTAAGAAAAGTGTAGTAAAAATACATAATACAAGTTAACTTTTTGCTTGCTTTTGTTTTCCCTTTGCACATCCATTTTAAGAATCACCTTCCCATGGGGTCTCAGACCCCCGTGTGCGCAGGCCCTCACATCTGCCATGGTCTCTCCCTGTCCAACCACAGCACGGGAGGGGCGTGCTCAGTGGCAGAAGAGCATCTTCCCAGACCAAAGGCCAAAGATCTCTGAAGCCATTGATGGTAGATGGTTAGTCCCAACTCTTCCCAGATGCAGACTCCCAAGTGCTAAGCCACGTCAGGTTCTGCAGTGCTGTATAGGGCTTGGGGTGGAGGCGGGGGGTTGGCAAAAATGAGATAGTCCACCTGGAAGGCACGGTCTCACATTCCATGCCCAAGGCAACGCATGAGAAACTGAACAACAGGGGAAAGACGCCGTGTTGGAAGGTTTCTCTGTGGTGGCGCATGAAAGGGGACCGAGAGACGGAGGGCTGGTGGGTGTCTGCTCACAGCATCCACAGAGGAAGCCAGTCATACTGGATTGGCCCCTAGGTAGGCTCTAAAACCTCTGGCTTGTTCGTTACTCATGATAACCTCCTGTAGAGATGACCGAAGTAGAGGCAAGAGAACGAGCCAGAATATGGCCACGGCTAAAAGCTAGTGACCCTCATGGGAGCATGCACTTGGGAAAGCCAACTGCACCCGGAATGAGAGCTGGGGTTGCCAGAAAGCGGTGAGTCGGGGCTCCCACTTCCACCCAAAGGATCCATCAGCCTGGGTTTCTCTTCAGAACCCTTGTCACACTTCCAGCCTGGCTGTCTTCAGCCGGGAAGCCTCAGTCCTCTCCGTACCTTAGCCAGGGGCACAGTCAGTCCCCTTGGGTTCGAGGATTGGGACAGGGACTCCACTAACGTCATAATCAACTTAATCTATCTCTGTGTCCTTCAAATAATCCGGGCTTGGGTTAGCATTCTTTCTCAAAGTCTCATCACATGCTAAAACAACACTCTTATGAACACGAAAATCAACCCAAGTTCTGTGCAGTAGTCCAACCCTCAATTTCACATTTGGTCTCCCAGACCAAGGACAAGGAACACTGTTACACGTTACATGTGGGCTTTGGGAAGGCTTCCGAGACCCCTTTTGTCCTTTGCACGTACGGGGTTCCCCCAAACACCACAGGCTCCACAGAGACATCCAGTCCACCATGGGCTCCTGTCCAGACCTGAAGCCAGAGCAAAGCAAGACAGTGGCGAGTGATGTGTCCCCACCGTCAGCTCTTGTCAAAGTGCTGCTCAGTCCAAGAGGCCGACTGCCCTGAAGCCACGGCCCCGCCTTTGAGTCTGAGCACAGCCGAACGAGGTGTCCCAGGCTGAGGGGACGTTCGGCAGCGCACCACGCTGGAACCCCGTGGCTCACGCAATGGCTCTTGTCCATCGAAGGAAGCTTCTGAGCAGCCGTCACTTCTTATATCCTCCTCCGAGGACACATGTGTTCTTGCCCCTTCTTCACCACCCCTGGCCTGAGTTTCTTTACATGGGTGCTCTCATGGAATCAACCCTTAGGCAGTGTTCTCCCAGAGGAAGGCAGCCCACTCCTCCAGCAGCGTCTAGCTCCATCCAAGGTTCAGGGCCAAGGACTGGAAGGTAACGTGGACAGTCCCCACCATGAACGAGTTTGAAGTTTGTTTTCTCCTTTCCTTGCTTGTAAGGTGGAACCGATCTCAGATCTTTAATCTGAAAACTGAAAAGTGGTGGCTAGGGGCTTGGGGATGTGGGGTAAGAAAAGGAACCGGCAAACCATGGGGATTAGTTTAAAAGAAAAAGCTGCACACACTAAGACACATCGACAACTGAATTCAAAGGAAACACTCTGATTTCTTCATTAGTATTCCAGTGGCTCCATGGCCAGAGATGTTAGACTTCATTGGGCAGTGTTATTCCCTCTTATTGTAGGATGGGGTTTCTTATCTGCACTTAACAAATGGAAAAGAGTGAAAAAACAAATCCCTAAAGGAAAAGAAATAGCTGAATGCTTTATTTTTGTTGATGTTTGTTTTAATTCTTCAGGAAAGTTGGTTCAATTGTCCTCCTCATGGTCGTAGTGGTTGGCGGCGCATTTTATTTCATTGTTTTTGGCACTGAAGGGTTTGGGATGGGGCTGGAGGAGCCTGAGCATGCTCCCCGAGGGGTTTCTGTCTGCTCCAGTTACAATCCCGTGGCTCCCAGGGGCATCCCCGAACTGTGGCTCATGCAGGGAATTGATTGCATGGACTTGGGGAAGTCGTGGCTGACCACCCGGCCGTTCTCTCCGCTGCCTCCTCCGCTGGCTCCTGCCCCACTGTTTCGGGGCAGGGTGGATGTCCTTATGGCTTCGTTGATGGATTGCTGTGGGATCAAACAGAAACCCTTTTCAGGAGGACCGGGGGTTCTTTCCCGGGTCCTTAGCACTGACTGGCGAGGGGAACGAGTCAAGGGTGGAATTAAGCTAATCCCAGGGCTCCTCCCATCCAGACACTCCCCGACCTCCTTAAACTAATCCCAGCGTTCCCCTCCGCCCCTTGCTTTCCTGTATCCCCATGAGCTCACAAAACTGTGGTGTGGGTGGTTCTTGGCAATTTCCTTTTCCTTCCTTGAGCAGCCTCAAGTCCTTTTCTGATCTAGAATTCTAATACCCTGGAAATCACAAGGTTATTAGCAATGAGCTGATGTGTCAATGTGTCAACAGGAGAACGGGTTATATGTGCTCATAGGAAGGATGTGACACAGAAAATAATCTTGGCAATGAATTCTTGCTTTCATTAGCACACGATCCTTTCCAGTTACATTTTTGCATACCATCCTATTCGAACGAGTCCTACATTCCTTTAATATTCTTTGGGCATTGAGATTGTTTCATGAGTTTTACAAGACTAGGTGGTCTCTAAATCCATTCTAGTTCTTTCATTCTAAAATTTCTGAGGATGGAATATTTCTTTGGCATAATTGATGATGGTAAGTACAGTGATAGACCAAGTAGAAAAGATTCTAGGGGTGGTATTTAGGAAATCTGTATTGTGATACAAAGTCATCAATTAGTTCTGTGTTTATCTACATATCTCTTTTCTTTTTTTGACTTTAAAAATCTTCATGTCTCCAAAATGTGATTAACTAAGCATCTGTAACCCTCCTCTTCATCCTTCTAGCATGAATGGTGCTTTTTGCATGAAGAAGTCTCTTACATGGTGAGAGAAATTGAAGATGTGCTATTGTTGGGTTCAAATGAGAAACATCTGGTTTTTCTTAAAAATAAATGCCCTCCGACCTCTAATACCACATTTTAAGGAACTGTAAGACCCATTTAAATAAGATGATATTCAGAATGTAATTGGAAAATGTCACATGCTAAAGAAAGTGGGGAGGAATTTCCAAGATTATTATCTGAGTGTCACACACTTCCCGTTGACATGTATACCTTGCACTTCTAGACTGATAAATCACATCAGGGCTGCTAGCTTGTGATTTCTAGGGTGTCTGGATGCAAGGGTCACTGCAGGACCAGATGAGTCAAGTGCAATGCTCAAAACAAACTAAGTCGACATCCTATTTGGCAAAAGGAAGAATTCTGGATGTGGAGTTTAGATTTTATGGTAGGAATTCACATGAAGGAATAGAGATGTCTAGGGGTGGAAATCTTCATTACTTAAAGCCAACTTTGCCCCTCCTTGGAGGCATACTCTGTTCTGGCCTCCTTCATGAAGCTTTTCTACATGACTTCAGCTGATTGCAAAGGCTAGCCACTTGTGTGTGTGTGTGTGTGTGTGTGCACATTCTCTTGTATGTAAGTTTTTTTTTTTGTTTATTTTTACTGATTTTTTGGGAGTGACAGAATGAGAAAGAGACAGAGAGTAGAGATAATGGGCATGCCAGGGTCTCCAGCCAGTGCAAATGAACTCCAGAAGCATGCACCTCCTTGTGCATCTGGCTAACATGGGTCTTGGGGAATTGAGCCTCAAACCAGGGTCCTTAGGCTTCACAGGCAAGTGCTAAACTGCTAAGCCATCTCTCCAGCCCAGTTTTGTCTTTTTTGTGCATGTGAATGTCTATATTTGTGTGTGGAAGAGCATGTGAGTGCATGTGTGGAGACAAAGGTGTGATTTCTCGGGTGTTGCACACCTTTTTTGAGACAGGGTCTTTCAACTGCCCAAGCCCATCTATTAGGCAGTCCTGGTTAGCCAGTGAGCCTTGGGCATTTGCCCATCTGTAGCTCTCCAGTGCTAGGATTATATGTGTGCATCACCAAGCCAAACATCACACTCAGGTCTTCATGTATGCAAGGCAAGCTCTTTACCCACTCAATTATCTCCCCAGCCCCAAGTTTTGTCTTTTTCAGGATAACTTTCTGCCTGGAGGCGAGAAGGGCCATGTCACCTCAATTCTCAGCTATCCCGAGTGACAAGCTCACAGTTAGACAATGCAATAGATTCTTGAACTTGCCTAAAAAAAAGTAACACCCTAGAATCCTTTAAAAAATACGCTGGTTTTGTCCCTTGCATGACTCTAATGACCCAGAGAAGAAGTCAGTCTGTGACCAGACAGAGACAGGCAGGGCTGGTCTGGCCCATTTTTTCCCCCTTGTTATCCTTTCATTACTGGAAATTCTGACAGTGTTTTAAAATGTTCTTTCTTTTTAAAATCTATGATTCACATAGATTTACCCCCATATGATGATCTACCCACACTGGTTCCATCTCCTCCTCAAACCCTGGGATTTAATTTATTTACATTTTTTCCTTGGCATGCCTCCACCATAGAGGAAGTATGACTTGGATTACATTCTTCTGAGTCAAAGGCCAGATAAATACAACTGTGATACTACCAGGGGGATATGAGCTAAAAACATGAGGAATTAATGCTTACTCAGTCTTACGTAAAAGAGTTGAAAAGAGAATAACATTTGAGTTGTGTCAGTGGAAATTCTTAATTTAAGTTAGCTTGGGATGTTGTATGATTTTTCTGTCATTTTTTATTAATGTATGTGCATGTGTATGTGAACGTTCATATGTGTGCAGGCATGTATGTGTTTGTACTTGTAGGTCAACACCTCAGGCTTTGTTCTGCTCAGCTGCTGTCCATCCGTTTTGGAGACAGAGTCTCCCATTGGCCTGGGGATCATTCGAGTAGACATTCTGGCCAGCAGGCCCCAGGGATCTGTGTAGCTCTGCCTCCCTAGCACTGGGGTTCCATGTGCCCCTTCCACCACACCAGGCCCTTTCCACACGGGTACCGATGTTCAAACTCAGGTCCTTGTGCTTGCAAAGCAAGCACCTCACAGACTAAGCATCTCCCAAGCCCTCTGCCATTTTTCCGTTATTAAAAAAAAAAATTGAAGTTTTGGGCTGGAGAAGTGGCTTAGCAGTTATGGCACTTGCCTGAGAAGCCTAAGAGCTCATGTTCAAATCTCCAGGTCCCACATAGGCCAGCCGCCCTGTGATGCAAGCACGCAATGCCACACATGCACACACGTGTCTGGAGTTCTTTTGCAGTGGCTGAAGGCCTTGACACACCCATTCTCTCTCTCTCTCTCTGCCTCTTTCTTTTGTTCTCTCTCACATAAATGAAAAAAAAAATCTAAAAAAAAATAGAAGTCTCAAGTTCACAAAATCATCTGGATTTTGTTCCTCAAAAGGCTCAAACACTGTTGGGACCGCGTGGACTCATCTTGAAAGACAAGATTAATGGCAGTTACCAAAGTCTGAGGTACTGGGCTGGGCATGTAATCAGGAGTTCCAAGGTTACAACGCTAACATTAGTTTTCCAGGAAGCTCAAGGCTTCCCAAAGGCACTGACTTCACACTCTCTTAACAGGTGGGGATGGCCTGGCTGCCTTATCAGTTTCTTTTCTGATGTATTTATGGAATCTCAGAGGAACCAGCCCTGGCACTGGAACTGGAAGCGATGCCAAGTTCAGGTCCATCAGTAGCTCCCCCAGGCTGAACTGATGCTGGAGTCACTGGGGCATTCGAGGGCAAAGCCCTGATGTCTGAATTCTATCCCAGAAATGCTGACTGAAAAGGTGTGCTGTTATGGCCTGGATATCTGGAATTTTTAAAGCTCTCCAGGTGACCCTAGAGTGTATACAAGGCTGAACTGATCTAGTTTCCTCCATTCCCTTTAAAGGGAAACTGGCTTGTCCATATGACTGACCTACTTAAGGCAACAGTTATTTGACCTACCGGCAAAGTAGATGATCTTTGACATGTAAAACTTCCTGTCCCCACAGTTTAGCTGTCCACAACCGCTGTAATTCATATATAGCTTCTAAGAAGTGTGTGTGTGTGTGTGTGTGTGTGTGCACGCACGTGGAGGTCAGAGGTTGACAGTGAAGGTGTCTTCCTCAATCACTCTTGACCTCATTCCTCGAGAATAGGTCTCTTGATGAACCCGGAGCTCATGGACTTGCCTGCACTAGCTATATGCAGGGATCCCACGGGGTAGTCTTGTCGGCCTCCCCAGCTCTGGGAGGCTGGGATAATAGGCACGTAACACGATGGTTAGCATTTCGTGTGGGTGCTGGCGATTCAAGCTTAGGTCCTCATGCTCGTTCAATCAGCCCTTTGTTCCCCCGAGTGTTTCTCTCTCCCAGTCTCTCCCTGGTCTTTCACATTGCTGGGCAAGGATTCCAGTGCCTGACCCCTGTGCGTCCTTTGTGGGGAATTCTTTGGTCCTGGCTGATTCTTTTCTTGTTTCAACTCTAGTGCACACTGCTTTCTTAGGGAACTCAGTCTGACTGCCTTGCTCCTGAGTTCACCTAGCCATCTGTAGAAGGACAGCACTGACTGGGTGCTTCTTTCCAGCATACTAACCGGACAGGTAAGCGCTTGCCTTGGGCCAGTCTTTCCCCATCAGGCTCTGAGGGTAACGTTGTCAGGCTTGTTTCTGACTGTATCTCCCAGCACTGCCTACTCCCCACCACCACCCTGGTGGCACACGTGGGTTCAAGGGGCTATACACCCCTCAACAGTGAGACCGGGACGGTGTCAGGGCATGAATGCATTCCGTTTAGCTCTGTGGCCAGTATTGGTGCTGACACTCAAGGACGCGTGGCAAGTGCTTCACAATCGTCAACTACTCTGTGCCTCATCTGTAACCAAGAGCCTGGGCTTTGTGGAGGCCACGCACACCGTCCAGTTCCTACCAGTCCTGTTCCTAGATTGTGCCGTCTTGCTCGGATGAACTACATAGCTGCTCCCAGCTTCTCTCAACCCCCTTTCATCCATCTGCCGCTTTCAGAGTTCCACATGACATGGCTCATGAAAATGCAGAGCGAGCGCTTTAGACTGAGAGTTACGGAGCACCTTCCCTTCCAGTCCTCTCCCGCCCTTTCCCTGCGTGCTCACTTTCCCTCTCCTCCTTCTCTCACTCATGAGGACCACGGAGGGCGTTTTGGACTCTCAAGACACAGGGGTGGCCCTGAGCTGGTTTGGAGCTCTAGACGTTATGAGCTGAGCTAAGGTCAGGGAGAGAGACTGAAGGAAGGTTCCGGCCGAGGCTCTTGTCGCCACTGCTACGTGGCTGGACTTTGGACAAGAGCTCATGGCTTTTGGAGAAGGCAGAGCAATACTGGCCACCTCTCTGAAGCAGACCTCAAATGAACCCAACATGGCTCAAGGATGTTCGTGGAAGAGGGGGCGGAAAGAATGTCAGAGCCACGTGTTGGGTCACAAGACACAGAGACTTTGCCTCTTGCCCATCAGTGATGGCTAACCCCACAATGCATGACCCATATTCTCCAGTGAGGAGGGTCTCTGCGGAGGGGGGAGGACAGGGACGAGGCTAACAATGGTACTAACCTGACTGTCTTCACTGAATACAAAACTAATTTAAAGAAAATACTGTCTCTTCAGTGGTGATGGTCAACCCTGTCCCCTTTTTCGCCAGGGCCTAGCCTTTCACTTACACCGCTAACAGCACCTGGCGCTGGCCTGGGTCATTGGGCATCAGGGTAATCCCAGACGGATGATGAACATCCAGGAGTCTTCCTGGAGGGAGGGGCGCATCTATCGAGGGCTTACTGTTAGGCTTAGGCATTCTGCCATGCCCCTTTCACCAGTAACTTCATGTCATCCTCTCCATTTTATGAGGTATGCACTACCACCGCCTTCGTTTTATGAAGACTCAGGGACCAGAGAAGTTATTAAATGTGTTCAAGATGTCAGAATGAAGGAACAGAGCAGTTGGGATTCCTGCCCGGACTCTCAGGTCCAGAGCATGTTCTTTGGATTAGCACATGGCACTGTGTCCCAGGGGCCAGGGAAAAGGAGCTCCTGAGGTCTGGACCAGGGCCAAGTCTGAGGCCCTGTCAAGTCAAGGCATGGTCCATAGGGTGGCAATTGCAAAGGGTGTAGCTTGCCTAGCACCTGGCCTAGCTCCATCTTTCCCATGGGAGGTGCCTTTTCCTCCCTTTGGATGGTGAGAAAGAAGAGTTTCTGGGCTCCTCTTTTTGATGGAAGCTTGTGGAGTCCTTTCTGTGTCTAGCCAAACCCCTTGAAGGTCTCCACTGGGTTTGAGGTCTGAAACCAGTGACATTGCTGTGATTCGCCTTGTCTGAGAGGGTGTGGGGGTGGGTGAGATAGTCAAGGGGAGAAGTGATAGTACATCCCATAATCTTGGGTTCCTCTGGTAGGAAAATGGGTTTTGCATACTGTGTTAACATCTATTTTCTATTCTGTTCAGTCAGTACTTTTGTTGTATACTCTGGGACTACATAAAACTAGTCTGTTTTCTTTCCTTTTGGGAACATTTTCATATGCATACATACACACACACACACACACACACACACACACACGCACGCACGCACGCACACATATATATTTTTTTCTGAGGTAGGGTTTCATTAGCTCAGGCTGACCTGGAACTCACTCTATAGTCCCATGCTGGCCTCAAACTCAAAATGATCTTCTGTCTCCTACAGGCATGCACCACCCCAGTTGGCCCGTTTGCATATTTTCACTGACAGCTCTTAAATCCTCCATAATTACTCTTTACCTTCAGTAATGTTTGCTGTGCTGTGGAAATGCCTAACTAATCTTCTTACCCTTCTCTGTGGATTCTGCTCCTCGCCAGTGTCTATCTCAGAATGTGGAGGCTAAGAAAAGACCCATTTTGCCAAGAATGGCAAGATTAGCACAGGGCCAGGGTGGACACGCCTCCTCCACTTTGGAAGTTTCACTTCTATTGACACCACTTCAGAAATACTCACTTTCACCTTTTTGCATGTATGTATGCATGCATGTGTACAGGAGCATATGTATGTGAGTGCGTGTGTCCTGACTGTGTGCGTACACGTGGATCCAGAGGTTGATGTAAGGTGCTTTTCTCAATCGCTTTACACCTTGTTTTTTGAGGCAGGATCTCTGACAGATTCAGTTACACTGCGGCTCAGTGAGCCCTGAGCTTCCCTGTCTCTGCTATTTCAGTGTGGGGATCACAGGCTTCTATCAGCGCACTCAGCTTTTACATGGGAGCTGGGGATCGGAACTCAGGTCTTTACTCTTGTTGCCAAGCTCTTTCTCCCCTAACCATTTCCTCAGCTCAGGATCAGCTTCATAGAGATCTCCCTTGCCTCTTGCTGTGCTGACTCAACTTCCTCTGAATGACTCTCTACTCTCTGTCCCAGTGTGCACCTCTCCTAGCCAAAAAAAAAAAAAAATCTCAGGAAACCCAGGTGTGCCACAAAACAGGTTAGGGAGAAAGGCCTGGGAAGACGATGCCACCTTCATCCGCTTCGACTCGCTACGGGATTTGTAGCAGAACTCGATTAAGGCAACCAGCATGGCTAGTCCAAGCCCTCCGATCAGGATGTAGAAGACCCCCGCCACATTGCTGAGGCTCAGAGCACTTGTCTTGTCCTAAAGAAGGAGGGAAAGGAGGGGAGGGAAAGAACAAAGTGAGTCAGAGAGCTAGAGGCCATCCAAGAAACAGCCTATTTACACGCGTGCACTCACCCCCCACGCCCTCACTCCATCCACAGTACCGGGAAAGGGTTTTTATTGTTGGCCAAGTGTTCAACATCCTCAGAAGGAAGATGCGTGTATATTTGCATATATATAAAGTGTCCAAGCATCTGGGGTTGTGTTGAGTTTCTAATTATACCTCCTGTCTGCTTGATGCCTTTTCTGGGACAGGAGATGCCACATGGAATCCAGGCCAGCTTCCATAAGATCTGTACCCTAGAGCGCCCATTCTTTCAGAGAAGCGTGTCCCTTCCTTTTTAAGTCTGTGTCTGCCCCCATCCGTTCAGTTGCTCAGCAACGCACCAGCCTCATTCATTGTTCAATGTCTCCAAATGTTATTCTGAGGGTTGGTATTAAAGTGAACTTTCCCCTAGATGTGCATTTGATTTCAATGTCATAAGACAGCTTTCATACTTATAATGAAGACGGAGTGATGCCCACCTTTAGCTCACTGAATCCAATTTAGGGGAGAAACCCAGGGTGGGGAAGGGCTTGCAATGGCAGAAAGGCAGTGAGCTAGAAAAATGGCTCTATTAAATCCTAATAATTAAGCTTAATTGCTGTCATTTTTTTCTGTTGAAGGTGCTTGCTAAAATCACCGTAGGCAGACCTGGGTGGCTGAATTAGAACTCTCTGTTGCCTGTGGTAAAACACATCACGGCTGGCTTTGGAGCAGCAGAACTGCAGATCAGGGCACGTTCTAGGGTCTGGCAGGAGGAGACACTCCTCTCCTAGGGAACCTGGCAAGGCCTTTGGCCTGAGGGACCATTCCTGAGATCCATCCTGTCTATAGGACTTCAAAAATGGGTGAGTGAGGGATAGAACTGCTGGCCATGGTGGAAGACAATGAATGCTGAGGAAGAGGGGGTACCACTCTCCAGCTTCTTGACACGGGCAAAAGAATTATTTTGATGTCTCTGTAGGATCCCCATCCCTAGCTGTCGTGGTGGCTTTAGCACGTTTGTTTATATCACTTCAAGTATAAGAAGTGTCTTGATCAATGAAAATGATATACATGCCTTAGCTGGCATAGGTAAGAGCACTGGTGGCTGATTGGTGGCATTTGGCAGGATTTGTGACTTTTGCACCTCTCTCTGTGTCACCTTTCAGGAGGGCATATAAAAGAGCCACAGGCGAGGGGCCATGTGCACCTCTGTGCTCTTCCTGGAGCTGGGCATGCAGGAAGGCATGCCCGTTTGCAGTCAGGAGCCTTGGCCTTAGTTCTACTCGGTGCACTGTACAGGATCCAGCAGGGCTGAACCAGGGCACTGCAGCAGGCAAGCGGCAGCGGACTTTTCTACCCCAGAACCACAGCATCGGCTAAGGTACACCCCTTGGTGGGTGCCTGCATTGTCAAAGCAGGTGGCTCTTGAACATTGGTTACACTTGGCAAGGGACAGCCAGGCTTTGGAATCATGGAAGCAATTATCCAACAGGGAAAACTGTCTTCTACTCTGAGAAAATGGTTGGGAGGAAATGTGAAAAACGGGCTTAGTGCTCGGTTTAAGAACAGGCTGAATAAGGAAATCTCCACTTTGCCCGCTTTTCGGAGCACTGAAGATCTCTCCCTGTGTGTTGTTTGAGAGGTGTGTGTGTGTTCTGGACAGCACTTATTTGGAGCCCTTAATAGAAATTCCCATGGAGCTCTTATGTACAGACAGGGATGAGGGTGGGTCGGGGTGGGGAGGTGCCTGCTCCATCTTAGCAAAGGGGGGGGGGCCACTGTGATGCTCAGGGTGAGCTGGTGGGGAGACCAGTGGATGAGGAGGTTGGAGGAGGCTGTTGGCAGCTTGGCTCATCTGTCTTTAGGTGGCTGTGGAGCACATTTGGCCCCTCTGGACACTGTGGCCATTTTCTTCCTCATAGTCTTTCCCACATTTGCCTTGGCTATAGACTGTCAAGGGTAAGGGGTGGTTGGGCAGCTTTTTCTGGTACTGTCTTCAAAAGATCTTATAGTGGTATCTTCCTCCATGGCTGTCCACTTGTGGTATATCAGGGAAGGAAGGAAAATTGGAACTTCATATAGAAACGACGTTTGGTTAGCTGCAGAAAGAGGAGGGTTCTGTGACTGAATGCTTCAGTGTGTCTGATGACGAGGCACATACCTCACTATTCTGTCCTCTACTTCTCTTTCTCATCATCCTCTTCTTTTTAAAGTATTTTTATTCATTTATTTGTTTGTGAGGAAAAAGAGAGAGGGAGAGGGTGAGACAGATACAGAGAGACACACACAGAGAGAGGGAGGGAAGGATAGAGAGAATTTGCATGCCAGAGTCGCTTGCTGCTGCAAATAACTCCAGACAAATACTGCCACTTCGTTCATCTGGCTTTACATGGATATTGTGGAATGAAATCCAGTCTGGCAGGCTTTGTAAACAAGAGCCTCAAACCACTGATCAATCTCCCCAGCCCTCCTCCTTCTTGTCTATTCCTCTTCCTCCTTCTTCTGGTATTAGGAAACGAGTCCAGAGGCCTGTATGTATTAGGCAGGGATTCTCCTATTGAGCTGCATTCCTAGCCTTCCATAAGATACTTGATAGCATCGCATCTAGGTATTTCTCAGGAGGCCAGAGCTCTTCTATTCCATGGCCATTGCTGACCTCTTTGACTCAGTTTGTTGGAATGTAATGGGCCATCCAGAGGTGGGGACAACCACCTTTTTTTTATTGGAGGACCTGAGTTCTGACTCTCTTGTGGCCCACTGCCCATGCCAAGGCTCTTCCTTGCTGACTTCTCAGTAAATGGCCATGCTCACGCTCCATAAGCAAACTGCAAAATTCCCAGCCATGCCTAGGGAAAGGGAAGAGATGGAGTTTGACTCTTCCAAGCACTCTCCTTGACAGGCCCCGTTCTCCTCTTATCCCATAGCAGCTGCACGTCCCCAGAGCCAGGCAGCTTGCAGGTGGGAGTGACAAAGTCACAACTTGTCTCCTGCCGGGCACGGAGAAAGACTGACAGTGCTGAGAAGAGTGACAGGTGGAAAGAAAAACAAAAATCTTGTCTTTCAGAATCGTTGGGTCAGTTGCTATGGTGACACTCCCCTCCCCAATCTGTTCTTCTGAACCCACTGTCTTCATTTTATACCTCCTGATGAGGAAGGGAGCATTTCCCCCTATATTTCTCTTTGCTCTTCCCACATCTTGAGGGACTGTCCCAGATTCCCTCAGTATGTCTCAGCCAACATCCTTCCAAGAATGTTCAAGACTTCCAAGACGTGAATAGTTCAAGTCTTCATGAGTGAGACTAAAATGATTCAGAGGCTTGGACATGTTCTTGATGGCATAAGGAGAACATTCCAGAACACGCCAATGCCTTCAGCTATGAGGCCACTCCCTTTCACTGAGAATGGTATTGCCCATGATTCATGGTCCACTAAATATGGACCAAACTTCAGCTTCTTCAATTCTTCCATTTCTTTTGTCTTGGTGAAGGTGTGAGGGACCCAGCTTTTGTTCGCAGGAGTCCGCACAGTTTATAGCATTCTTCCAGTGGGATGTTTCAGATAGCTTATGTTACTTCCGTATGCTGAATCTGTAATCTGACTTTGCTGAGCCATGGAGGCAGTCTCCCATGCATTGGCCTTGCTCGTATAGTTTTGCAAACTTGCACTATTGACCTAAGAACCTCTTTCTGTGAATGGCTATCCCCTGGGAGTGCAAGTGGCGGAATTAGCTCACTCACTAATAGCTGAGGGGAAAGTGCTGGGCAGCACAATTGACTCAGCTACAGGAAGATTTCAAGGAAACAGCCCCGTCCAAAGGGCACCAGCTGCCATGGGTATGAGTTCCTTCAACATGCACACACTTTGGAAGGAGACGATGAAGTCACGTCAGGGATTCAAGCACGGGATGCAGAATTGGATTAGGTGACCTTTAACTCTCATCCCATCCCCAAGAGATCTGAGGCATGGCCGTTCCTGGAGGATCTGGGATCCTACCTTTCATAATTCTCCCCGGAGACTAACCCCTTAAGGGGATGCAGAAAGGGAACTCATGTTAATTGGCAACTTCTGCTGTTCCATTTCCAAACTAGGCCAGTTCCCCAGGCTGCATGTTCTCCCCAAGAGCACCACAGGAGGAGAACTGGCCCATTGTACTAATAATTGGCAAGGCAAGTACTGCGTGAGCGATGCCTGTGGGGTGGTTCTTCCCAGAGCGCGTGCTCGGGGACTGGCTGCTGCACAGTGCACCGAACGACATCCTGACTCCAAACGGCATCGCAGCAGAGAGCGCATGGAGCCGTGTGGCCTGGGGAGGGGACTTGGCTGAAGTTGAAGCCTCTTGCAAAACAGGAGGAGTTTTCTAGAAACAAAAGCCCCGGTTGGGGACTAATGTGGGTGTCCCTATAGGGAACACTCAATGTGAGCTGAATGTCTGCTTGGACTATGGATTGGTGTGCACAGATGCTTGGTGTACAGAAAAATCAAACCCTCTGTCCCCAGAGGTGCTTGTGGCTCAGGCCCAGAAGACAAGTGTTTAAGAGAAAAGTCTTTGTTTCTATCTAATCCCTTCCCATAGAGCAGTGATGGGAGATTTAGGATGTATGGAGTAGGAACTTAGGGCATTTCGACATTCAGTCTCTAATATACATAACTGCCATCAGTTGGGCAGGCTACCTTGAAACATATCTAATCTCCACATATTAACAACCTCAAAGTCACTGGCCCTTTCTAGGCTATTGCCTGCTCTTCCCTGGTAGGACTCCAGCAGAGTTAGACATCTACTGGGTTAGGGGAGTTAGAATGATTCTGTATGTCTTTGTCTACCGGGGTTTCTTTTCCCATATACATCTCTCTGACATTATTCTCCTGGGCTATCTTCTATGCAAGTATAGAAGGAATGGGGAAAGGACGGAAGGAGAGAGCAGAGCGGAACATCACTATACTAACTCATAGTTCTTTTACCTGCCAGGGAGATTAGGGATAGATTTGTACAGTATGAGGACATGGTTGACAGTTCATGTGTTTTCTCTTGCTAAAGGTGGAGGTATGAAGGTAAGTGCATCTGGAGCAGGCAGAGTTACACTGCCGCTTCCAGGGCCATGAGGCATAGTGACAAGGAGCAGGGTACCTACTCTGAGCTCCTGCCCAGGGTTACCAGTGAGCCCCTTGCAGATCTTGGGTAAGTCTCTGAGTATTGCCACCTCTGGATGCTCCCAGGGATGTGTGAGATGATATATGGGACTAACTCTGGCTACCAAGTGAGGGCAATGCCCTGTTTTTTTTTTCCAGTTCTCTTTCAGCCTTTCTGATTGGTCTAATAGGTCCCAGTTTGGAACAGATCTACCTTTAAAATATCTCTAGCATTTACCCCTCTTATTTGTAGAGAGAAGTCAAGGTGTGTTGTATCAATGTAATTGTCATTTCATTTTTGTCACCATTATGTTTTCTATGGTTGTCAGAAATACTGATTTTTTATTTGAAATAGTAGTTTTGTCACTTGGTCTATGAACTAAATCAAAGCAATAGCAGCCAGCAATAACATAGATGCTGTGTGAGCGCCTGAAGTTTTGTCAAGGGAGGTTTCAAGCCTCTCTAGGTTCTTCTCCCAGTATAAAGCCTGAGATATGAGCTGTAGACAATGCTTTTGGGCCTTGTGACCCCTTAATTATCCTCATCACAGATCCCAACCTGCACCTGCATAGTGGCCCTTCTTAAAGGCTATGGCCCTTGAATTTATCTGCAAACCAACTAACATCCTTAAAATAAGGGAGAGGGATCCTGCCAGGTGCTTGATGTCTGACTTGCCCCACACAAAAAAAGC